>NC_084463.1:114833703-115171560 GCF_027409185.1 Cynocephalus volans
ACAAGATTTTTAATGTAATATTTTTAAAGTTTTTACTGGGAAGTTACTATAAGTAAAATAGTGCTAGGGTTACAAATAATTAGTTCTAAACCTAACATCCTAAAGCAACAAACTATATTCATTTTTAAGTGAACACATTTTATTTAGTCTCATAGTAGATCTATTATTTTCTATTCTGATATTTTCTTCATTGTATATTTTAAAGTACAGAGAACATGTGCACAGTCACTAAAACACAATGAAAATAATCTTAGAATAGAAATTTTTTTGTTTGCAAAGTTTAAAATTTAAACTTTGCAAAAAAAAAACCCATCCATTTCTGTTGGGAAGTTATCCTAGTAATAAATGTCTGTATAAGGATATGAATTTCTTTCTCCTACCCTTTGATACCTTCAACTTCTAAAATTAAAATAATGTATTTTACATTTCTGTAGTGATTTGGAAAATTAATATTTTTATTTATAAAAGAAATGTATAGATTAATAAGTCTTCTGATGGCCACAAGACATGTTTATAGTTGTCTGAAGAAAGCACTATACAAGGAGAAGAAATAGAAAGTACAGATAAGAGTATATAGAAAATAGTATTGACCATTTTTTAATGTTCAGTTTTAAGTGTTCTCATTTAGATGTGTGTGGATTTAACAATATTTATAAAAGGTAAAGTAAAGTTTTTGGTTTTTTCCCCCTATATGTATAAATTGAACAGGAAGCACCATTGGACCTGATTTTAATAGAAGATTATGACTCATTAATAGAAAAGATGAACAACTGGAATTTTCAAATTTTTGAACTTGTAGAAAAGATGGGAGAGAAATCAGGAAGGATTCTCAGTCAGGTTTGTTTTCAAATCTCTACTTTTTTAGTATAAATAAAATTTTCTCAAATCTTTATAAAAAGTAAGATCTAAATATCATATAATATTAGTTTAGGTACTAGTTCACCAAAGATATTGTTCATTGAATTATTTATTCAGAAAAACACAAATATATTCATATATTCAGTAAAAGAAATACATATATTATACATGTATTATATGTATATTATATACTTAGATAGATGTAATAAGTACAGATGAAAAGTAGTTTATTTGCCCATACTAATGGGATTTAATTTAGGCTAAAGAAGTAATAAAGATTTACTTTTTCTTGATCTTGAGGTTGAAAAGTGATCTATTTCTTAATTGCAAGTTAAAGTTTATTTTTTTCACTTGCCCTCCCTATATTTTACCCAGGGCCAATTGGTTTATTTCACACTATAACCATGGAAAAATACTTCCATTTTACCACCCAGACTCAAGGTTTTACCTAGTGGGTCCACATAACAGTATCAGATTAACCTTTCCGAAGTAATTCTTTTAATATCTTATTTATTAAATGCAAAATTATAAGGATAAATTATATGGAGGACATATAAGTTTATAAGTCTTTAAGGACAAAAATGTGATAAAAATGATATTGTTCTGACTTCTTAACACCTAGGACTAGAATAGAATTCACATGCACTTCAGTAAATTATTAATAAAAAGCTAAAGGGAAGAATGGAAAAATTTAAAAAGTATATGTACGGTAAGCTTTCTCTGGTTTCAGAGACTAGGATGATGTCTTATTTTGTTGGAAAGAATTAATTGTGGGGAACTTTTTAACAAATTATTAACTTAAAGACATACACATAGTTAACATTACTAAATGCAAATTACAAAACATTATACTTAGTAAAAATAGAAATTCTGATTTTAAAGTGATCTTTATTTTAATTGACGTTTAGGTTATGTATATCTTATTTCAAGACACTGGTTTATTGGAAATATTTAAAATTCCCACTCAACAATTCATGAACTATTTTCGTGCATTAGAAAATGGTTATCGAGACATTCCTTGTAAGTATCAATGTATCTTATTATTTAAGTTCAAATAATATTGGTTTTGAAACTCTTTATCTTTCTCTTTGGATGGTCCCTTAAACATTTTTAAACTACATGTTTGGAAAATTTTTTAAAGATTTAAGAAGAAAATCTGTATCCTACTACCAAGGGTTAACTGATACTGTTAATATTCTGGTATATATCCTCCAAGACTTTCTTTATGTATCAACTTCTATCATCCTAGAGCAACAAACTTCATTTATTTTTTGTAAAAAAAGTGGATCATAATATTGACACCTTTTATAATTGGCTTTTTCACTTAATTGTTACATACTATATGTTTTTCTATGTTAATAATTATGTCTGAATACCTTATCTTTTTAAATGTTTGGTAATATTAAGTCAAGAGTTTCAGAAAATTCTTCACTTAGAAATGTTTAAAATTTATGTGTAGGATTTCTGTTTTTAACTATGTTTTGATTTTTGGAATAATTTTTAATGGCTATTTGATTTTATGGTTGAATATAATTTGAATTTCACATTAGGAAAAGATGTAGCTTTCTTTGTGTGTCGATGCATTCTACAGTTTTCCTCCATATGGACCATTTTTTGGAAAATTAATTATATAAGTAGAGAGCAAATTATTCTTAAATTAGCATAACTTATTAATACTGATGTTTAATAATTTAAGGTGAGTTATACATACTGTAACTTCTACTTATAAAGTGTGCATTTAAAAAGTGATTGAATTTTATAACTGGAATATAGGGGTTCTTAAAGATGGTCTTCAAGGGAAGTGGAATGAAAAGAAATAGGTGCTAAGCAGTTTTCACTGTCAGCTCCAATTAAGCTATATTGATTAAGAAAATAGTTCCTGGACCTAACTTTTCTAAACTTTAGTTTACAAATTTGTAAATGGGAATAACAATAGTACCTACCCCACAGAAGGTGATTATATAAGATAACTCATATGAAGCACAGTATCAGAATTTGTGACACATAGTTGATGGTCAATAAAAGGTGATTATTATATTAATAATAATTAAGCTTATAATGGATTGACATCATGTCATGTCTGTAGTCTGAACATGTAGTATTATGTCATCTGCTATTGCTATATTGTAAGTATTAATTAAATATTTGTTGAAGTGTTGAATTTTTATTTGATATTTGCTGTGACCATAATCATTAATCTAGGTTATCTCATTTAATTTTTGTTTGAAAGGTTGTATTTTTTACCATCTACAGGTGAAAAGTAAAAACTCAAGGATCTTTCTAGATAGCAAAGCTGGGTTTCAGTTCTAGGTCTGACTTCTAAAGCATATACTCTTTATACTATGCCACACTGCTGTTTCACTTGGTGATATTTCAGTAAACCAGTGTTTTATTGATCATATACTATGTAATCAGACACTGTTCTAGATACTTTCACATATCATTTAGCATTTAATCCTTATAGCAAACCTGAGAGATAGGTATTTCTCATCTTTTTTGGGGCAAAAGTATAAGTACTCAGAATTCGTAAATGTTCTGTGTGCAAAAGCTGTATGTGTGCAAACATGTATCTCCATAATCCAGATACTACATGATATTTTTAAAAGCCACAAAACTGCAAACTTAAAAAAATTCTTCTGTGCCTTTCAATTATCCTTGATTTACTGTAATTTCATACTATATGCAAAAGATTTTAAAAGAGAAATTTTTAACACATCAAGAGACTTTAAAAATAGATGGGACAAAATACAGTTGTGGGAAATTGCTCTGTCATATGTTTTATTTTTGAGAATATAGTATGATTAGAAAATTCTTGTACTTTTTAAATACCCTATGTCAAACCTAACAGAATAATCATTTTTATAAAACATTTTCGTGATTTTAGATCACAATCGTATACATGCCACAGATGTCCTACATGCCGTTTGGTATCTGACAACACGGCCAATTCCTGGCTTACAGCAGATCCACAATGATCATGGAACAGGAAATGAAACAGGTACTTCCTTCTACAAATTTTTCTTTTAATTATTTGATGAAGAATGATAAATCAAGCTGTTTCATTTCAATTCCTCTGTTCTTTTAAAATTTTCATTATGTAATCTTTGGTACATATAAAGGACTGTGTAAGTTTTGATGCATAATAATGACTTCAAAATTTTTATTTTTTATTTATTTTAATTTTATCATTACACATTGTAAACATTTTTTGTGGCCCTTTACCAATTTCTTGCTAACCCCCTCTTTCCCTCCCCTTTACCCACCTCTGGTGGTCTCACTTCCATTCTCTCCTTTCAAAAACTGAAGGAATTATTTGGTTATTGTATCTTTCTTTTTTTTGTTTGTTTTCTTTTCAGCTCCCACTTATGAGTGGCATGCAGCATTTCTATTTCTGTACCTGGCTTATTTCACTTATCGTAATTTTCTCTAAGTTCATCCATGTTGCTGCAAATGGCAGAATTTCATTTCTTTTTATGACAGAGTAGTATTCCATTGTATTTCAGTAGTATACCATGTTTTCCTTATCCAGTCATCCATCAAAGGATATTTAGGTTGGTTCTAACTCTCGGCTATTGTAAATAGAGCTGTGATAAACATAGGAGTGCGTGTATCCTTTCAGCATGATGATTTCTATCCCTTTGGCTATACACCCAGCAGTGGGATTGCTGGACTGTATGGCAGTTCTGTCTATAGTTGTTTAAGGAGCCTCCATACTGTTTTTCATAATGGCTTCACTAATTTACAGTTCTACCAACAGTATCAGGGGTTCCCCTTTCTGTACAACCTTGCCAGCATTTGTTACTCTCTGTCTTTTTGATACTGGCCAGTGTAACTGGCGTAAGATGATATCTCAGTGTGGTTTTGATTTGCATTTCCCTGATGCTTAGTGATGTTGAGCATTTTTTCATGTGTCTGTTGGCCATTTGCATATCTTCCTTTTAGAAATGCCTATTCACTAACTTTGCCCATTTTTCATAGGGTTAGTTGTTTTTTACTGTTAAGTTGTTTGAGTTCCTTGTATATTATGGATATTAATCCCTTGTCAGATACAGAGTTTGTAAATATTTTTTCGCACTCTGTAGATTGTCTTTTCCCTCTATTAACTGTTCTTTTGCTGTGCAGAAGCTTTTTAGCTTGATATAATTCCATTTGTTTATTTTTTGTTTTGTTCCTGTGCTTTGGGGGTCTTGTTCATAAAGTCTTTGTCCCATCCTACTTCCTGAAGTGTTTCCCCTATGTTTTAGTTTCAGGTCTTTTATATATAAGCCTTTAATCCATTTGGATTTGATTTTGGTATAGGGTGAGAAGTACAAGTCTAGTTTCCTTCTTCTACATATGGATGTCCAGTTTTCCTAGCACCAGTTATTACTGAACAGGCAGTCCTTTCCCCAGTGTATGCTCCTGTTGCCCTTGTCAAATATCAGATGGCTGTAAGTATGTGGGTTGATTTCTGGGTTCCCTATTCTATTCCGTAGGTCTGAGTATCTGTTTTTAATGCCAGTACAATGCTGTTTGGGTTACTGTAGCTTTGTAGTATAATTTGAAGTCAGGTAGTGTTATGCCTCTGACTTTATTTTTTTGCTCAGGATTGCTTTGGCTATTCGGGATATTTTTTTGTTCCATATGAATGTTAGGATTGTTTTTTCTATTTCTGTGAAGAATGTCATTGGTATTTTGATGGGGGTTGCATCGAATCTGTAGACTGCTTTGGGTAGTATGGACATTTTCACAATGCTAATTCTTCCAATCCAAGAGTATGGAATGTCTTTCCATCTTTTTGTGTCCTCTTTAATTTCTTTGAACAGTGATCTGTAGTTTTCATTGTAGAGATATTTGACCTCCTTGGTAAATTTATTCCTTGGTATTTTATTTTTTTGGTGACTATTGTAAATGGGCTAGCTTTCTTGATTTCTTTTTTTGCTAGTTCATTGTTGGAGTGTAAAAATGCTACTGATTTTTGTGTGTTGATTTTGTATCCTGTAACTTTTTTGATATTATTTATAGTTCTAAGAGTTTTTATGTCGAGTCTTTAGGTTGGTTGTTCTATATATAGGATTATGTCATCTGCAAAGAGGGACAATTTGACTTCATCTTTTTCCAATCTGGATGCTCTTTATTTCTTTCTCTTCCCTGATTGCTCCGGATAGTACCTTCAATACTGTGTTAAATAGGAGTGGTGAGAGTTGGCATCCTTGTCTTGTTCCCATTCTTAAGGAAAAGATGACAGCTTTTCCCCATTCAGGATGATTCCCCATAGGCAGTGAGTTTTTCGTATATGGCTTTTATTGTGTTGGGATACTTTCCTTCTATATCTAATTTTCTGAGTATTTATCATGAAGGGATGTTGAATTTGTCAAATGCTTTTTTTTGCATCTATTGAGATAATCATATGGTTTTTGTCAGTGATTTTGTTGATGTGGGGTATCACATTTATTGACTTGCATATGTTGAACCATCCTTGCATCTCTGGGATGAATCCCATCTGATTGCAATTTATAATTTTTTTGATGTGTTGCTTTATTCTATTTGCTAATATTTTATTGAGGATTTTTACGTCTACATTCATCAAAGATATTAGCCTATAGTTTTCTTTTTTTGTATTTTTGACTGGTTTTGGTATCAGGGTGATGCTGGCTTCATAGAATGAGTTTGGGAGAATGGCCTCTGTTTCGGTTGTTTAGGTTAGTTTGAAGAGAATTGATATTAATTCCTCCTTAAATGTTTGTTAGAATTCAGCAGTAAAGCCATTTGGTCCTGGGCTTTTCTTTGTTAGGAGTCTGCTGATGGTAATACTATCTTGTTGCTTCTATTGATTGGTCTGTTCATGTTTTTTATTTCTTCTTGGTTCAGTCTTGTTAGCTTGTATGTGTCCAAAAACTTATCCATTTCCTCCAGTTTTTCAAATTGTTGGCATATAGTTATTTATAATAGTCTCTAATGATTCTTTGTATTTCTGTGATATCAGTTTTAATTTCTCCTTTTTCATATGTATTTTTTTTTTAATTGGGTATTTTCTCTTTTTTCATTTGGCCTAGCTAATGGTTTGTCTGTCTTGTTTATCTTGTCAAAAAACAACTTTTTTTTCCCCATTGATCTTCTGTATTTTGAGGGGGAGGGTTCTATCTTATTTAGTTCTGCTGTGATCTTCTTTCTTTCTCTCTGCAAATTTGGGGATTGGATTGTTTTGTTTTTCTAGTTCTCTGAGGTACAGTGTTAGGTTATTTATTTGAAATCTTTCTATTCTTTTGATGTAAGCATTTATTGCATTAAATTTCCCTCTTAGAATGGCTTTAGCAGCATCCCACAAGTTTTAGTATGATATGTCTTTATTTTCACTAGTTTCAAGAAACTTTTTGATTCCGTTTTATTTTCTTGGACCCATTGTTGTTCAGGAACATGTTGTCTAATTTCCATATGTCTGTATAGTTTCCAGAGTTTCACTTTTTATTTATTTCTGGTTATAATCTTTTGTGTTCTTATAAGATACTTGAAATGATATCAATTTTTAAAAATTTGTTGAAACTTGATTTGTGACCCAATGCGTGGTCTATCCTGGAGAATGTTCCATGTGGTGATTAGAAGAATGTATATTCTGTGGATGAAATGTTCTGTAGATATCCACCAAGTCCAATTGGTCTAAAGTGTGGTTTAAATCTTGTGTTTCTTTGCTGATTTGTTGCTTAGATGATCTTTCCAATATTGAAAGTGTGTAGATCCCCAGCTTTTATCGCATTTGGGTCTTTCTCTTTCTTTAGGTCTAACAATGTTTGCTTTATATATCTGGGTCCTCCAGTGTTGGCTGCATATATATTTATGATTATTATGTCTTCTTGCTGCCCTTTATCATTGTATAGTTGCCCTCTTCGTCTCTTTTTATGGTTTTTATTTAAAGTGTATTTTATCTGATATGAGAATAGCTACTTCTGCTTGTTTTCTATTTCCATTTGTGTGGTATATCTTTTTCCATCCTTTCACTGTTTGTCTTTGTGTGTCTTTACAGGTGAGGTGCATGCTCTTGTAGACAGCATGTAGTTGGGTCTTGCTTTAAAATGCGATCAGCCAGTCTGTTCCTTTTGAGTGGGAAATTAATCCATTTACATTTACAATTGTTACTGAAAGGTATTGTCTTACTTCAGGCATCTTATCAATTTTCATCTGGTTGTTTTAAATATCTTTTGTTTCTTTCCCTTTTATTGTTTCTCTTTGGTGTTTTTTGATTTCTAGAGTTTGTAAAATACAGTTTTTCTCTTTCTTGTTTGCATTACCTGTGGGTTTTGTTCTTTCTTGTGTATTCATGGTAGTGATTATCATATTTTGGATTCCAGATGCAGGATTCCCTTGAGGATTTCTTGTTGGGCTAGTCATGTAGTGCTAAACTCATAGTTTTTGTTTGCCTGGGAAATACACTATTTCTCCTTCATTTCTGAAGGATAGCCTTTCTGGGTTTTAGTATTCTTGCCTGGCAGGGTTTTTTTTGTTTTAGTATTTTGAATATTTCATCCTTTTCTCTTCTGGACCATAGAGTTTCTGGGCTGATGTAAGCATTTATTGCATTAAATTTCCCTCTTAGAATGGCTTTAGCAGCATCCCACAGGTTTTGGTATGATATGTCTTTATTTTCACTGAAGACTATTGTTAGTCTGATTGCAACTCCCTTATAGGTAACTTGACACTTTTCTTTTGTTGTTTTTAGGATTTTCTCTTTGTCTTTGAGTTTTGCCAGTTGGACTATAATATAATATGTCTTGGAGAGGACTTTTTGGATTGAATCTGATTGGGGATCTTTGAGCCTCTTGAATCTGAAGGTCCATGTCTCTCCCTATACTTGGGAAGTTTTCTACTATTATTTCATTGAATATGTTCTCAATGCCTTTTCCTTTCTCCTTCACTTCAAGTATACCCTTGATTCAGATGTTTGTGCACTTAAGGTTGTCTGCTGTTTCTCTCAGATTTTTCTTAACTTTTTAAAATTCTTTTTTTGTCTGCCTGAGTTATTTTGAAGAAACTGTCTTCAAGATCAGAAATTCTTCTGCTTGCTCTAGCTTGTTTTAAGCTCTCAGTTGTGTTTTTTATTTTGTTGAATGACTCCTTTAGTTCTATAAGTTATGTTACATTCTTTTTTAAAGTATTAATCTTTTTGTAGATTTCCTCCTTCATATCTTGGATAGCTTTGATCAGTTCATGTTATTGTCGAACTGCATCTTCTTGTACCTCATTGAGTTGCTTAAGATTTTTACTTGGATTCCTTTTCAGTTATTTCAAGAGTTTCTTGCTCTGAGGGGGTCTGGTGCTTGAGAGTCATTTATTCCTTTTGTTGACTCATATTTTCTTGTTTTTTTCATATTTGTATTATCTCTGTGTTGATGTCTGTTATCTGGTAGAGCAGTTGCTTCTTCTAGTACTCTCTTTCCCTGGACTTCACTGGTGATGCTCTTTGTGTCAGTTCTTTCAAGTGGTTGGCAGTTTGCCGGTACAGTGGCAGTTGCTTCTGCAGCTGCTGCTGTGGTAGCAGGCTGCCCTTACTGTTCTGGTGGTGGTGGCAGTGGCTTTGGCGGGCTGCCTGCATGGCAGCAGTAGCTTTAGTGGCAGTGTATGCTCTCACGACATGGTTGCTGTCAGGCAGCACCAGTGGTGGTGGCAACTTCAGTGGTTTTTGTGGCATTTACTCACTTGGCTGTGGTATCTGTGGTGGCAGCCTGTGCAGCTTTGGTGTCTGTAGTGACAGTGGGGTTAATTCATGGCAACGGCAGCGTCAGTGTCTGCAACTTCCTGTCTTGCATTTGCAGTATCCACAGTGGCAGTGGGGTTATCTCCTAGGGGTAGCAGTATCACTGGTAGCTGTAACAGTCTTGCTCATGTCTGCAGTGTCCTTGGCAGCAGTGGGGTTAACTTGATATGGCAGCAGTGGCATTGGTGGTTGCAGCCATCTCTCTTGCATCTGTGGAGCCCACCATAGCAGCAAAAGGCCACCCACTGAACCTCTGCTCTTCAGGGAGCTGCTCTAAGATGGGCGTACATTCTGGGATAGGGCAATCGCTTTGGCAAGTGTGGTAGCAGTGGCAGTAGGCTTGTTTCGGTCTTCTTCTGTGGGAGGAATGTGTCCTGGGAACCTCTAGTCCTCCGTCATGTAATTCATTTCTGCATTCCTATATGAATTTTAGATTTAGCTTGTGAATTTCTACAAAAACAAATCAGCAGGGGATTTTGATATGGACTGTGGTGAATCTGTGGATTAATTTGGAGAGTACTACCATCTTAACAATATTAAGTCTTCCGATCCATGAACATGGGTTTTTTTCCATTTATTTAGATCTCCTTTAATTTCTTTCAACAATATATTGTAGTTTTCAGAATACTAGTTTTTCACTTCTATTGTTAAATTTATTCTTAAAGAATTTTTTCTGTTTGATACTATTATAAAAGGAAATTTTTTCCTTATTTTCATTGTTTGTTACTAGTATGTTAGGAGTACAATTGAGTTTTGCACATTGATCTTGTACTCTGCAACCTTGATGAACTAATTTATTAGTTCTAATAGTTTTTCAGTGGATTTCTTGGGATTTTCTCTATATAAGACCATGTCATCTGCAATAGTGATAGTTTTGCATCTTCCTTTCCAGTCTGGATGCCTTTCACTGAGGCCTCCTTTTAAATGAGTCAGCAAATTAAAAGTCACCATTTTCTGAAAGGAAAAAATGGGATCCACAGTAGTTATGTTTTCCTGTCTTCATAGATGATTTTCTTTTTCATACCATTAATTTTTCATTAAACATCTATAAACTAATGTATTAAGATCCTAATATGTCGATCCTAAGTAATTACTGAGTTTAAAGTATATCTTTTGCTATTTTTGATATTCTTAATATGTTTTTATAGTTGTGGGGGAATCCAGAGTGCATATAATATAGGATAAAACTGAAATTATTTACTGTGTATTGATAATTAAAGTTTTCTTATTAGAACTTTGATTGCTTTTATATCCTTATCCATACATTTAACTGTTTCATTTTTATTTCTTATAATTATTTTAAAAATAGCTCTAGTGTGGGCTATTCTAATACTCAATTCAGCTACAAAATATAGGCAGCACATAAATATTGAGGTATCTTTATAATGATCACTAGTGTATTAAAATCATTATGTTAAAAAAATTCTTGGGATGGCTAATATTGAGTCAACTAATAGAGGATTAAAAAGTGTTTTTGGACTTTAACAAGCCAGGGCATTATTTCTAGGTTCCACTGCTGAACACAGTCAAGGAAATTTTGTATCTCTAACATCTTTGTACTTTTATGTGCTGTCTACTCTAAATATGCTTCATAGTTTCATTTTTCCATCTTATATTTTCTTAAGAGCTCCTTAGCAAAAGTAATAGATAAAGCCACAAAAATACAAAAAAGAAGAAATCAGTGGTAAGCAGTGTGGATAGTGAACATATTGTTTTTAACAGGAGAATAGGATTTATGTTGACTGAGACATTCCCCAGTTTTCCATGCCTTTTTATTTTCTACAGTTTTTCATTCCATTGTATTATAAGGAGCTTTGTGAAAGGAAAAAGAAGGGGAAGAGGATTTGTAGTCAGGATCACAAATGAAACATATTCTTTCTGGATGAGATTTGAAAACCATTTATGATGAGAATCTTAGTTTGGTAATATATTAAATTCCTAAATCTCTGTACAGTTTTCATCAACTTTCATTCTCTAGTATTGTTGTTTCCTCTTACATACTAAGCCCTGGCCGTTAAATAATCAATGTTTAGGAAATCAGAGGTTTTAAAAATTATTATTAGTGTGTGTAAGAGAGCATCAAGCTGTCCTGTAAAGTAAGCAACTTCAGGGTTATATTTAGCACTGTTATTCTCTATTAGCATATATATTGGAAATGGTATACTCTTTTAAGTCCATAGAGTCTATTTTGTAGTTAAGTCACAAATAAGTAATCATATTATCTTTGGGGAAATCCCCTCCTGGTTTAATTGTGAGGAAGTTATGTGCTAATGCTGATTTGTTTTGCTATTTATCGTTCCTCAGATTCTGACTGTAGAATTAACATTGGGCGAATTGCTTATATTTCTTCAAAGAGCTGCTCTATTCCAGATGAGAGCTATGGCTGCCTGTCTTCAAAGATTCCTGCATTAGAATTGATGGCTCTGTATGTGGCAGCTGCCATGCATGATTATGATCACCCAGGGCGGACAAATGCATTTCTAGTGGCTACAAATGCCCCTCAGGTAAGAAATACTTTTTCAAAAAGTTTAAAGAGTAATTCTGAAATTTTAAAGCAATGCTGCATATTCTTTTATAAACCGATTTTCAACTGAATCATATGGCCATTCCATCTGACTCTAAGATGCTACATTGTAATTAATTGGATAATAACGTATGGCATTGATATGATATATGCTAGAGAATTAGAAGGTGAAAAAAATCACCTTCAATTAGAAAATTGTAAATAGTTCATGAAATGATGATTTATTGTTTTATAAAATTCTGGAGTCCTTGCTGTCAATATTTTTATCTTTGATCAAATTGACAAAACTCTGACTAGATCTAAGATTTATATTCCTTCTGCGCTGGTGGGGGGTAGATGTCAGAAGGTATTTATATGTGTGAGTGGCTGTAATGGTGTGTGGGTATGTAAATGGGCTAAAAGGACCATGTTAATTCATTTCTCTAATGAGACTGTAATAGCTTATCACTTTTACACTTAACTGTGTGATGAATTTAAATCTAGTTAGCAATATTTGTCCATTTTCTAAGTATTGTTCTGGGAGAAACTGTCCTCTAAGGAACATATATTTCTCCGTTTGCAGTATTATTCTACAAGAATGAGATGCCTATTCTCTCTAAACTAACATATCATAATCTTTGAAAATCCTAGTCTTCTGGTGAATTGTAGAGGTATGGAGTAGTGGCACAGTGGAAAAAGTACTGGACTTGAGATTAAGACTAGTGTTTAATTGAGATTGGATTTGTGTTTAATTTCTGGCTGCCCACTTATTAGATCTGTGAGCTCAAGTAATGGTCTATCCCTCTGAACCTAAAAATATATATTTCATATGTGTAAGGGTAAATAAAGATAACATATGGAAAGTTTTCTGCTGTTTCAGATGTTGTGAGAAGCTCCTGAATCAGATCATGTAGACAGGAATTATTTGCTGTTCTAGCTTACTATCTGCTTTTATTCCTTCTTTCTTTTGCTTTGAGCATAGGTGAGTTGGATTTGCTCATTACCTATCCCTCAAGGATGTTACAGATGAGTGAATTCTAGTATTAATGCTCTCACATATAGATAATTTAAAATGATACATGAATACAAGTTGCATTCTCATAACTGTTGCCCTAATCAAAGTACAAACATGAAGTCTGAACATAGTATCAATAATCATGCGTTGTTTCCAACTTCTCATCGTTAAGAATTGCCAGTAGATGAAGCAATAGGAAGTGCTAGACTGGAAAGCAGATTGATTAGAGATAAGCTATGAGAAAGTGTAGCCTCTTACCTAGTCTCCTTGCTTGTTCCCTGCTCCCCTTTAGTCTGTTCTCAGCAAATGGCAGCCAGAGTGAACCCTGTTTAAATGTGAGTTACATCACTCTCTATTCCAAATCCTCCAACAGCATTCATCTTACTCCTAATAAAAGAGAGTCATTAAAATGGTTTACAAGGCCCTACATCATTAGGCCCCCATTAATTTTTCTTCTTATTTAATCAAGTCCAGCCTCATTGGCCTCCTTGCTAATTCCTTCTCTATCCTAGGCACACTCCCTTTCTGAGAGCCTTTGCACTTTCCATTCTCCCTGTCCAGGATGCTTTCCCCAGATATCCAAATGGCTCATTTTGTTGCCTCCTTCCATCTAAAATTCCAAAATCCTCTTCCTAGAACTATTTAGTACTCCTTTCCTGCTTTATTTTTTCCAGAGCAGTGGTCATTTAGCATATGTATATTTTGTTTATGTATTTTGTTTATTATGTCTCTACTTGATGGAATATAAAGTTCTATGAGGGTAGGAATTTTTGTCTTTTTTATTCCATAATACCTAGAATAGTGCCTGGCACACAAAAGGCATTCAGTAAATATTTGTTGAATGTTGAAGGATGCCTGAATTCTTTGCTCTTTAGTACAGCTAACTTTTCTTAAATATATACTATTCTTCCCAAAGAAAAAAATTCATGAGGCCTTTTTCAGTTACCACCTGTGAGATAGGGTCTCTCGTGAGAAAGCCTGAGGCTTAATGTGTTTAGGTAATAAAGTAGGTTCTCTCATCTTTGGAAGCTCAGGGGGTCTAGTCAGACTTTATAGTTCCAGTGTATTATAGAGAGACAGTAGTATATAACACCACCAACTGAATCAAGCATTCTTCTTCATTCTCATGCAAAGGGAACTGTGCTGGGAAGACACAGGAAGATTCTTGCTGTGAAAGAAGGTGAAGCATATAATGAGGTATATCCTGGAGAGATGTCAATATTAAGATTCTAAGACATTTCTGAGCTATTTCCAAATGAAAAATTGGTTGAAAAATAGAGGTTAGTGCTTGAGATATTAGAATTTCCAGAATATTTTTATGAGATTTGGGGTAAGAGGAAACAAAATTTTAAGTTGAGATTTGTAAATCTGAAAATAGTCATAAATATGTTTTGTCCCCCAAAGTATGGATCAGCATGGTGACAAAACATATACATTTGTCTCTCCTTCTCTTCCTAAGAACTCATTAAAATGGCAGTAAGGTGTGAAGCTTATTACAACAGAGAGGAATAAGTAGAAGTGTTTTATTACAAGTAGATCAAAAAATTTCATGCTATTTTTGGGAAATGAAAAAAACAAATGGACCCATATAGACAGATAAGACAAAAGTATATTAGAAGGAGGCTACAACATAGCTGGAATCCCAGAGAGACTCTGGATGCCATTTGTCCATTTACTCTTTCTGTGTGTGTGTGTACACACCTTTAAGCAGAGCTATTATAACTCTGCATTTACCTCCAGGAAGAAAACTTATTAGATATCGAAGCAAACTGCCTAGAGAGAACAAGAGTTACTAGAGTAGGTATTAGTACTCCAGAGTAAATCTTTCTCATTGCAGAAATTTAGCAGATGGCACCCAGTCTGGTCATTCTAAAGCAAAACCTGCTATGTAAAAAGCCCCATCCATATTCATAGAGTTTCTACATATCCTTCCCAAGGGGAGAGACTCAGCAATAAAACATGCAAGTAGATGAAAGTCACATCTGCAATCTAGAATTCCTCTTTTTATATCAAATAACCAAAGATCACCAGACATATGAAATTAACCAGAAGCTTGAAAAGAAAAAGCTAAGATGAGCAGAATAACTGGCCACAGGGGGAAAAGATAATCTAGGGACTAGAAAAGCATTTAATTAAAAAAAAGTATTCTCAGAGACTTTGAAAAAATTTGCATCCATAAAATAAGAACAGGAAACTGAGAAAAAGGAACAAGTTTGAATTCTTAGAAACTAAAAATATGACTGCAGAAGTTTTAAAAAATTAATACAAGCATTGGAAGTAAAAGTCCAGGGAATCTCTCCTTAAATATCTACCCAGACAAGGGTGATAAAGACAAAGGAAAATATGAGATTAAGAAGTTTTAGAACAAACCCAGAATTTGAGGGTAAAGTAATCCCAAAATGATAGCTGTTCATCAGGACTATTTCTTTAAAGAGAAGTGCCTTTTTTTTTTTTTTTTTAAACTAGTGGCTTTGTTTTTTGTAGCATCGGATTTGTTTACTACCTCTACTGGATTTTTTAAAAGTTGGGAATGTTATTTCTTTAAATGAATAATCTTTATTGATCCTTAACTTCTCATTTTTCAGAAAAATTGAGGCGCCCTCTTTAATCTCATGAGTATGACCTAGATATTTTTTAATGCTTCCTCCTGTTTTTTGTGTTTCACAAGGGGACGTTTACATTTGTCAGACTCTTCCTTTGTTTGATCGAAGTCTTTCATATGTCTGATAGGTTTTCTCTTTTTGCTCATATTTATTGAGAGGTATTACTATTTGTTAAGATTCTATCAGTTAGTATTTAACATTACCTTTTCAGATCTTTCCAACTCAGAGGGTGAAAAGTAAGGTTTATGATCAACTAATTTGCATTGTCAATCATAGATGTATTTGTCTGTGGAGAGAAGGAATGGATCTATACCAAGAGAAAGAAGTACCAAAGTGCTTTCACACAAAGTCAAAGGTTGATAGTTTATTGCAGTTCTAAATTAGATGGGGCACTGTTTTTGTTCTCTACTTGTAAGAGCCTGCTGTGGCTTCATTATGTTTTACCGCATGTTTTTCTCACTAAGTTTAAGCTAGGTCTGTTGCTCTATGTGCTACCTTCAAGTAGTCCTCCTAAAGTAGAATTGACATTTGCTTCCTATTGCCCATGATTCTTTCTTGCCTCCACTGAGCTAGAGGAGCTAGTGAGTCAATCAGGGTCCATCAGGGGGGCCCTGCTATTACTATTACTCATCAGGTGGGTTTTTCCTTTTTATGCAGTGATTTAGTTGGCCTTTTCTCAATCCATTCTCATTTTCACCATATCTTTGAAGTTTCCAGTATGGAGATTATATCTATATTCTGATATTGACTCAGATTTTTGCCCCCCTCCATTTTATATTTCTTTGGTAATTTCAAAAGACAATTTGAATGGTGAAGGGATCCTAAACTTACTCATTTCCTTTACTGTGTTTGATCTTTTGTATCTTTTTGTTTTCTTTTCTTCTTCTTTCTTTTTTTTTTTTTTGGTCTCTATTTCATTTAGTTCTGCTCAGATCTTTATTATTTCCTTCTGTCTACTAATTTTGGGGTTGGATTAGGTTGTTTATTTGAGATCTTTCAATTTTTTTGATATAAGCACTTATGGCAATAATCTTCCCTCTTATGATTGCTTTTGCTGTATCCCGTAGGTTTTTATAAGTTTTGCTTGTATTTTCATTTGTGTCAAGGAATTTTTTTATTTCCTACTTTCTTTTTTGACCCATTGGTAATTGAGAAGCATGTTGTTTAATTTCCATGTATTTGTATAGTTTCCAAATTTTCGCTTGTTGATTTCTAGTTTTATTGTAATCTGAAAAACTAGCTGATATGATTTCAGTATTTTTAAATTTGTCGAGACTTGATTTATGGCCTAAAATGTGGCCTATCCTGGAGAATGATTTGTGTGCTGATGAGAGGAATGGATACACTGCAGTTGTCAGATGAAATCTCTGTAAATGTCTGTCAAGTCCATTTGGTCTGAAGTGCTGTTTAAATCTAGCATTTTTGCTAATTTTTGGTCTAGGTAAGCCATGCAATGCTGAGAAAGGCATGTTGGAGTCCCCAACTCTTATTATATTGGGATCTATCTCTCCTTTGGATCCAATAACATTTGCTTTATATATCTGAATGTTCTGATATTGGGGGTGTGTGTGTGTGTGTGTGTGTGTGTGTGTGTGTGTGTGTGTGTGTATGATTGTCATATCTTCTTGCTGCATTAATCTGTTTTTCATTATATAATGTTCTTCTTTGTCACTTTTTATAGTTCTTGGCTTGAACTCTTTTATCTGATATAAGTTATCTACTCTTGTTTGTTTCTGGTTTCCATTTATGTGGACTATCTTTTTTCATCCCTTCACTATTAGTCTATATGTGTCTGTATTGGTGAAGTGAGTTTCTTTCAGATAGCATATACTTGGATCTAGTTTTTTAGCCTGTTCAGCCAGTCTGTATCTTTTAAGTAGGAAATTTAATCCATTTACATTCAGGATCGTTATTGAATGGTATTTTCTTATTCCTGCCATTTTATTAATTTTTTTATAGTTGTTTTATTTTTTATTTTTTGTTTCTTTCTTCCCTTTTATTATTTGTCTTTGCTGCTTGGTGTTTTTTTCTAGTGATAACATTTTCTTTCTCTTATTTGCATATCTGCTCTATGAATGGTTTTTATTCTTTTTCATGTATTCATGATGATATTTATTGCTCTCTTGATTCCAGATGTAGGATTTCCTTGAGGATTTGTTGGAGGTCTGGTCTTTTGGTAGTAAATTCCTGCAGTTTTTGTTTGTCTGGGAAAGATACTATTTATCCTTCGTTTCTGAAGGATAGCTTTGCTGGGTATAGTATTCTTGCCTTGCAGTTTTTTCTTTTAGCACTTTGAATATATTATCCCATTCTCTTCTGGCCTGTAAGGTTTCTGTTGAGAATTCTGCTGTTAGTCTGATGGGGATTCCCTTATAGGTGACTTGATGCTTTCCTCTTGCTATATTTAGAATTCTTTTTTTGTCTTTGACTTTTGACAGTTTGACTATAATAAGTCTCAGGGAGGTGCTTTTTTGGGTTGAATCCATTTGGGGATCTTTGAGCTTCTTGGATTTGGGAGACCCAATACTTGGGAAGTTTTTGGCTATTATTTCATTAAATAGACTTTCAATACCTTTTCCTTTCTCTTCCCCTTCCAGTATACCCATAATATGGATGTTTGTATGCTTAAGGTTGTCCAGTAGATCTTGTAGGCTTTCTTTATTTTTCATTCTCTTTCTCTCTCTCTCTCTCTTTTTTTTTTTTTTTTTTTTTTTTGGTCTAACTGGGTTAATTCAAAAGGCCTGCTTTCCAGTTCAGAAATTCTTTCTTCTGTTTGTCCTAGCCTGTTGCTTAAGCTCTCAGCTATATTTTTTATTTCATTTAATGAATTCTTCAGACCCAGGATTTCTGCTTGGCTCTTTTTTATGGTTTCTCTTTGTTGAATTTCTTTTTATTATTATTATTTTAATTTATCAATATACAATATAGATGATTTTTGTGTCCCTTTACCAATTCCTCCTTTTCCCGCCTCCCTTTCCTCCCTGCATCAGCATCTTTGTTGAATTTCTCATATAACTCCTGGATTGTTTTTTTTACTTCATTGTGACTTCTATTTTTTCTTGCATTGTGTTGAGTCTCTTTAAGATTGCTGTTTGGTATTCCTCTTCAGGCATTTCACTGGTTTCTTGTTGTTTGGGGTTTGGCATTAGAAAATTGTTGTCTTCTTTTGGGGGTGTCATCTTTCCTTATTTTTTCATGCTTCTCATATCCTTCCATTGATGTCTGGGCATCTGGTGGTGTAGCCATTTCTTTAAATTTTTGGAGTGGTTTTTGAATGGAGAGACTCTTTCTTGTAGAAGTGTTCTATGTTGACAGTCACGTTGGGTGTTTTAGGTTTGGTTCTGGGTCAGTGTGGTAATAGGTGTTGGCTTACTCCCTGCATTCTCTCTGCTTGAATGGGTGGACCCATTGGGTCATGTGGGACTCTGAGCTCCTGGGGAAGGTGGGCATGGATCTAGGTGGTCTGAGCACTTGCCACATGCTCTGGTGGTATGGGTGGACCTGCTGGGTCAGGTTGGCGGGGGGGGGACTCTGAGCTCCCATGGAAGGTGGATATGGATCCATGTGGCCGGCATACTCCCTGCTTGTGCTCTGTTAGTGGGGGGAGTCACTGGATTGAGCAGGGCCCTGAGCTCCTGGGGGTAGGTGGGCATGGATCCAGGCAGCTGGCACACTCCCCCCTAAACATGCTGGGGTAGGCAGGCTCCTTGGGTCAGGCAGGACTCCTTCAGCTCCTGTCCCCAAATGGTAATGTAAAGCAGCAGCCTGAGACTGAGGGGTTTGGGGTGACTCAGGTACTTCCCCTCTGGAAAAATGCAGTCATGTGGGCTCCTGGCAGCTCCTCACACTGGGTTCACTACCCATAAGGGCTTCATAGATACTTTGCAGCCTGATTTGCAGGCATCTGTGGTAGAATGCTTGCCTACCTTGTCCCAGCAGTGCAGTCTTTTCCATCTATGTTGGTCTTGGTCAGGTTCTTCCCCTGTCTTTCTATATTGCTGTCTTGAACATCAGACATATGTTTCCAGATCATGGGGGTTTTCCTCACTGTTTTGCTGGATTCTCTGATTTTCTCCTAGACACTCTACAAGTTACTATCTCCTTGTTGCTTTGGACTTTCTTTGCATTAGGGACAAGGGCTGGCCACTTCTAGTCAGCCATCTTGCCAGCAAAAAATCAAAAACTCATTCCTTTTACTGTGATTGCTAGCTGAGAGTTTATTAAGTCAGCTAGCTTCACAGGGCACTCATTGTACATTGTTTTTTTGAGCTGGCAGTTTAATTATTTATTCCTAACCCAACAATACTATTCTGATAGTTTTATCAGTCTTCATCAGATTTGAGCATAATTTAGTCAAACCACTATTTAATGTAAATTGACCCACTAGGGACTCTTTGAAGCTTACTCTTTGGGATTTATAATGTTTAGAAGTTATATTAAAGTTAGTATTAAATAACTTTATATGGCCCATTGCAAAGTTTAAATCATATCATTGCTTACCTAAATTTAAACATTACTTAAATCTAGGCTATAGCTAATTTTCACAAATAATAAGTAGAACTACTTAAATAAGCTCTAAGAATATGTATCTTGCCTGAGAGCACATCCTATTTTTAATCTGTCCTTCTTTCTTATTAGACAGTAAACTCCACGAAAACAGGAATAGGGTTATTATTTTTATCCACAGCCTTTAGCACAACTTGGCTGTGGAAATTCTTTTAATAATTACTGTGCTTATTTAATAATTTTAAAAATTGTTTAATTTTGAAGGTAGAAGAGGCTTTAGAAATTCTTTACTCCAGTGGTTTTGAATCTGTATCCAAAGTCCTAGAGTATTGAGGAGGCTCCTCAGGGTCTTCCACTGGAGTGAGGTAGAGAATAAGTGAGCAGTTCCATGCCATTTGAACCAGAGGATTTGTGCTTTTACCTGTTTCATACTTCTCTCTTACTCCCAGGCACTGTGTCAGGATGGGAGTACAGGCTATGTCCTTCTCAGACATGAGGGTCTCTAACTTACCTTGGACAGCACTCTGGCTTCCTCCTCTTCAGTCACCCCCACCATAATTCCATGCTTCGCTGAAGAACAGAAATATATACCTAAACCCACTCTAGATCCCTAATGACTTTGTTAACAGAAGTTTTATATGAGAAGGTTTACTGACTGAATGAAGGAGACCTCAAAATATCAACGTATCTCTTGGGAGGCAGCATGGTGTCTGCAAAGAAGAGCAACTTTGGAACAAATAACCCTTTCACTTACTAGCTTTATATGCTGGAAAGAAAGATATACCTTAACCTCTTTGCACCTCAGTCTACTTATTTATGAAATTATCACAACCCCTTTTCATAGGTATTAAAATACTTTGTAAAATGCCATGTATATAGTTGGTACTCATTGTTTGTATTCTTCCAGCCTGCTGCTAACTCTATGAATTATTAAAGCTTAATATCTTTGAGATGCCTTCTTCATTTTTCTTTATTCCTTTTTAGGCAGTTTTGTACAATGACAGATCTGTTCTAGAAAATCATCATGCTGCATCAGCTTGGAATCTATATCTTTCTCGCCCAGAATACAATTTTCTTCTTAATCTTGATCATGTGGAATTCAAGCGCTTTCGTTTCTTAGTCATCGAAGCAATTCTTGCCACAGATCTTAAAAAGCATTTTGATTTCCTTGCTGAATTCAATGCCAAGGTTTGTTATGCAACTATGTGCCTAATTTCAAAAATACAAATCATTGTTGACAGTGTTACTGATAAAAGGTGTTTTTTAATGTGAAGTTAGAATTAATACTAACTCATGAAGTAACAATAAATATCGATATAAAATAATATATATGCCTATATTTTTAAAAATAAAACATTTTTATTGTTATGGTAACATGTTCTAAAATACTACTGCTTGTTGTATTTCCTTTTGACACATAGACTTAATATGTGATTTTCATTCACATAATGACAAGCCAATTAATTATGTCAAAAGATTTCAGGGGCAGGTTTGAGAAAGTCATGCACAGTGCCAAGTAAGGCATTATATGAAATTAAACATGTTTCTAAGAAGCCAGTTTCCTACCTTGCTTCACCCACACCTTCTTTATTTTAGTCATTCTCTAACTGGCTATTGTGGAGGAGAAAGTATCCTCTTCCACTTGAGTATAATTCACTCATTCAACAACTGTTTAGTGGGATTGCCCACTATGAGCAGTCATTGTGCTAGGGAAAAATGAAGAAAGAATAGATCAAAGACTCTCCCCTCAAAGAACTCACATTCACTAGGGGATCAAGATTCACTGCCATAGTATGATAGTGGTACTAATGGTTCTGTCCCTCAGACATCTGGGGTAGAAAAAAGTTGAGAACCACTGCTTTAGATTCCTGAAGGAACAGTGTCCCCTCTTTAGCTAGCAGGAAGCTGCTGTTTTCTTGATGACTTTTGTGACCCAGAAGAAGTTGTACCTTCAGGGTAGGGAAACTAGTAACAAAGGAACACTAATACTAGTACTAGTACTTACCCTGGAAGGGAGACCCCTGTGCATGTTGCTATCATGATATTAACAAAATGCTATAAAAATCAGTGAGAAATTAGGGTGCCTTTAAAATTATTTCATAGTTGTATAGGTCTGTTTACTTTTATTTTTATTTAATAATAAACATTTATTTAAGTGCTTACATCGCCTTTTACAGATGAAAGATCATCTAACCCAGTACTTTTTAATCTGGGTTCCTCCGACTTGACTTTTGTTCTGAAGTCTCTCAGGAAAATGCTACATGAGTGGGGTTGTAGACCTCCCACCCAGTTTCACTCAAAGTGTTTTCTATGGTGGTGTTCTACATAAATTTTCCCTTAACAAAAGGGTTTGGTGCCAGAAAAACAACTATTAGGCTAAAGTCCAAAAGCCATGATCTAGCCCATCCTCTTCATTTTTTACAAAAGGAAATTTGAATTCTTGAAAGGCACACTAATCTGTCTAACCAATAATAATAAAAACATTTATCATTTATTTTAATGTGTTAGTTAATATTTACTTAGCAGTTACTATGAACTAGGTATTTTTTATTATTAATCCTAATGGCAATATGGCTAGGTTGGTATTACTTTTCCTATTTCATAGATGAAGAAAATTATATTCAAATAGGTTAAGTAATTTTTCCAGTGTCACACACTGAGTAAATTACTCCGAGGAAGGATTTGAAACCACTGGGATCAGCGTCTAAGACTTGTGTTCTTTCAACTATATCATGTTGCCTTTCATAGCTAGAGCCAACTTCTCCTTAGCTTCTTAAGTGTTCTTTTTTGAGGTCAAAAAGACAGTTACAATTCTTATATGACTGATAGTACATGTATCTACGTATACTTATTATACATGTATACACATTTAAATTATGATTCTCTAGTAATTATAAATATTCAATATTGAATATCTCTGTAGTAATTATAACTATTGTAGTGATTATAAATCTAAACCCATGGTTGGTTTTATGGTTTTAGAAAGCTATAGTTATAATTACAGTAATACTTCAAAGGGAAATTTAACTCATAGAGGTTTGTGTTATGGCATAAACTGACAAAAGAAGCATTTACTGAAATTTCTTCCTGTCACTTGGACAGGAAACAGTTTTAAGATAATTTGGTAAAAACAAGTAAACAAGACAACTTTAAAAAATTCCTGTGCCCTCAGAACCTAAAGTAATTTTATTTTTCCAAAATAGGCCAATGATGTAAATAGTAATGGTATACTATGGAGTAGTGAAAATGATCGCCTCTTAGTATGTCAGGTGTGCATCAAACTGGCAGATATAAATGGC
The DNA here is from genome assembly GCF_027409185.1 of Cynocephalus volans. Classification (NCBI taxonomy): domain Eukaryota; kingdom Metazoa; phylum Chordata; class Mammalia; order Dermoptera; family Cynocephalidae; genus Cynocephalus; species Cynocephalus volans. Next base: position 114,857,216 of record NC_084463.1, read on the forward strand.
CCAGCAAAAGTCCGGGACTTGCATTTGAAATGGACAGAAGGCATTGTGAATGAATTTTATGAGCAGGTAAGTTGAAACATAAGATTGGTGGGATTTTTAAGAGCTGCTATGTGATTTGGATAGCAACTTTAAGTATTTGAAGTTTGAGTTGCTTTGACTGAAAAAGGTTAGAAATTGTTGTGTTTACTCTGATTCTTAGTATTTTCTCAGCTCTGTTTGCCTTTGCTGCTAAAAAATAGCTTATTGCCTATCTGGAGTGGTTTGAATGTGCTCTTCAGTCTAGAGATAAGGATAGATTTCAAGGTCCCTTTTAATCCCAAGAATCTATAACCTAGAATAACTTATTGCCAGATGAAGTGGTTTTTAAGTGATTCAGAATGTGCTCAGAATGTATGTAAAGAATATCAACCTATTTTCAACCTTTGCTATAGAAAGGCTACCTACTTTGCCACAGAAACATTAGCTGGGCAAAAGTCCCAGCAGAGAATAAGAAATTAGAGGGCTAGAAATGGGGACAGAGTAGATACTAGTGGTTTTGAAACATATGAGTATGTAAACATGCCTTTTTCTTTTCTCACATCTTTTCAATCTTGGCTTTAAAATAATCTTACCACTTTTCAGAATCTCTGTTATTTTTCATCCAATTTTGAGGCTCCCTACGATGTAAAAGTATACTGAATTCCCTACAAGCCTAACATTATCAAATACATCTTCTTGACTTTGGAATTGCATTCTTTGGGAATCTTTGGTAACCCCAATAATCATCAAAGGTCAAGATTCTACCAAGTGAAGCCTCCTTTGTGACAGGGCTTTCTTACCATGAGCAGAAAATAGTAATGGACTTGAGCCTAAATAACCATGCACACTTACCTAGTATACCTTGTTATCCCAAGATCGTACTGGAAATGTGCAATGTCTTTCACCTCCCTTAGCTAAACATCCCAACAAAATAACGTATACTCTGCTGTTTACAAGTTATACAATGCCATATAGTGTAATCATAGAATACATGAGTATTACAAGATTATTAATCTTTTACTATTCTCTGATACATTTAAACTAAATTATATGTAATTTGGGGTAATAAATGGTTATATTTATCTAATTTGTAAGATTATAATATACAGTTTGCTTATTCCCATCCTCATTTTCAATGATAATTGAAGCCTGCCTTAGAGTTCTCCAGTAGATCTTGTGTTCACAAAAGAAGAATTGTATTCTAAGGAAAATGGCATCTTTATATTATATGTACAAATAGGTAATAAAAAGTAGTGGTATATGTCAATTTTAGAAGACTCACTAATTCAATGAAATAACATTAGAAATCTTCATTTAGACCCATCTTATATAATTATTTTAAAAGATCATAGAATTAATACTTGTTAAACAAACTTGGCACCCATGCCTGAAGTTGAATTCTGGCTCCTCTTCCTTATCAGCAGTGTGACCTTGGGTAAGTTACTTAACCTCTCTGTGCCTGTTTCCTTGTTACTAAAATAGGAATAAAGATGGTACCTACCTCATAAGGTTGCTGTGAGGATTAAATAAGTTAATATATGTAAAGTTCTTGGAATAGTTACTAACACATAAGTGCTCAGTAAATATTAGCTATTATAATTCCAGATCTATTACTAAAAATTATATAATGTTATCTCAGTTTCACTTAATCTTTCTAGGTTTCATTATTCATATCCAAGGAAGAAAGTGTCACCTGAAATGCTCTCACATAGGAAAGTCCTAATCATCCTTCATTAGAACTGTTAAACTTCCTTCTCATTCTGGTTATGCTATTAAACCTTGTTCAGATGTGGATACTGAATTCTAACCTTGCCCAACCTTTTTTCTTTTCATTATCCTAATTATACTATCTTTATACTCCTGTAGTCATTTAAGTGCCAAGGGCTTGGTAAAACCTGGAGTACCTTTGTGAAACTGCAGAGGCCTACAATTGGATAAAGCCAGTTGTTTTTTGAAAATATTGTTTTCTTATAGAAAATAAAACAATTGAAAACTTTTAATCATAGGACAGTTAACCACTGGGAGAGTTTCTGGGGGTTTCCTCAGGGTTATGTTGGCTCAACACAGATAGATACTGCATGCCTGCAGAATTTGTGCATTGTGGGGAGTAATTCATTCTCAACCAGTTCAGACACTAGGACTAAAATGTTAATAGTACCATTTGGAGAATGCTCAGCACTGTGCTAAACATTTTACATACATTGCCTGTCATCCTCATAGCGGCCCTATTCAAATTTTACACCTGACAAAACTGGGCACAGAGCTTGCCAAACATCTCACACTTAGTAAGTGGACAAAGCAGATTTTAAAACCATACTACTTGATGTAGGATTGGGCAAATGAATAAAGACCCCAAAAGCACAGACAACAAAAGAAAAAATAAACAAATGGGATTATATCAAACTAGAAAGCTTCTGCACAGCAAAGGAAATAATCAACAGAGTGAAAAGACAACCTACAGAGTGGGAGAAAATATTTGCGAGCTATGCATCCAACAAGGGATTAATATCCAGAATATACAAGGAGCTCAAACAACTTAACAGTAAAAAACCAAATAATCCAATTAAAAAATAGGCAAAGAAGTTCAATAGACATTTTCAAAGGAGGACATACAAATGGCCAACAGGTAGATGAAAAAATGCTCACTGTCACTAATCATCAGGGAAATGCAAATCAAAACCACACTGAAATATTATCTCATCCCAGTTACACTGGCCAATATCGAAAAGACAGAGAATAAGAAATGCTAGTGAGGATGCAGAGAAAGGGGAACCTTTCTGCACTGTTGGTGGGACTGTAAATTAGTACAGCCATTATGCAGAACAGTATAGAGGTTCCTTAAACAACTACAGATCAAACTACCATATGATACAGCAATCCTACTGGGTATATATCCAAAGAATGGAAATCATCAGGACGAAGGGATACCTGCACTCCCGTGTTTATTGCAGCTCTCTTTTCAATAGCCAGACTAAGGAACCAACCTAAGTTTCCATTGATAGATGGCTGGATAAGGAAAATGTGGTATATGTACACAATGGAATACTACACTGCCATAAAAAAGAATGGAATTCTGCCATTTGCAGCAACATGGATGAACCTGGAGAAAAGTATGCTAAGTGAAACAACCCAGGTGCAAAAAGAAAAATACTGCATGTCCTCACTCATAAATGGGAGCTGAATTCATGAATAAACAACAAGAAAGAGAGGTGGGGAGGGTAAGAGAGAGAGGGAGAGAGAGAAAGAAACAATAGTCACAGTAATATGTTGAACTCTTAGAAGGAGAGAACAGAACTGTGGTTACTAGAGGTGGAAAGGGGGAGTGCAAGGGGAGAGGAAGAGGATGTAAAGAGAAATTGGTTAATGGACACAAAGAATGATTAGGTATTGTAATGGTGAATAAGCTAACTATCTTGATTTGACCATCACACATTGTATACAACTATTGATAGTCAACTTTGTACCCACAAATACGTATAATTTTTTTAAAAAAGGTTTAAAAAACCCTAAATTTCAACAAGGTACAGGAAAACAAAAACCAAACAAACCAAAAACCACACATCTGTCTGATCTCGGATTGTGCTTTCTAGAACCCTAGAAGCTACAGTGGGAAGGTTTCAGAGGGCAGGCAGATGGGGCTCTGGGCCCAGAATCCTCACCTCAACCATAGTAGCTCTACTTTTGTTTTACACATTGGGTTTTCTGATTTAGATTCATTAGAAGGGTCTGCTGATAAAAAAAAAAAAAAAAGAGGGAGAGGGTGTTGAAAAGTACTTGCAAAATTCAGCTGTGTAGTTGTGCATTTGAGGTACAACAACAAAAATGTTTCTATTATGCCTCTCCCCATAGGAGACAGAGAATCCATATTTCACATTATAGGATTTTGTAGATTGTTAGTAAAATTGCTGATAATTATTTTTAAAAGATGTATATTTTTCTTGTTAACTGTATCATCCATACTGGTTGATGTGGACAGAATGTTTAGGACTTCTCAAATATTAGAGAAATTCTTACATTTGAACTTATAGAGTAATTAGATTCGTTAATGTTCCTTCATAAAAAATATTTTGATGTAGACTATGTTTATTAAAAAAAACAACATAATTTTAACAGCAAAGCTCAGTTGTTTTTTCATTGGTTAAAAACATACTTTTCTTTTAAAAATGCTTAGGGAGATGAAGAAGCAAGTCTTGGCCTGCCCATCAGTCCCTTCATGGATCGTTCTTCTCCTCAACTAGCAAAACTCCAAGAATCTTTTATCACCCACATTGTGGGTCCCCTGTGTAACTCCTATGATGCTGCTGGTTTGCTACCGGGTCAGTGGGTAGAAGCAGAAGAGGATGATGATAGTGAAAGTGGTGATGATGAAGGTGGTGAAGAATTAGATACAGAGGATGAAGAAATGGAAGACAATCTAAATCCTAGTAAGAATACAGGGATATTATAATTTGTTTGACGTTATTAACTGCAAGTGTCCATTTGATTTGGATTTGGATCTTTGTTTCTCAGTTACAGATTCAGCAGTCATAACTTGAGCAACTACTGTCTAAATGTTCAGATTCAATAGTCACATTTTGAGTAACTGCAGATTTTAAAACCACACTGCTTGATGTAGGACTGGCAAAGACTTTATGAATAAGACCTCAGAAACACAGACAACAAAAGAAAAAATAAATGGGATTATATCAAACTAATCTGGGTACTCTGCTAATACTGTCACACAATGAACATTCTTATTTAATGAAAGTATTGTCTCTTGAGGTATTGTCTTCTAGCCAGTGCTCTTCAGCAGGCTCCACCTGTGCACACATGACAGGGCTGTCACCACATCTGAACAAAAGTGTGGTGGGTGGGTCCTAGTGACTAGTCCTCCTTCATCTCACCCTTCTCAGATACCACCCCCAACCCCACCAGGCAGCGGAGGAGCAGCTGCTAATCTGCCCTTTACATAGACTTGGGAATTGTATCAAAACACTGGGAGAAGGAAACCTTACATTCCCTGGCTCTAAAAAGAGAGCCAAGTTTTGTGGCATTATGAATTTGTTACCAAATTATAGTGACGTATTTTTCTATATAAGATAATGAGTATAAATGGAAAATGAAAAAAAAAAAATTGCCACCTTTGTAATAGTAAATGAAATCAGTTACTCTTTATTTTAAAGTAGAATTTAAATTATACCTATCTAGGTTTTTTGTTGTTTTTTAAGTATACTATAAATCAGAACAGATTGGATGAATACAAAGAACCTCCCCACTGACACGCACATGCCTTGTATTTGCAATTAGTATAGCAAAGAGTAATCTTATGCCATTACCATCTTGGTGTCAATTTGGGAAGGTTGACTGGCATCTAAAATTGAATTATATTCACCGAAATCTTAGTAATTGTGTTTAATTCAACACATAAAAGGACATTAAAATGTTGATTTTTAACTTTGGATTGTTATTTTCATTTGAAATTTCAGCACTCACCTCCTGTCCCCCTCATTTCCACCCAGTCTTCTCTAATCCCCTTCTTTTTGTTTGTCTAGGTCTTTCCACTAGAATGTGAGCTCCATAGTGCAGGGATTATTTTTATCTTACTGTTTACTCTTATAACTGCAGTGCTTAGATAAGTACCTGGAATATAGTAGGCACTTAAATATTTATTGAATGATTGAATAATATTGCTATGATTAGAATGTTTGTTTTAAATTTCACAGGACCACAAAGAAGGAAAGGCAGACGGCGAATATTTTGTCAGCTCATGCACCACCTCACCGAAAACCACAAGATATGGAAGGAAATCATAGAGAAAGAAGAAAAATGTAAAGTTGATGGAAATAAACTGCAGGTGGAGAATTCCTCCTTACCTCAAACAGATGAAATTCAGGTCATTGAAGAAGCAGATGAAGAGGAAGAGCGACAGTTTGAATAAAAGAAAAGTCATATTGAAGAAGCCCAGAGGGCTGTGTGCAGGGTGAGAAATCATTGCCTAGTGTTCACCATTCTGACTTTCACCTGACCGTTCCCATGTGGACAGGCCTTAATACTGTGAGAGGATTCTTGCTGTGCTGGCAATTTCCATTCCTTTGCACTTTCACCACATGAACTAGAAAATTATTCTTAGAGCTAGGCTTGATATAACTAATGTTGCAAAGACTTACTTAAAGCCTTCACTGTTGTGTAAATACTTTGTCATAAAGCTGCTTTGCTGAGCTCTTATTTTTCATGTTGGGGGGATAGTGATAACTAAAAACTCAAGTGACTTCAGTTTCCAAAGTGGCCAGAACTTTTTGCCTTCATGAAAACAGGATTCACATTGTATTTCCAAATGTGTCTTTTATGTTTTTTGAATGTTTTGGAGAAAAGCCTTTGCCTATCTAAAAAGGAATCCAGTGTTGCCTTTCTGAGAGGTTTCTGCTCAATGCAATACACTATTCAGTGCTATTGTCCCAGTTAGATTTATCCATCAAGGACTGAATGACCTCTGTTATGTGTAGCAAAATCCAGGTGCATCAATTTCTGATGCTTTTTACTGTTGCATATTATCTACTATGTGTGTTTTATTTCTGTTCAGAGTATTCAGGTTTGCTGTGGACATCAGAAGTCTGAATTCCAATCTTACTGACTGTGTGTTATGTGCTTGAAATTTAAAGCTGTTTAGGTTTAACAATGAAGGAATTTTATTCTTTAGCAAAAGCTATTCTCATTTTTACTCTTGCTCAGGATTAGTATTTTTAAACATTTAAGTAATATAAAGACAGCACATATTTGTGAGAAGAAAAAAAAATTGTCTTAATATTGATGTTAACCTTTTATGGAATGAGCATCATTTTCTGTCTTCTGAATTTGAGACTAATTAAAGCCAAGGAAAAGGAGATGTCCATCTTTTGCCTTAATGTAAAATCAAATGAAACTAATCCCATCAAAGATAAAGAACAAAGTATAGTGAACTCTAAAGGACACATACATTGAATAAATAATTGGAATATGTGATTATCTTTAGATCCACATCTTAGGTGTCATGTGTTTAGTTACTGTAAAACTGATATTCATCTTTTTATTAATTTCCCTCTGCCTCAAGACTACATGACAGAACTGATCTATCACTGCCCATTACTTCTAGAACCCAACTTACAGACTGATTTCGGCAATAAAGTAAATGATGAGAATACTTAATTTTTATATAAAAAATATAAATATTTTAGTAAATTATTTCACACAAAAGCACATTATTAAATAACCACATTATTAAGATGGCTGCAAGAAAAATGGACCATATTTATAATGTTTGTAAACTTGTTAGTGTATGGATATATAATAGTTGTGAAAATATTTAAAAATGAGAACAGCCAAAATGATAGCAAGATGGTAGACTAATATTTTCCATTATTATTGGATACCATAGCATATTTTGGATCCATACAATTTTGGAGATAGTGAAATCATCAATTTTCCTAGGTATTTCCTTTAAAGTATGATATTGACAGGCAGTTTCTTACATACCTGGAATATTTGGCTTATCTGAAGGATATCAATTAAAGATCTATGGAAGTGTTGGAATTTTTGATCCTGCACAATATTTAATGAATCACTAAACTTATTAGAAATGTTGAGTGCTGAGTTCCTTCCTGCCACTTTTGCTACCATTGTCACATCACTTGTAAACTTGTCCCATTGTACATTACTAAGTAATAAAATTTTAATTGGTAATTTATTGAGTTTGCCCTTATAATGTATATAATGTGCTTATATTTCTCTAGAGTACATTTTGAATCTTGCATAAGTGTATTTCTGCTATGGTTTCCTCTCGTACAGAATACATATGAGAGTATGTGTATAAATTCATACATGTGCATGTATACATAATGAGACAATCACATTTCCATACTTCCTATTATTTTACTGAAATTTTTTATTTTATGGTTTTATTTTCTCCAAATAATCATGTTTTTATTCTATGTAAAATACTATTACTGGGAACTCATTTTGAAATAATTTAATCTTTAAATTATTTAACCTTTGCTAAATAACTGACATTTATCAAAAGCCCAAAAGTCCAAAGAAACCAAAAAAAGTATTACTGCTGAAACTTTAAAATTCACAATTGTAAGAAACGAATGTGGGAGTATATTACATATACACAATACTAATAGATGGAATCTTACTTGAGAAATTGCCATCAACCAAATTACAGGTCCTATTCTGGTTGCTATTGAATCAGAAGTTTTTTTTATTATAATTTCATCCTGAATTTACTATTGTTTTAAGTCACTAGTATTAGAAATATTCTTTTACTGTGCTACAATATATCTATGTCCTTCCACATTTTTCTCCATGAAAATCTACTTTTTAACGTTATTTCATAATTCGAAAGCTGTTTCCTGCTATTCTCATCACCTTGCTGGTGCTTCTGGATTTTTCTAATTATTTTTACAAGAAGCCTAGAGATTCTGGCATTGGTTAAGTGGTCAGGAATTTCTTCTTTCTCTCTAGAGTGTATCATCTCACAGAAACAAACTTCACAAAAGAGAATAATAGAGCCAACTCCAGTTTCTTTATTATAGGTGCCAGGCTTGAGCAGCTCTAGAGGGTGTGTGGGCTAGCAGTGGCAGGTGGAGCAGGGATGAACAGCTTCTCAGAGGAAGGTGACTTTTAAGCTGAGAACTGAAGAATTAAAAATTAGCTCAGAGATGATTGCTTGTAGAGAGAGAATGAAGGCATGTATAGAGGCCAGGAGAAGAAAAAGCATCCCCACATGGAGAAGTCAAAAGAGATTTAAGGTGGCTGGAACACAGAGTGCAAGAAGAGGAAGTGGTAGAGAGAGGGTGGTTAAGGAAGGGCGTTGTAAAGTATAATATGTCATTTAAACCTTATTCCTGAAGGAAATGGGAAACTATCGAATAGTTTTAATCTGGAAGAATGTCATGATTATATTTACATTTTACAGGGATCATTCAAATAGCATACTACTTTGAATTGTTAAACAAAAATTATGGGAGGCCATTGTTTTAGACTGAGCTCCTGCATTAGGCCCCAACAGACCAGACCAAAACAAAGTGGAGTCACTCATGCTAAAAGTCACATAATCAAACTGAAACCTCAAGGAAACAGGTAGATCCTGAACAGACCAATTTTTCCTAAAAGCATGAGATTCCAGTCAACCTGAGTCAGTGTAATAAGGAAGTCCCCTCTGCTTTAACCCTTACCAAAAAAAGTAACTTCAAATAACCTGACATTAACCAATCGGGTTTTTTCCTATTGTTCTGTTTCCTTGTTCCCACCTCACAAAACCCACTGTTCTGACATTGCACAGTGGGAGCTCTCATTCTGTTTTGTAGAAGGAAGACTGCCCAGATTCATGAATAGTGAATAAAAGCCAATTTAAAACTAAATTTGTTGTAATTTTGATTTTTGACAGAAGGGAAGAGCAAGGGAGATCTTAGTGGTCTTGACTAGGATATACTGTAGGACAACGGGGAAGTGATGGACTTAAGATTTAAGATACAGAAGCAATTGTCCTGGTGATTATGATGGTAAGAAAGTAATGATGAGGGGTGACTCAGATTTCTGATCTGAACAACTGTGTCATTCACAGAGATAGGGTATATCAGAGTAGATTTTGGATGTGGTTGAAGGTGAGGAGATGAATTCAGACTGGAGCAAGTTGAGATTGAGGGGCTTGAGACATCCAAGTATATTTCAATATAGGTGTAGAGCTCAGAAGAGAGATGTGGGCTAGAGGTATGGATTTGGGAGTCAACAGTAAATAGCTGATGATGGAAACCATAGAGTCGAGTCAGGAAAGATATTTCTTGGCAGAGTGATTAGAAAAGATGGCTTCAATTATAGGACTCTGAGAAACACTCTTTAAAGGCCAGACAGAGGAAATGGAGTCTTAAGAATAAGTGGCTTTAGAGGTAGGAGGAAAACGAAGGGCATAGTGTGACAGAAGCCAAGGTGTAAAAAGAGTCTTTAAAGAAGGAAGCATGGTCAGGAATGTCAAAGTTTCCTAAAAGATGGAATAATACGAGGTCTGAAAATGTTTCCCTTGATTTTAGCAACAAGGATGTCACTTGGGTAATTTGCAAGAGTTTCAGTGAAGGGGACAGAAGCTGGATTAAAGAGTAAGTGGGGGAGACTCAATGAATTAAGCTTCTGATGTTATAGCAAATTAGATAAAGGACTTTCCCACCACAGAACAACTGAGTACATTGCTGGGCTCACAAAAATAAGAGAAATCTTCAAGGGTTAAAAAAACAAAAAAAGAACTGAAACCAGAGCCCTAAGGGCTAAGCCACATCTAAAGTCAAGGTTATCCAGTGCCTAAACTATAACCTGAGTTTAAACCGTAGGCTGCAGAATCTGAAAATTCTTAAGCTAGGGACCTTGAGGGGACCAAAGTGACCCCAGGCGAGTAGTCCTTCCTGGCTCCCAGCCAAAGGAAATGCAAAACCTAATTTAAGGGAAATATCATGTCATAAATTTACTTAGGGTTTCTGGATTCCTTCCTGTTCATATCAATCAAATATGGACTCACATCCAGAGATCACTGTGATGGTTAAATTTTAAATGTTATCTTGGCTAGGCTATGGTCAACCAGTAGTCTAGATGTTGCTATATAGGTATTTTGCAGATGAGATTAACATCTATAAACTGACTAAGTAAAGGAGATTACCCTTGATAACGTTGAGTAGATCTCAATCAGTTGAAGGCCTTTAGAGCAAAAAACTGAGGTTTCTCAGGGAAGGAATTCTGTCTCAAAACTGTAAAATGGAAATCTTGCCTGAGTAGCAGCCTGCCCTATCGACTGCACACTCAAGACTACAATATCAATTCTTGCCTGTTTTCAGCCTGCCGGACTGCTCTTCAGATTTCAGACTTGGAAGACCCAACAATCGTACAAGGCAGTTCCTTAAATAAATATATCTCTAGCTGTCTGTCTTTCCATCTATATATCTATCTAGATACATATGTACCTACTATTCCTTCTTTTTCTCTGGAGAATCCTAGCTGATATAATCACCAAACTCCAGGAAACACCCGTAAGTGAGAACAGCAGAAATAAAATACCAGATTTAGACTCTCCATGGTTCCAGATGCTGCACTGCATTATCAAAAACAATATAAACTAACCATGTATGAAATGTTTAAGGAAATAAAAAATGAATGACAAAAAAAGAGCAGGCAATAAGAGATAAAGAAAAAATCACCAGGAAAGAATGGCTATAAAGCTGACAAAAACTTATCAATACCAACAATGGAAGCCAGAAGACACTACATTACTTAAGTGCTAAGAAAAAAACTCAAACTATCAAAAATGAGGGTGAAATAAGACATTTCCAGATAACTGTTGTGAGCTTTTTCAATCAACAGACTTAACATAATGGAATTTTGAAGGTGGTGCTTCTGAAGCTTGCTTTAATATGCATATAAATCATTTCTGCATACATACATTTGATAAAAGATATACAAAATGCAGATTCTGATCTCGTATGCCTTTAATGGGCCCCACAAGTCTGTATTTTTTAATATTAGGCCCCTTAGAGTATGTATTTCTTAAAAGTTTCCAGGTAATATGATGTCAGTGCCGCTGGTCTGTTGACCACACTTTTGAGTAGCAAGATTCTAAAGCACGTACCTTAGGAAGAAGAAAAATGATCCCAGAGGGAAGATCTGAGATGCAAGATCTGAGATGCAAGAAGGTAAGGTAAGCAAAAAAATTAGTAAACAACAACCGTACAAGGCAATTCCTTAAATAAATACATCTCTAGCTGTCTGTCTGTACATCTATCTATCTATCTAGATACATATCTACTATTGCTTCTTTTTCTCTGGAGAATCCTAGCCGATATAATCACCAAACACAAGGAAACACCCGTAAGTGAGAATAGCAAATCTAAATATTCATTATCTATTGAACTAAAAATAACTATTATTTTGTGCGCCTTAAAAAAAGATTTAAAAAGTCCTGGATAACAAGAGTATGTAAATCAAGAGAGAAATGTCTTTTAAGGGCCTTGCATAGGGATAGTTTAGAGAAGAGATTAAGATATTAACTTTAGACTTCATTGAATTATGTACATTGCTAACATTTCAAGTATAAATGAAATGAAATGAAATGAAATTTTATACTGAAAGTAAAAAAATATAAAACTTCTAAACCAGTAGAGAGGAAGAATAAGAAAACAAAAAATGAATAAAGATGCAATAAATGAGAAAAAAAATTGTACAATAATAGGACAAATGGGGGGAGAAGGTAAACAAATTTTAAAATATCTATATGCACAATAAATGTAAATTGACAGTACTTTTCAGTCCCAAAAGAGTGACAGGTGGGATTTTTAAAAAATAGCCAACACTTAAAATGTGTTAGGCATTGTTCTTAGTGATTTTTGATTTGTATATATTAATTTCTATCTCATCATCTCAGTTGTATAAAGTAGGTATTGGATTATCACTGTTTCACAGAGGAAGAAATTGAAGAAGAGAAACTTGCCTGTAGAGACACAGCTAGGAAGTGGTGGACCCAAAATTCAAGTTTGGGCAGTCTGGCTTGAGTAGTACCTTCAACATTATGCCAAACTGTTCTCAAATATTTTTCAGTGCTATGCTATTGACAGTAGACACACTTAAAATATAAGAACACCAAGAGGTTGAAGGAAAGCAATGGAAAAAGATATACAAAGCAAGTTCCTAATGAAATCTGGGGTACCTGTATAAACTTAAGCAAAACAGATGTTTAAGATGAAAAGCATTATTAGGGATAGGGCGTCACTACGTGATGTTAAAAGGCTGAGTTCACCAGGAACATAAATGCATGTACATTTCAATAAAATAGTTTTAAAGATGCATAAATCAAAAGTTGATAGAACTACGGAGAAAAATTGGTAAATCCACATGAGTGGGAGATTTAACACAATAAGTTGAACGGACCAAAAATTAAATAAGAATATAAAGCAGTACAATTAACAGTCATGATTTATTGAACGTATATAAAAGCCCCAAATCTGACAATTAGAGAATTTTTTTTTTCTTAAACATCCGAAGAACATTTATAAAAGTTGTCTATAAAGCAAGTCTCAATAAATTTCAGACAGTCATACAGACTATGTTCTCTGACAAGGCAATTAAATTAGAAATAAAATACAACAAAAAAAACCTCTGAAAAATATATGAGCTTGACAGATTTAAGAAATTGCTTCTAAATAATTCAAGGATCAAAAAAGAAATCATGGGAGCTTAAGTGTGAGAATAAATTAATGGTAATTAAAACACATGTACTACCTTCCAAAATTTATGAGATGCAATGAACATGGCAATATAAGGGAAACTAATGACACTAAATATTTATATTAAAAGAAAGGCTGATAAATTAATGAGCTAAGTATCTACCTTAAGAAGTTAGAAGTTAGAAAGTAGTTAGAAAGTTAGGAGTCAGATGCAGAAAAGAACACAAAACAACAATGAAAAAATTAATGAAATAGAAAACAAACACACAATTAGAAGCTCAACAATCTCAAAAGCCAGAATAGACAAAACTCAGTGCACTTGTTTAAGAAGAAAAACATATTGATATTAGGAATAAAAAAGATCTGGATTAGGAAGATAAAAGAATATTTTGAACAACTTTATGCTAATAAACTTCTAGAGGAATATAACTTACCAAGATTCACTCAAAAGAGAAATCCCAAATAAGCCTATAACCAATATAGAAATTGCATCAGTAATTAAAATCTACCCACAAAAAGCAAAACAAAAAAACCCATCAGATCAATATAATTTTATGAGCAAATTCTACAAACACCTGAGAAACTGAATGTTCCAATTTTATACAAATGATTCCAGATTATATAAAGAAGTAACATTATCTGATACATTCTACAGGCAACTATTATTTTCATATCAAACCTGACTAAGAATAAGAGAAGGGAAAAATTAAAAGCAATCTCACTCAAGAATTCAGATGCGAAATTCCTAAATAACATATTTGCAAATTGGGTTTATCCCAGGAATGCAAGGGTGGATTATCATTAGAAATTGATTAATGTGATTAACCTCATCAACCAATTAAAGGAGAAAAAAGACGATCATCTCAATAGAAACAAAAAATGTTTTGATAGAAGTCTCCCTCTCATCATTTATGAAAGAAAGAGAAAGGAAAGAAGGAAGGGAGAAAGGGAAAACAGATAGACCTGGAATAGAAAGGGGCTTAAACTTTGGGTGTATGAACAAAACAAACTACAGTAAATGGCACATTTAATGATGAAATGTTAAGGTCATTCATTTAAACAGACTGTTCACTATCATCACTTTTCATCAGTACTGTACTGGAGAGGTTCTAATCAGAGAAGTAAGAAAATGAAATAAAAGTCATAACAATTGGAAAGGAAGAAACAAAACTATCACTATTTATAGATGATATGACTATCTAATAGAAAATCTCAATGAATTCAGAGAAAAAGTATTAAAATTTTTTAATTATTAGAAAGTTTAGCACTATTGTCATATATTATCAGTATCCAGATTTCAACCATATTTTTATAGAACATCAAATTCTACTGTTACCAATTTTAGTTTGAAAAAGGTTTGCCAGGTTCAGGTGCCAGAACTCATTTTAATTCTCTTGAAGAGTCCTCACAAGAGCAAAATACCCAGTTGGAGGTTCCCTGCTCTTTTAAGGAAAGCTTTTAACGAGGGTACTCAGTTAATTTCATCAGGAAGTTAGTGCGTGACATGGTTATCTGGTTGCTAAAGCTTGTCTAGGTCTGTTTTTCCTGGAATATTTCAATATTATCAACCTGAGTGAAGACACAGAAGGTCAAAAAAGATAGGAACAATCCACCATTAAAAAGATGAAATTCAAAAGAATAAATATAATTCCTTGCAATTAAGTTCAAACGACTGCTTTCAGTCAAGGATAAATGGAGAAGAATTGGTTTAAAAAGACCTGTGATGATAAAAGTCCTGGGAGCTCTTGTCAATGACCTATATTTCCTTGGTTTAAAAAAAGACAAAGGAAGTCTTAAATTGCATTCCTTAAAATATACTGTCTGCATCCACCCCATTCTGAAGTAGCCAGATGATAACATTTAAAAAGGAACATTGGAGAAAATTATGTTAAGTGAAATAAGCCAGACACAGAAAGAGAAATACTTCATGTCTTCACTCATAAGTGGGAGGGGGGAAAGGAAAGGAAAGGAAAGAAGGAAGAAAAAGAAAGAAACACAATAATACATTGAACTTTCAGAAGGAGAGAATAGAACTGTGGTTATTAGAGGAGGGAAAGGGGCAGAGGGAGGGGGGTTAGGGAGAACTTGGTCAGTGGAAACAAAGAACGAGTACAATTTGTAATAACGAATATGCCAGCTATCCTGATTTCATCATCACATATTACACATGAATACTGATAGTCAACTCTGTACCCCATAAATATGTATAACCAACTATATTTCAATAATAAATAAATATAAAAAAGGAAGATTGGTAAATTAAAACAGGTTAAGAGAAGAGTGATAAGAACCAAATCATATGAAAAACCCAGGATATTCAGCCTGCAGAAGCAAATACTCATAGGGGACTCTGAGTGAGAGCTATCTACAAATATTTAATATGGGGGTCGCATATTTAAATACATACAGGATCAGTCAAACATTATAAATTAATGAAGTGGACTTGATGTAGTGAATATGTATACACCATGTAAAAAACTACAAACTCAGATTCAATTGTTTTTTGCCATTCAAAATGCCAATCCAACATTGACACAACTTCACGTTTTTTCGAGAAAAGCTGAAAATATATTTTTACAATACATCTCCTGATTTTTAAAAGTTAAACTTTATTTTTATATTTAAGCTTTCTTCTATTGGTGTAACCATGGAACTCTAGATAATTCCCACCAAGAAGAAGGCCCTCAGCAGATAAGCCCCCTGGACCATGAGCTTCCCAGCCTCTAAAACTCAAGAAATATCTTGGGGACTGCTGGAAAAATGGCAGACTAGAGTGCCCAGGGCGTGTTCCTCCCATAGAAGATCAAAAAGGGCCAACTGCCATCACTGCTGTAATCACTGGAGCTATTGTCCGGTCCCATAACTATTGGCTATCACAGAGCAGGTCCCCGCAGAGCAGCAGTCCTGCAGGTGGCCCATCGCTGAAGCCACGGACTCTACAGATGTGAGGAAGGTGGCTGCAACTAGTGCTGCCACTGCCAACACCATGAGTTAACGCTGCTTCTGCCAACAACACTGCAGATAGAAGGAAGATAATTTCAACTGCCCGTGCCACTGCCACCCCCACGAGGTAAACACCTCAGATGTGATAGAGGCAGGTGCGGCCGCTGGTGCCACTGCTGTCCCCACAAGGTAACCCCACTGCTGACAAGGACACAGCAGACACCAGGGAGGCAGTTGCAGGCACCAATGCTGCTGCCGCAACTGCAAAGTAAACCCAGCTGCTGCTACAAACACCATAATAGCTGCATAGGCCACCACTGTGGATGTCGCAGCCAACTAAGTGGCTGCTACAACTGCCACTGATGCAGTTGCTGCTGCCACTGGCACCGTCAGGCAGCCACCATCATCATGTGAGCAGCCAGCAGCTGCTGGAGACACCGCTGCCATGTGGGCAGCCCTCCAAAGCCATTAGCACAACCACTGCTGTTGCAAGGGTGGCCTGCTACCACTACCTGCTGACCAGGCAGACCACTGACCACTCAGCTGCACTGACACAAGGAGGGTCACCAGCTAAGTCCAGGGAAGGAGAGTAACAGAAGAAGCAACTGCTCTACCAGATGACCAAACATCAATGTACAGATACTAGAAATACAAAAAAACACGAAAAGATGAATTCACAAAAGGAATAAAAACTCTCAAGTACCAGACACCATAGAGCAGGAAACCCTTGCAATGACTGAAAAGGAACTCCAAGTAAAAATCTTAAGAAACTAATGAGATGCAAAAAGGTACAGTTAGATGACACAATGAACTGAGCAAAACTATCCAGAATATGAAGGAGTAAATTTACAAAGAGATTAATACTTTAAAAAAGAATGTAGCAGAACTCATGGAAATGAAGGAGTCATTCAACAAAATAAAAAACACAACTGAGAGTGTAAGCAGCAGGCTAGAGCAAGAAGAAGAAAATTTCTGATCTTGAAGACAGTCTCTTCAAATAACTCAGGCACCCCCCCCCCAAACAAAATAATTTAAGAAAATAAAGAAAATATAAGGGGGATAGCAGACAACCTTATGTGCACAAACATCAAAATCATGGGTGTTCCTGAAGCGAAGGAGAAAGAAAAAGGCAGTGAGAATGAAATAATAGTGGAAAACTTCCCATGTATAGGGAGAGACACAGACCTTAAGATTCAGGAGGCTCAAAGATCCCCAAACAGATTCAATTCAAAAAAGTCCTCTCTAAGACACACTATAGTCAAACTGGCAAAACTCAAAGACAAAGAGAGAATCCTAAAACAGCAAGAGAAAAGTGTCAAGTCACCTGTTTAGGAGTTCCTATCAGATGAATAGTAGGCTCCTCAACAGAAACTCCACAGGCCAGAAGAGAATGGGGTGATATATTGAAAATACTAAAAGAGAAAAACTACCAACCAAGAATACTATACTCAGAAAGGCTATCCTTCAGAAGTGAAGGAGAAATATAGTATATTTCCCAACAAAAACAATGAGAGTTCAGCACCACATGACCAGCCCTACAAGAAATCATCGAGAGTCCTTCATCTGGAATCACTACCATGAATACAGAAGAAAGAACAAAACTCACTGGTAGAAAAAAAATGAAAACAAGAAAGAGAAACTGCATCTTACTAACTCCAAAAACCAACAAACACTGAAGACAGACAATGGCTAAAGAAACAAAAGATATTCAAAACATCCAAATGAAAATTGATAAAACACCAGGAATAAGACAATACCTTTCAGTAAAAACCCTAAATGTAAATGGATTAAATTCCCTACTTAAAAGACATAGACTGGCTGATTGGATTAAAAAGCTAGGCCCAACTATATCCTGTCTACAAGAGACTCACCTCACCTACAAAGACACACACAGACTAAGAGTGAAGGGATTGAAAAAGATATACCACTCCAATGGAAATTAAAAATGAGCAGGAGTAGCTGTTCTTATATCAGATAATGTAGACGTTAAACCAAAAACCATAAAAAGAGACAAGGGCACTATCTAATGATAAAGTGATCTATCCAGCAAGAAGACATGATCATAAATATATATGTATCCAGCACTGGAACACCCAGATATATAAAGCAAACACTATTAGACATAAAGGAAGAGATAGACCCAAATGCAATAAACGCTGGGGACCTGAACATCCCTTTTTCAATACTGGACAGATCATAGAGGAAACAAATCAACAGAGAAACACAGGATTTAAACCATACTTTAGACCAACTAGACTTGGCAGATATTTAAGGAACATTTCATCCAATAACTACAGAATATACATTCTTCTCATCACCACACGGAACATTCTCCAGGATAAACAACATGTTAGGTCTCAAATCAAGTCTCAACCAACCTTAAAAAATTGAAATCATTTTAAATATCTTTTCTGACCACAGTGGATTAAACTAGAAATCAATAGCAAGTGAAACTCTGGAAACTATACAAAACATGGAAATAAAACAAAATGCTCCTGAATGACATTTGGATCCAAGAAGAAATTAAACAGTTAATCAAAAAATTTCTTGAAACTAATGAAAATAAAGACACATCATACCAAAACCTGTGGGATACTGAAAAAACAGTACTAAGTATTGCAATAAATGCTTACATCAAAAGAATAGAAAGATTTCAAATAAACAACCTACTGCTATACCTCAAAGATCTAGAAAAACAAGAACAATCCAATCCCAAAGTTAGTAGACAGAAATAAGATCAGAGCAGAACTAAATGAAACAGAACACCCCCCCCAAAAAGATACAAAAGATCAATTAAACAAAGTCTTTTTTTTTTTTTTGAGAAGATAAACAGGATAGACAAACCATTAGCTAGGCTAACTAAAAATGAAGAGAGAAGACCCAATAACAAAACTCAGAAATAAAAAAGGAAGCATTACAACTGGTACTACAGAAATACAAAGAATCACTAGAGACTATTATAAACAACTATATGACAACAAATTTGAAAACCTGGAGGAAATGTATAAATTTCTGGAAATGTACAAACTACCAACACTGAACCAAGAAGAAAGAGAAAACCTAAACAGACCAATAACAAGCAATGAGATTGAAGTGGTAATCAGCAGTCTCCGAACAAAGTAAAGTTCAGGACTGGATGGCTTTACCGCTGAATTCTAAAAAACCTTTAAAGAGGAATTAATATCAATTCTCTTCAAACTACTTCAAAAACTTGAAACAGAGGACACTTGCCTGAACTCATTCTATGAGGCCAGCATCACCCTGATTCCAAAACCAAAGATATAACAAAGAAAGAAGACTACAGGCCAATATCTTTGATGAACATAGATGCAAAAATCCTGAATAAAATATTAACAAACAGAATACAGCAACACATAAAAAAAAATTATACACCACAATCAAGTGGGATTCATTTCAGGGATGCAAGGATGGTTCAACACACACAAGGCAATAAATGTGATACACCACACCAACACAATCAAGGACAAAAACCATACGATTATCTCAATAGTTGCAGAAAAAGCATTTGACAAAATTCAGGATCCCTTCATGATAAAGACTCTCAGCTAACCAGGTATAGAAGGAAAGTATCTCAACACAATAAATACCATAAATGACACGCACTGCTAATATCATCCTGAATGGGGAAAAGTTGAAAGCTTTTTCCTTAAGAAGGTGAACAAGACAAGGAAGCTCACTCTCACCACTCCTATTGAACATAGTATTGAAAGTACTAGCTGGAGCAACCAGGCAAGAGAAAGAAAGGGCATCCAGATTAGAAAAGATGAAGTCAAACTGTCCTTGTTTGCAGATGACATGATCCTATATATAGAAAAACCTAAAGACTCTGCAAAAAAACTCTTAGAGCTGATAAATGATTTCAATGAAGTTGCAGGATATAAAATCAATATGCAAAAACCAGTAGCATTTTAATACTCCAATAACAAACTAGCTGAAAAAGAAATCAAGAAAGCAAGCCCATTTTCAATGGCCAACCCCAAAAAGAAAATACCCAGTAATCAATTTAACCAAGGAGGTGAAAGATCTCTACAAATTTCTTCTACCTGCTTTCCTTTGATTTGTTGTTCTTTTTCTAATTTCAAAAAATAGGATGCTTAATTCATTCTCAATATTTCATTTTTCACTAAAATATAAGTATTTAGGGCTATGAGTTTTCTTCTATTATCAGGTATAGAATTTGATATATATTCATCAGAACTATCTTACTGATTACATAGTGTAAGTCCTCTATATCTTCATATTTTTGTCCACTTGCTTTGTCTTGGGCTGAGAGGAGTGGTTTAGTCTCTATGTATTAAGGTACTTCTATATACTTTTCCTTGTCTCTCTTGAAATTTTTGCTTTATGAAAGTTGCCATTATAACTATAGCACTGAAAGTGCTATGACCATCATAACTTCCTTATAAATTATTGTGTTTAGGATTATAAAAGTGCATTTCTCTCTTGCTTATGCTTTCTGGCTTTAATTCTACCTTGTTTTAATAAGATCATGACTTCTGCTTTCTATTTATTTGCATTATCTGGTATGCCTTTGCCCATCCTTATTTTTTAACCTTTAACCTAAGTTTTAGGTATCTCTTCGATACAAGATAATATACCATTGGATTTGGTCTGTGATCCAATCTGAACACCTTTTTATTTTAATGGGTGAGATAAGCCCACCTACATTTACTCATGTGAGTATACATAGGGACTTAATTCTTCACATTATTTGCTTTTTTCTAAAAAATTCATTTTAGTTTTCCCAACATTTAGGAAGGTTTGTATCTTTGATTCAATGGTCATCTTTATATTTATAACTTTACATAGTGTCTTTGGACCCTGTTCCTTTATAGTACTGCTTCTCTTCTATGAACAATGAAACAAAATTAGCTTGTACCTATTCTCCCTATCTCCCTCTACCCAATTTTAGGCAATATTATTACCCTTTATTTTTGTAGTGTTAAGTATGCTTAAACTTCTTTTACTTAATTTGTCAGTTTTGAATTATATCTTTTGGCTGCTAACAGTATGAAACCATCAGAGAGCTTATTCTACATTCTACCATTTCTTCTCATTTTTTTGGTAGATGCGTTATTTCTACACTGTCAGAGTATAAAATATTTTGACATTATTCTTTCACACTTCTTTGTCTTAGTCTTAGTTCTTTAGTTCAATTTATTCAATGCTCAATGCTAGTCCTTTGGCTAGTATGGTTCATTGAAACTTACCCTTATACCTGACTATATGTTTGGGTGATACAGAACTTTAGGTTCAAAATGAGACCAAATTAAGGGGCCCTCTAACTAGGGCACCAATGCCATATAGAAGCACCATTATTTCCTGGGCATAGTACCTTATTTGGTACTGGCTGGTACAGGAATCAAACCCTAGACCTTGGTGTTATCAGCACCATGCTCCATCCAACTGAGCTTACTGACCAGCCCTAGAGTACTCTATTTATTTAGACTTTTATTTCAGCACTGGGTGCAAGTTCTACAGCTGCACAAACAGGAAAAGAAAGGAGAGTGGGGACAGGAAAAATTGTTCAGCTGTTTATCCCAGGGATTCAGTCAATCAGCTTGATTTCTTTCCACTTTTGCACTCCTTACCTACTCTTCTTATCTGATTTTCTCCATAGTTGTCCTATGAAGAATGGGCTCTGATATGGATTGAATTGTGTCTTCCAAGTTTTATGTATTAGAAGCTTGATCCCCACTGTAACTGTTAAGAGGGTGGGACAACCTATTATGGTAATTGAAAGGTGGTGCCTTTAAGATGTGATTTTGAGGACCATGCCCTAATGAATAGATTAATAATAGTGGTCATGGGTGTGACTGAGGACTTTAAAAGGAGAGCATGTGAGTCTCTTTCTGCTTCCACCATCTTAACATCAGTGACACTGTGTCTGTGAAGCCACCACCAGGGAAGACCTTTACCTGAGTGTTCCCTGGACTTTGGACTTCCCAGCCTCTGAAACTGTAAGCAATAAATTTCATTTTCTTACAAATTACCAGTTCCAGGTATTTTGTTTTAAGCAACAGAAATGGACTAATACAAGCTCCCATTTCTAGCTCAGGCTTTGTATATGGACAGTCTTATCTGTGGTTCCTTTGATATTTTTCCATTCACCTTCCATCTTCCAGAACTTAAAACTATCATTCTTAATCCTTTAACCCTTTTTCCTATCCTTATGGTTATTTCAGTGGTATCTACGAAGAAATAAGTATGCTCAGTTGCCATCTTGAATCAGAAGTTAGATTTCCAATTTCTAATTAGTAGCTCATCATTGACTGGTGAGAGAGCAGGCATTCGCACTGCATAGGTTCAATGTATCTGTTACTATGTAATTCCAAAAAATAAAAATTTTCCATTATGGATTACTTACTAATTCACGTTAATTTATATTTTTCCGAAAGTGCAGTATTTTATTTTTAACACAGTTAATTGGCTCTAAATAGCTGAGAGTTGACAGTATATGAAAAACAACCTTATAAATTGTATAGTACAAATTATTGGGTATGAGTAAAAAGAATATGGGATAAAATAAACCATAGCTTTGCCATGAACTAGAGGAATCACTTCCCCTGTCTGAATTCCTATTTCCTTGGCTATAAAATGAGCATGTTAAGGGAGATTAATGCTCTTCTACCTTTTAGAGGTCTCTACCTTTTAGAAGTTGTGAAGCAGTTTATAAATCTACATCTTTTATGATTTTTGTTACATTTACATTAACCTGATTGAGGAAAAATGCAAACATTTTCTTAGACACAAGGTAAATAATATAATCTCCACTCTATAGATTTATGGAGTTCCTAATTGTACTAGAAGCAATAGTGTTAGTACTCAAAAGCAAAACAAGGCCTCCTCAATGTTTATTATATTCTACTTCAGTTCACTAAGTTGCTTTGCTCAGTATGACCACCAATATTCCAGAACCCCCTGTCTATAGAGTTCAGCTTAGGATTTTATGGGTGATATGACAGTAAATAGTAGGCCCAGGGATAAAAGAATTGCTATGTCAAAGAAAGAACAAAGCTTAAGAAGCAACTTGAATGAGTAGATTTGTCAAGGTTCAGGAACGGAGGGTTGTAGAGCCACTTAGCAGGTGGTCAGTGGGCAGGTGAGGGAGATACTATAATTGGTCTCCTGACTTATAGTTCCTGTTCCCTTCATAATTACCCTTGTTTTTGTTTAGATACCTATACCACTCCTACGTAGCACATGTACTTTGGGAGAAGCCAACTCCATCACTAGTTCTAGCAGTCAGGCATATGTTCAGGCCTAAGTGAACCATAGTCTTACTCACAGCTTTAAATTAACGGCCACATCAACCCCCAAACTTCCATATTATCTTCAAATTTCCCTTTTATTATTTAAGTAAATTTGCACAGGATTTTTTTGCCTTGTACAACTGGAAATATCTTAATATATCAGAGATGTAAAGACTCCTGATTTATAACACAGAAACTTGAATACTCAAAAGATGAAGCCCAACTAAAGGCTAAATCCATATTCTTAATAGAAGTCATTGTTATGTGCACTTACTCTGAGGTTACAACTATTCTTGAGCCAAGTTACAAGAGTATGAATGCTTAATGTACAACTTTAGAAGAAATGATAATGTAAAAATAGCTATAATTGGGTGAACATACATTCTAGTTTGTTCAGGGCAGTCAAAATTTACTTTTGTTGTCCTGGCATAATGATTAACAGTACCCAATCACTCTCAAGTATCCCAGTTTATACGGTCATTCTGTCTCTAAAGCACATTTTTGGATTTGAATATTACTATCTTTAGAAAAATAACACTAACCAATGAAAATTCCTAGAAGCCTCTAAAACATAAGAGGATTCAATCTTTAAGCCCTGTGACTGGTTTAAGAAAGAGGTGACAAGGAAAATGTCTATATCTACGTGTCATTTTTACTGTAAACACATCATCGTAATTTCCTATCTACTGAACTGCTGCTATGTGGACAGATGCTCAGTCACGGGGATCCTCATTTATAGGAAAAATAACAGTGATTATGAAGACATAGCAGGGAGCAAGATTTGAAAGCACTGGTACATTGTACATTAAATATGTATTTGTGCTGTCATCTGCCACCACATCTAAAATACCTCTGTAGTCCAAACTCATTTGCGTTTTACTTTCTTTTTTATTCCTCTATTAAACTGGATTAGTACCAGCGCAGTCTATTATTGACAATACCTGATCAGAAGGGAGTTGGCAACTGGATCTAAAGCTCCCCAGGACAGGAGCCAGATGGAGTCAAGAAAGGATGAGAAGTACCTGGTACTCAACAAGAGGCTCTGCTTAGGGCATCCATGGCCCTTCTTAGCACCTTAAACAATACCTTTCATCTGTACCTTTGTGTTCCTCAACAGAGAATTCTATCATAGAAGTCATAAAAGCTTGGGAAAAAAATAGCTAAGGCTTGTTATTGCTTTAGTACTGTTTTTAAAAACACATCTGTGTTCATTTGGCTTTATGATGCTGTGACTTTTGTCTAAACACACACATTGATTATATTAAACAAGGTTCAGGTGTGAGGCTGACATCCTCATTCCCCAAAACATCCATGCACTTTCAACGTCTTTCAGCACAGATGAGGTAGTGCTGGGGCTGCAATGTCATGCCTAACCTTGGCTTCAGATTTGGAACTAGTTCATGTGGAAAATGCAAATGAAACCGCTGAAGCAGTGCTGTAAAAAATAAGAACATTTCCATCCGAGCCAGCTGTTCTCCAATACAGTGTCTTCTCCCTAGACAAAAAAAGCAAATATAAGAATTTTTAAAAGCTCACAATATTTACCAAAATTAATGTCTAATGTTTGGGTGACATTCAGAAAATTCAGAATTTAGAGAAAGTTAGAGGAACCTATGCTTATTAAAGGATTCTCTTAAATCCCAAAGAATAGAAATTGGCACTTCAGCTCTCAGAACCTATTCCTTTACCTCCTTTTGTCAAATCATGGACTTTTGTATAATTTTAGTCCCATATTCCACTTCCCCTGCACACTGCAACAGAGCCTAAGATATGCCATGAAAGATCTAATTTGAGGTGTGGCATTTTGTTCTGTAGATCCAAGACTAAGTGTGTATTTAGTTTTGACTGACTAAATGTGTATTCTTCCCCAGTGAAGAGGAACAGTTTCTAGTCCATGTTCCGTGGGTCTTGTGATCTGTTTACTTTTTTACAGCAGAAGCAATATTTTCCTAGTTGGAGATGAGTACAATAAACTGGAAGCCAAGAAAACTAGAATCTAGTTTTACTTTGAATTACCATGCCTTTCCCATCTTTGGATGTCAGTTTGTCAGGCTACCTGTAACTGACTTCTAGTTCTCCTAGTTTTAATTACAAGCCAAATATCCACAAGCAAAAGTGTTTCAGAAGTCAGAGCTTCTCAACTTCTCAACAATTTTTCTCTAGTTAATAAAGACTTATTTTGAGTGAAATAGGTGTTAATTACCTTGAATTCAACCATTCTCTTCTGTAAAAACTAATGCTGTGTTTTCAGAGTTGGAATATTTAATTCTATAGCAGAATGCTTCAGATTAAGATGCTATACATGATAACTCATTGTTATACTTTATTCTAAAGTTATGCCCCTGTGAAAGTTCTCTTACCAAGAGAAAAAGGAACCAAAGCTTCCTTCTTGGCAAAATATCCACTGCTGTCCAGAAATCGCTCAGGATAGAAGACTTCTGGGTCTCTCCAGTACTTTTCATCAAAGTGCACAGAATAAAGATTTGTAATTACTGTTGTGCCTTTAGGAATAGAATAACTACGTACAACTGCATCTTCAGAGGTTGCATGGAAAATTCCTAATGGAACTATATTACAGAATCTTAAAACTTCATGCAAAACTGCCTCTGTATAAGGCATTTTGCATTTGTCGTCCCAAGAAGGCTTCCTATTAGGGCCCATAATTAAATCAATCTCTTTCTGAACTTGTCCTGTTAGAGAAAAAGTATTCAAGTTATTATGCAATTCTTAGAATTACATCTAAATTATATCTAAAGTATTCCCTTTGGCATAAAACAAAGAATAACCTATAATAAACCAACAGGATACAGGTACACCCAGATTCAGGTTTTTCACTTTCTAGGAGTTCTATTTAAATATATGCCATATATCTTGTATTAACAGTAGCCAAAGCTCTGGGTAATTCTGTTGTGAAAAATACATTAAAAGTAGTAAGAGTAAAAACTTGATAAATCTAGAATTGGAGTAACATCACTCTCAGCAAGGAAAATAATGAAGCTGAAACTTGAATTTAAAAAAGCCGGGTTTATATCCCAGCTCTGCCACTTTGGCTCAGACTTTCTCTTCATTTATAAAACAGGTATAATAACACCTATCTCAGAGATTTGTTTTTTTTTTTTTTTTTAACATGAATTGAGATAACAGATTTGAAAACTCTTTATAACTATTAAATATTTCTCTTCTTGGCTAGTACAGCAGGAGTTCCTAAAGAAAATGCTGTGTACATGGCCTATGACACTAAAACATGTGAGATCCCTACATGTAGGGTAGACGCTGAGATCATCTAGAAAATCCTTACCTTGAATGTTTGGATAAAGGGCCATGAAAAGAATTGCCCACCGTAGCACATTGGTTGTAGTTTCAGTTCCAGCAATGATTAGTTCACCCACTGAGAAAATTAGGTTTTCTTTGGAAAAAGTAGATGATGGGTCATTTTTACCTTTATCCATCTCATCTAAATAAGCATCAACAAAATGCCGAGGTAACTGAGGCTTTCTGTTGACTGAAGCTTTTTCAATAAGTCTGGAGATAAAATCATAGACCACAGCTGCATTTCTAAACAGCTGCTGATGTTTTCCAAAAGGTAAGATGCCAATCCATGGAAAGGCATTATATAGGAAGACTGAGGAGCTGGCAGCTAGTTCCACATTTTCACTAAATAACTCAATCATGTGCTGAAAATCACTGTCTTCATAAGTGAATCGTTCTCCAAAAATGACCAAATTGGTTATGTTTGAAACAGCATTTGTTATTAATTGTTTAAAGTCAAAAGGTCTACCTTTGTATGTTTCAATAACATCAATAAAAAATTTGGTTTCTTCTAAGATTTTAGATTCAAAAGACTTTTGGCCATATCCAAAACAGCGAAAGCTGTTTACGGCTAATCTTCTATGGTCCACCCATCCTCGGCCATATCTGGAATTGAGTAAACCTGAAAGAAAACATATTAAAAATATTGCATAGTTCCTACTTCCCTGTATCCAACAGCTGAAAATACTGTGAAGTAAAAAAAAAAAAAAAAAAAAAAAAAAATGTAATGGACGGTTAGTTAGTCTTTCACAAATTATCTTTCTATATTACTGGATGATTGTGTCCTGTTCTCTGCTATTCATTAGACATAGAATGCTATAACAGATAAGGCTTGTCTACTCCCCATCTGGGTGCTGACAGAAAAGACCTATAATTCTCCCACCAAAAGAAACTGGCCAAACTAGGCCCAGGTGATTTTATTATACTTTTTATTACACTTTCCACTCTTACTATGAGCCTAATTTATAAAAGACAAATGACTGCATGTTCTATGGGCAAAATTTTATCTTGGACTAAGTAAACACCTAAGAAATCATCCTTCTAGGATTAGAAATTTTCTGCTTAAAAGATACTGGATTTTAGGATATAAATTTCTTCCTGTTAAAGGCATATGATATCCAACAAGTTCACTATGGCAGAAGCAAGGGTAGCCTGAATGAGGTGCCAATGTAGTAGAAATACTTAAGTCAAAAGGAGGACAAACACATAGTTCAAACTTTTCTAGCACTGATATTGCTCACCTTAAAATTTCAGAGTCTCCACAGTATATGTGCTGTTCTGATATGGCTATTATGGAAATTTTCCCCTTTAAATTAACTACCAAGAAAGAAACCCAGCATCTTCAGTGCATATATTTATATAATATGTTCTTTATCTGAAATTTCATTCATCGCTAGGACATGGGTGTACCTATGATGAAAAATGTCACATTTTCTTGTGTACATAAAGTACATATAAAATTTACATTCTAACAACTTTTATGTAACAATTTTTCAATTTGGCACTTATTAAAAAGTTAACCGTTTGTAATGGGGTCTTTAGTGCTGTGCAGCAATTTTATATTTCCATAGTCCATTCCCTTTTCTACACTCCCAGATGACTATTCATTTAACAAATATTCATTTAATGTGTACTTATGGAACACCTACTATGTTCTAGACAGTGTTCTGATGTCAGGAATATATCAGTGAACAAAAGAGGCAAAGATTCCTACTCTCCTGGAGCTTACATACTCCAGGAGAGACAAGCAACAAATAAATAAATTATATAGCAAGCAAGGAGATACCTATGTATCAGGGACAGCCTCACTGAGAAGGTGACATTTGAGTAAAGACTTGTAGGAGATAAGGAAGTAAGACAAACAAATACCTGGGGAAAGATCACTGCATATGGGATACACATACAAGAAGGTAGAGAGGAGCACTGTTTATAAATCATATAGTGGCCAAGCTGTGTGCCTGGGCATGAAGCTGAGTTCACCCAAAGGGTGTCTTTTTCCCATTCACACAGTGGCCTAGTGGTAGCCAAGATTTTTCAGTTCCAAGTTCAGTGCATATGTACCTTAAAATTACACATATAATTTTCTACCTATTTTTCTCTTACTGTTTTTTGCAAATCGTAATTCGAATGCTTATTTTATCTTTCTTTATGATAAAAAGTATACAAATTTATAGCTCCGAAAAATATATACTTTGTCTCAAATATTACTCAGATCATATCATCTTTCATTTTCATCTTTTCTTTAAAGGTCTTCTATTATAATCGTGGTTTCCTCTGTGGCCGAATTGTTACTTAGAAGAGTATTTAAGAGTCTGGAGATTAGCTTTCTTTTTATATTGTTGCTTTTGAGGATCATTATATTCTGGGCTGAGAATGTGGTATTCAAAATTTGTGCTCTGAATTAATTGATTTGCTTTGTGATTTAATATAGAATGTTCACTTTTTTCTTTTCAACTAACATCTTCCTTTTAGCCAATGTAAGCAAGATACTGTTAGATTTATTTTTGAAATTAAGTGTGAAGCTCTCATTAAATTAGAGAATTTAAGACACCACTACTGTAAAAATTCTTATACTATTAACTATTAAAGCCACTGACAACTAATTTCAACATTCCATTTTAAACTTTCTGTTGCAGTTTTCTTCTCACCAATTTTGTCAACTTTCAGCCTTTCTCCTTTATTGAACATGGAATCATCCAACTTGATCAACATTAAACACAGAGAATGCTAGTCCTTTACAACAACCCCCAAACTCTCCATTTACATATCATAGTGATTAGTAATTAAGAAAGGCTGCTTCAGGTTCTGAAAGCTTATAAGTAAAATGATAGTAAAAATGTCACCAAATATTCAAGACTGGCTTCAAAAAGGCACTTCTGATTCAAAACTATGTGTGTGTGTTTCTAACTTGTTTCACAAAACCTGCAGTTATTAAGTACTAAATCTTTAAAATATTATTTATAATCTTTATTAGAACTGGATTACAATTGAATTAGCATGTACTAGACTAAAATAGGAGTGTAATGCAGCCTGCAAGGTCCTCAAATACCAAGTTCTCTATGTAAGTAAGTAAATAAATTCTGTTAGTATAAAAGAATCCCAACTTAATGTACTAAAATAACTTAAAATGAGGAATGTGATTTAAAATAGTTTAATAAATCATTAAATAGGTGAAAATAAACATACCTCCCATTTTTGTCATCTTCATGAATAAAGGAAGGCTTGGTCTATCTGCAAAAATTTCACTTTGATGAACAAGGCATTCCTTTACTACATCGTAGCCATTTAGAACCACAGCTGATATGCCACCAAGGTCTAAACTGAAAATCTTTGAGAAGAAGAGAAGAATAATGCATTTAAGTGGCAGAATGTATGGAGAAATATAACCACGAAAATCCACATACGCTAAGCCCATCTCTCCTAGTATTTGTTTCTTCCCTGAAAATGTAGGCATTTCTTACCCAACTGACAATGTTTAGGGTGCCTTCCTCTAAAAGACATGTCAAACAGTGTGATTTCATAACATCATTCAGTGCCTGAAGTCATAATCTTATAAATGGAAAGAGCATTGGACTCAGGAGGCCTGGGTTCTAGTTTAAGATTTGCCCATAAACAGATATAAGACCCTGGGCAGAATACGTAATAATTTTGGGGCTTCAGTGTTGCCACAGAGAATACTGTCATGTACCACATAATGAAGTTTTAGTCAATGATGGACCACATACGTAATAGTGGTCCCATAAGATTACAACACCATATTTGTACTGTACCTTTCCTATGCTTAGATTACATGAATACAATTGTGTTACAACTACTTAGAGTATTCAGTACAGTAACAATGTACAAGGTTGTAGCCCAGGAGCCATAGGCTATACCATATAGCCTAGCTGTGTAGTAGGCTATACCACCTAGGTTTGTGTAAGTACAGTCTATGATGTTTGCACATGATGAAATCGCCTAACAATGCACTTCTCAGAATGTATCCCCGTTGTTAAATGACACATCTTCAAGTCTCTTCCTCTCCCCCACAAACTAGCTCTATCCGTAATTTTTCACTATCTCAGGTACTGACCAGTCCATCCGTCCTTCAAGTTATTCAGGCCCAAAATCTTGCAGTTGCCATGTTGACTCAATATTTTTTTCCAAATCCCACATCCACCTGATCAGCAGTCATGTTATTTATACTTTTAGAATATAAACAGAATCTGACAATTTCTTATCACCTCTATCACTGTCACTCTGATCCAAACCACCTGCATTTCTCCCTTATGTTATCACAATAGTCTCCTAAAAGGCCTCCTTAAATTCATCCTTGTCTCTTTATAGATAATTCTCAACATGGCACACTCTTGCTTCATGGTCTTTGTACTTGTTCTTCTCTTGGCCTGGAATGTTTTTCCCCTAGATATTCTTATAGCTTGTTCCTTCATTTCCTTTAAGTCTTTGTTCAGAAGCTGTCTTTGCAATGAGGGCTGCTCTGCCTAAGCAATTTAAAATTTGACCTTCAAGCATCCTCCATATCCCTTACCCTAATTTAGTTTACTTCATACTCTACACTCTTCTAACATACTATATAATGTACTTATCATTTTTATATTGTCTGTCTTCCCTGCACTAGAATGTAAACTACATGAGAGCAAGGATCTCTGTTTTGTTAACTGCTATATCTCTAGTACCTAGAACAGTACACAGCATAGGATGACAACCAATAAATATATGTTAAATTACTGAATAGTCATGGAGACATACATTTAAGCATGTTATTACAACATCATGGCCTAGAGTTAATAACAAACGAATGTGAAAGTGCTGTTCATGAAATCTATGAAGTGACTAGCACACTCTGAACCTTTGCTTGGTCTGCTTTCTCCTTTGGAATGTTTCCCTTGACTGCCACACTATCCAAACCATACCAAGCCGTTAGGGACCATCTTCCATGGAGCCTTCCTAGGTGTGCTCTCTCTTTCTCTCTCTGCTTTGAACCACCACAGCACATGCTTAGAAGCTCCCATGGCACTTATTTAACACTACTTTGAACCAGAAACATACATATTCTTTTCTTCTACCTCTTTGCTAAATTATAAACTCCTTAGAAGCAGTGATTTCTTCTTTTTCATCTTTGAATCCTCCACAGAATCTCATTCAGTGGCTTGCATAAAGTTCTCAATAAATTCTTGCTGCACAAATAAATCAGTAAGTTGTAAATTCTACTTACCTTGAAGTAAAGAAATTATTTGATTGTCCTTAAGTGCATTACCTAAAAAGAATCTGAGAAAGTTACTTGCATTGGCTTTGCTAGCTAGGGAATGCTTCCCCAAATCTAGATTAAGATTAAAGTCACTGCAGAAGCTTAAACATTCAGAATGAATCTCCAAGGAAATGGTAATTTTGGATGTGAAACACTTTCTACTTAAGATTGCCTTTAAGATGAATGTGTAAGTCATGAGGATTGGCTGTCTTTCAGGAATTATAAAGGAGGGACAGTGATGTCATTAAGATGGTGGAATAGACAATTCCCAGTGTTGCTCCTACCCACGAGTGACCAATTTACAACTATTAAAAAGCAAAAACTACCAATATGGGACAGCTGGAGCTGGAGGAAGAAGAGAAGAAACCTTTGGAGTTCATGAAGGGGCAAGAAGCCACAGCAAGAGGGTGTAGAAATGGTGCCTATTGTTCTGAGCTCTGGCCGCTTCTGAGCCATCCTGGTAGGGCATGGGGGTGGCTGCTGCACATGGACCAAAGCTGGAAAAAGCTGCAGTGACACCCCTCATGTAAACCTGCCTGGAGTCTGCAGGGGAGAGGGCGGCTTTGGAGCATACCATAACAGCCCACAAGCCATAAAGACAACTGGCAGGATTCCCCTGGGCCCTCATAGGAGCAAGCAACTGCAGCTGACTGGCCTAAAGAGCCACCCAGAGGCTGGTGAGTTATCATGAGGGACACATACATGGCCTACACCATGGGAAGCACTTGGAGTGCAGGAGAAAGGTTGGCCCTCCAGAGGAACACTGGGTGCAGGGAGGGCAGCTGGTCTCAGTGGAAATTGGTCAGGGCGATAGAACTGCAGCAGGCACCATCTGCAGAAAACACTCAGTACCAGGCTGGAATTTCCACACAGCCCAGATCCAGAAGTGATTAACAATCCTCACAAAAAGACTTCCCCACAGAATCAGCAACAAAGCAGCAGTTTAGCTCAAGTACAGAGCTCAAGGTCTTACCTCCACAGGAAGTTCTTCCAAGTCATGAACTAACCACAGGACAGCACACTAGTTCCTATGCACAGTCTAAATGGCAGTGATAGTTATTAATCCACCACAGAAGAGAAAAAAACAAAAACAAAAACAAAAAAACCCAAAAACCCATAAACTACAGACAAAGCTCTGATAACCACCTATAAAACCTAGAAGAGGTAGCAGTCTCCTCAAACGCCCAGGCATCAATGTAAAGACACAAAGATTGAGGAAGAACAGAGAAATATATCACCAGCAAATGAAACAAAGTACCAGGAACGGATGCAGAGGAACAGCAGATCTATGAAATGTCTGACTGAGAATTCAGAATAACCCACTTAAGGATGTTCAGGGAGTCACGAGAAAATACAGAGAGAAAATTAAATGTATTTGAAAAAAAATTCAGGAGGAGAATGAGAAATTTGATAAAGAAATAGGATCAATTTAAAAAACCAAATAGAAATTCTAGAAATAAAGAATACGTTATCTGAATTGAAAAACTTGATAGAAAGCTCCAACAGTAGACTTAACCAAACAAAGGAAAGAATCAGTGAGCTCACAGATAAAACACATGAAATTATCCAGAGGAGCAAAACCAAAAAAAGAATAGAAAAAATGAAACAAATACAACAAATATGGGACTCCCTCCCTCAAGCGAAATAACCTCTGCATAATTGTCATACCTGAAGGAGAAGAAAAAGGAAAAGACCTAGAAAGCATATTCAAGGAAATAATGACTGGAAATTTCCCAAGTATGGAGAAAGGTGACAGCATCCAGATTCAGGAAGCTCAAGGTCACCAACAAAATTCAATTCAAAGAGAAATACCCCAAGACACATCATAATCAAATTATCAAAAATGAAAGACAAAGAGAGAACACAGAAAGCAGCAAGAGAAAAAAAAACAAAACAAAACATAACATTCAAAGGAGCCTCAATATGTCTCTCAGTGGATTTCTCAGTAGAAACCCTACAAGACGGAAGAGAATGGGATGATATATTCAAAGTGTTGAAGGAAAAAGACTGTCAGCAAAGAATGCTGTATCTGGCAAAACTAACCTTCAAATATTAAGGAGAAATGAAGTGTTCCCCAGATGAACAAAAGCTAAGGGAATTCACCAACACTAGACTTGTCTTTCAAGAAATGCTGAAGGGAGTTTTTCAATCTGAAAGAAAACAACACTAAAGAGTAGCATGAAAACATTTGAAGGTACACAACTCATTAGTAAAGTAAATATACAGATAACCTCAGAATACTCCAATGCTGTAAGTGTGTTGAATAAACAACTTATATCCTTAGTATAAAGACTGAAGGATAAACCTAACAAGACAATAACATATACCATACACAGACAGGCAATATTAAAAGATGTAGTTTGAAACAACAAAATGTCAAAAAAGGGGAGGTGGGGATGACGCCAAAGCATAGAGTTGGCTTTGTTTTTCCTTTTTCCTTAGATATCAAGGTTAAGTTGTTATTAGCCGAAAGTAATTTGTTATAACTATAACATGTTTTTTGTAAGCCTCATGGTAACCATAACACAAAAACTTATAAGAGACATAATAAGAATAAATAGCAAGAAATCAAAACATAAAGCTAGAGAAAACCACTCAACCACAAAGGAAGACAGTAAGACTGAAAAAAGGAAAAAGTATCCACAAAACAACTGGAAAAAAATAGCAAAATGGCAGTAATGAGTCTCTATATATCAATAATAACCCTAAAGATAAACGGATTAAATGCCCAATTAAATGACACAGTGTGGCTGAATGGATTATAAAATAAGAACCAACAATACGTTGCCTATAAGAAGCTATCTATACCCAGCTCAGCAATGACCGGGCCACTGTTGGAAACCCCCTGGTCTCCCATGCAGGAATGAGGGGGATGCCACAGGCCTCAGTTCTGCCCCTCCTCCTTTCTCTTTCTCCCAACCTATTTCCTCTCCCTTTCCCCCCTCCCTCTCCCCCCGAGCTGCTCCACAACATTGTAGAATGTAAAAAAAATAATAATATTAATAAATAAATAAACTTAAAAAAAAGGAAAAAGATATTTCATACAAATGGAAACAAAAAAGAGCAGGAGTAGATATACATACATCAGATAAAATGACTTCAAGTCAAGGAAAGCAAAAAAAAGATAAAGAAGGCCAAATTTTATATATCGATAAAGGGATCAATTCAAGAAGAGAATATAAAAATTCTAAATATATGTGTACCTATTTAAACAAAGCAAATACTATCGGACCTAATGAGTGAGATAGACTATAACACAGTAATAGATGGGGACTTTAATACTCCACTTTCAGCAAAGGACAGATCATCCAGACTGAAAATTAACCAGTAAACATCAGAATTAATTTCTACTGTAGGCCAACTTGACCTAACAAACATTTATAGAACATTTCATCCAACAGCTGAAGAATACACATTCTTCTCAGCAGCACATGGAACATTCTCTAGAACAGACCATATGTTAGGACACAAAAGAAGTCTCAACAAATTTTAAAAAAATCAAAATCATATCAACTACCTTATCTGACAACAATGGAATAAAACTAGAAATTAACAACAAAAGGGACACTAGAAACTGTACACATATATGGAAATTAAACAATATGCTTCTAAACAACATGGGTCAAAGAAGAAATCAAAAGGAAATTAAAAAATTCCTAGAGACAGATGAAAGTGGAAATACAACATAGCAGAACCTATGGGATATAGCAAAAGCAGTTCTAGGAGGGAAGTTCACAGCAAGAAATTCCTACATCAAAAAAGAAGAAAGACTAAATAAACAACCTAAATTTACACGTCATGGAACTGTAAAAACAAGAACAAACCAAACCCACAATCAGTAGAAGGAGAGAAATAACAAAGATCAGAGCAGAAATAAGTGAATTAGGGATTAAAAAAAGATACAAAAGATCGATGAAACAAAGAGTTGATTTTTTGAAAAGTTAAACAAAATCAATAAAGCTTTAGCTAGACTAACAAAGTAAAAAAGAGAGAATACTCAAATAAATAAAATCTGAAATGAAAAAGGCAACATTACAACTGGAAAACCTAGAAGAAATGGATAAATTCCTGGACATATACAACTTATCAAAGTTGAATCATGAAGAACTAGAAAACCTAAACAGATCAATAATGAGTAATTAGATTGAAGCAGTTATAAAGTGTTATAACAAGAAAACCCCAGGACCAGCTGGCTTCATTACTGAATTCTACCAAACATTCAAAGAAGAATACCAATTTTTCCCAAATTCTTCCAAAAAACTAAAGAGGAGAGAATTCTTCCAAACTCATTCTATGAGGCCAGCATTACCCTCATACCCAAACTGGAAAAAGACACACCAAAAAAAGAAAACTACAGACCAATACCCCTAATAAACACAGATGCAAAGATCCTCAACAAAATACTAGCAAAGAGAATCCAACAACACATTAAAAAGATCATACACCATTATCAAGTGGGATTTATCCCAGGGATGTAAGGATGGTTCAACATATGCAAATCTATAAACGTGATACATCAAATCAACAGAATGAAGAAAAAAACCCATATGATCATTTCAATAGATGCAGAAAAAGCATTTGATAAAATCCAACACTCCTTCATGATAAAAACACTGAACACATTATGTATAGAAGGAATGTATGTCAACATGATAAAGGCTATATATAACAAACCCACAGCTAATATACTGAACAGACAAAAATTGGAGGATTTCCCTCAAGACAAGGATGCCTACTTTCCACACTCATTCAACATATTGAGCATAGCAGTACATGTTCTAGCCAGTCCAATAATGCAAGAGAAAGCAATAAACAGCATTCAAATTTTAAAGGAGGAAGTCAAAATATTCCTATTTGCAGATGACATGACCATACACATACATAGAAAACCCTAAAGATCCCACCCAAAAATTACTGGAACTAACACATGAATTCAGTATAGTGGTAGGATACAAAATCAACACACGAAAACCAATAGACTTCATATATGCCAATAACTCAAGAGCCAAAGTAGAAATCAAGAAAGTAAACACATTCACAACAGCTACCAAAAAAATGAAATACCTAGGAGTAAATTTAATCAAGGAGGTGAAAGATCTCTACAATGAAAACTATAAAACATTGGTGAAAAAAACTGAAGAGAACAAAAATAAATGGGAAGATATCTCATGTTCATGGGTCAGAAGAATTAACATTATCAAAATGTCCATATTACCCAAAGCAATACATACATTCAACACAATCCCTATCAAAATACCAATGACATTCACAGCAATGGAAAAAATGATCTTAAAATTTGTATGGAACCACAAAAGACCCTGTATAGCTAAAGAAATCTTGAACAAAAAGAACAAAGTTGGAGGCATCACACGCCCTGACTTCAAAATATACTGTAAAGCTATAATAACCAAAACAGAATGGTATTGGCATAAAAACGGACAAATTGACCAATGGAATAGGATAAAGAGCCCTGAAATTAAACCACACGTTTACAATCAACTGATTTTCGACAAAGGTGTCAAAAATATACAATGGGGAAAGGACAGCCTCTTCAGTAAATGGTATAGTCTTTTAACAACTTATACGAACTTTGAGACTGTCAGAATTGGGAAATATCTCCAAGATAATGGGAGTCCTTTAGGGATGTTTCGCAACTAGGATAAAGATCAAATGCTGCTGTAGCTTAAAGAGTTATCAATTTACGTCTAAGGCAGAGTCACGCAAACAATGGCTACTCTTGAGTGAATGCGTCTTTTTCATTTTTGCTCCTTTCTGTTTTTCCTCTGCCCCCTTTGCAGCTAATAGCACAGTTTAACCATTTCTGGGCTGCGCTGTCTCCTCTGTAAAATGGGGGAAACCAGAGTACCTACCTCATCGGGTGGTTGTGTGTTTTAAATGAGTGAACAGTTGCCAGTGAGAACGTCACCACTGGCGAATACTAAGTATTTGCTATGAGGATGTTCCGGGCCAGTGAGAACCATATTGCCCACTGCGCTGTAGGACTCGCGCCCCTGTTTCTAGTCATTAATTCATTCACACTGTCGCAATCATTTATCAGAGCCCACTTGCCGCCCAGGGGCGTTCACCTGCGTTCTCCTTCAGTCCTCACAGCACATGCCTATACCAGTTCGTCAACTGCAAACATCGGAAGAACCTGTTATTAACTGTTAACTCGGTCCTGGTACTCACAGCGCCTCGCTTTTCCCACAGGCCGAGGGCTGGAATCTAACCTACACGGGGTCCTGCATCTCCACAGACCTGAGACGGTGCGACCCGGGTTCGGATCCCCTGCTGAGCCCCGGACGCGACGGCGCAGGCGTGGGAGCTCGAGCTCGCTGCGCGCCCACACCTCCGCGGCGAGAAAAATCTGGCCAGGATCGCCTCAGGCATCGGCCGGAAGTGGGGCACCTGGCTGGGGCGGGGCTGCCCCGGCAGGGGGCGCTGCGTCCAGGACTTCTCCCTCCCAGACCCGGGAAGCGGGCTTCCCTCAAAGGGGAACGTTTGGGGCACGCCGCGAGGAAAGTCCGGGCCAGCCCCGAGGACAGGACGGCGGCCCTCCCTGCCCGCGGCCCTTCGGAGCTGTACCTCGCCGTACACCCGGCTCTGCTTTGTCATGTAGACGTGGGGAAGCTCGGCGGAGGCGGCTAGGGAGTAGATGTTGCCGATAAATGGCAGCCCCGGCGGCCCCGGGGGGAAGCCCATCGGCCGCCTCTGCTTCAGTAGCTGGCGGACCCCCAGAGCGAAGAGCAACAGGAAGAACGCACCGCCGAGCGCCGCCGCGCATGCCTCAGCTCCTCGAAGTTCCCACATCGGCCCGGGCTGGGGCTGCGAACCCCACCGCCGCCCTGCGACCCGGGCGCTCCCTCTAGCCTTGCCGCACTCCCATTGGCCCGATACCCTGAGGTCCCTCCCTAGATCCATGGCCATTGGCTGTCTGAGTGCAGGGCGCTCGGGCCCTCCGGACAGTAACCCCTTGGCTTTATCCAGCTGAGTCTTCCTGGCGCCGCTGTGGATCTGTTGCAGCACTAGGCGAGCACCAACCTGGCAGGGCACTGAGCCTGGTCTCCAGGGTGTGGACACCAGGGACGTGTCGGGACAGCCCGCTCTCTGGGCTTGGTGGATCCTGCCTCCCTGGAAGCTTCCCTTTCTTAAGGTGTCTTTTTAAGTACCAGGTCTGCTTATTTCGGACTAGGAAAACTGGGGAGATTATCAGCACTGCATCCTTTAGCTGAACCTGACAGTTTAAAGAATTTCCATTAGAAAATTGACCCCTCAATATAAGGAGAGAATCTTACTACTTGTTTTCTAATCTATTTTTCTCTTGTTATGAGGCATTTTTGTGTGATCTTCTAAGAACTGTGATGATTGAACAATTTATTTATATGATTAACTCAGTTTACCTATCTTTTGACCCCTCTCTGGTCTTCCCAAACCTGTAGTTACTTCCTGGTAACCACAGAGGACTCTTGGCTGCAGTTGCTGAGGGATAATACTTACTGTTCAAACTTCTGCCTCCAATACCTGGAATTAAGCAACTGATTTCATATATATATATATTTTTTGATAGCATGGAACACTTTGTTTTCAGCTTCTTAAAATAAGACATCTTTTAAAATATATATGATCTTCATAAACCCCTTTTAATTATTTTGACATATTAAACAACTACAATGTTATATTTTCCCTCCCTTGCCTCTCCCTAATAGATTTCCTTTGTTTATTTATTTATTTTACTTCTCAATATACATTGTAGTTGATTTTCATACTGCTTTACCCATTCCTCTCCACCCCTGCCCTCCCTCCCCCCATCATACCTGCTCACTTGACTTAAAGAGTTCAAGGAATTTTTTGTAGTTATTCTGTCTTCCTCCCTCCCGATTTGTTTGTGTGCTTATTTATTTATTTTTAGCTCCCACAAATAAGTGAGAACATGTGGTATTTCTCTTTCTGTGCCTGACTTGTTTCACTTAATATAATTTTCGCTAAGTCCATCTGTTGTTGTTGCAGGTAGTAGTATTTCATTCTTTTTTATAGCAGAGTAGTATTCCATTGTGTAAATATACCACAGTTTCCTTATCCACTCATCAGATGATGGACATTAGGGCTGATTCCAACTCTTGGCTATTGTAAATAGAGCTGCAATAAACATTGGAGTACAGGTATCCCTTCAGCATGATGATTTCCATTCCTCTGGGTATATTCCCAACAGTGGAATAGCTGGGTCATATGGTAGATCTATCTGTAATTGTTTGAGGAACCTCCATACCATTATCTATAAAGGCTGCAACGTTTTGCAGCTCCACCAACACTGTATGAGAGTTCCTTTTTCTCCGCAACCTCTCCAGCACTTATTATCCTCAGTCTTTTGGATGTTAGCCAACCTAACTGGAGTGAGATGGTATCTCAAAGTGGTCTTGATTTGTCTTTCCCGGATGCTGAGTGAGGTTGAGCATTTTTTTCATGTGTCTGTTGGCCATTCATATATCTTCCTTTGAGAAATAAATATTCAGCTCCTTTGCCCATTTTTAAATTGGGTTATTTGGGTTTTCTTGCTGTAAAGTTGTTTGAGTTCCCTATATATTCTGGATATTAATCCTTTGTCAGATGTATATTTTGCAAATATTTTCTCCCATGCTGCTGGTTGTCTTTTTACTCTGTTGATTGTTTCTTTTGCTGTGCAGAAGCTTTTTAGTTTGATATAATCCCATTTGTTTATTTTTCCTATAGTTGCCTGTGCTTTTGGGGTCCTATTTATGAAGTCTGTACCCACTCTTACTTCCTGAAGTGTTTCCCCTATGTTTTCTTTAAGGAGTTTTATTGTTTCAGGATGTGTATTTAATTCTTTAATCCATTTTGAGTTGATTTTGGTATATGGTGAAAGGTATGGGTCTAGTTTCATTCTCCTAAGTATGAATGTCCAATTTTCCCAGCACCACTTGCTGAAAAGGCAGTCTCTTCCCCAGTATGTAGATTTGCTGCCTTTGTCAAAGATCAGATGGCTGTAGGCATGTGGATTGATTTCTGGGTTCTCTATTCCATTGATCTGTGTGTCTATTTTTATGCCAGTACCATGCTGTTTTGGCTATTATAGCTTTATAATATAGTTTAAAGTCAAGTAATATTATGCCTCCAGCTTTATTTTTTTGCTCAGGATTGCTTTGGCTATGCGTGGTCTTTTGTTGTTCCATATAAATGTCTGGATAGCTTTTTCCATCTCAGAGAAAAATGTCATTGGAATTTTGATGGGGATTGCATTGAATCTGTAGATCCCTTTGGGTAATATGGGCATTTTCACAATGTTAATTCTTCCAATCCAAGAGCATGAGATATCTTTCCTTCTTCTTGTGTCCTCTTTAATTTCTCTCAACAGTGGTTTGTAGTTCTCTTCGTAGAGATTTTGCACATCCTTGGTCAGCTTTATTCCTAAGTATGTTATTTTTTTTGGTGGCTATTGTAAATGGGCTAGCTTTCTTTATTTCTGTTTCTGCATGTTAACTGTTAGAGTATAGAAATGCTACTGATTTTTGTGTGTTCATTTGTATCCTGCAACTTTGCTGAAATCAGTTATCAACTCTAGGAGTTTTTTAATAGAGGCTTTAGGCTGTTCAATATATAGGATCATGTCATCCACAAACAGGGACAGCTTGACTTCATCCTTTCCAATCTGTATGCCCTTTATTCCTTCTCTTCTCTGATTGCTCTGGCTAGTACTTCCAACACTGTGTTGAATAGGAGTGGTGAGAGTGGGCATCCTTGTCTAATTCCTGTTTTTAAGGGAAAAGCTGTTCAGGATGATATTGGCAGTGGGCTTATCATATATGGCTTTAATTATCTTGAGATACTTTCCATCTATGCCTAACTTGTAGAGAGTCTTTATAATTCTATTTTTATTTCTGTTTTCTATTGGACAATTCCGCGCAACACAGCACCTACCAGGTTTGTGACTCTTCTAAAAGGCGTCCTCTAATTGTGATTTAGCAATGGCAAGAGTTTTATGGTCCTCATTAGCTTAAAGTTCATTCATATAACAAATTTATTGAACACCTACCATGTTCCTGTGTCCTCCACAACAAAGTCCTGTTGCTTTTTGTTGCTTTGCCCCCACGGATTGGTCACCCCACTTCCCCTGGGTGACGGAGATGCAAAGGATTACTCAAAGCCTATCTCTTCTGGGACCCTCCAGCAAGAGGCAACCCTTCCTTGGGAAATTAACACTGAATTGGGGTTCTCTTCCTGCATTTATTTTCCACACCAGGAAGTTACAGGAAGAGAACAAAGGTAGGGTTATAGTTTAACAATATAGGCTGGTAACTTTCAGTGAAACAAGCCAGATGACATTTCAGTAAACAATTAAGTGATCTTCCAGCAATTTCTCAGTATCTTTACATAACAATCAGTTACTAGTCTGTCTTTGAGCCAGCAAACCTGCTGTGCCACAATTCTTATCTTGCAACAGAGACTCACTAGCCTGGGGAAAATTTCCAGTCCTCCGCAAGGTCAATATTTGAAACCACAAGGCTTTGGAAAACCAGGCACTGTGCAGTACATATGCTTTTTAGTATAATCCACAAAGTCCCAACCCTCATATAACTTACATCCTTGTGAGACAGAAGAGCAATAAACACACAAATAGGTAATCATAAGCAAATGAAAATAAAAGTGTCACAGAGAATGCCTGGGGTATGGGGAGATACTTTAGCAGGTGAGGGGTGTCAGGGAGAC
The DNA here is from genome assembly GCF_027409185.1 of Cynocephalus volans. Taxonomy (NCBI): domain Eukaryota; kingdom Metazoa; phylum Chordata; class Mammalia; order Dermoptera; family Cynocephalidae; genus Cynocephalus; species Cynocephalus volans. The sequence continues at coordinate 114,899,944 of NC_084463.1, forward strand.
TCTCATTAAGAAGATAACATTTGAGCTGAGATCAATTGATAAAGAGGTGTATCAGTTTTGTACTGCTGCTATAACAAGTTACTACAAACTTAATGGCTTAAAACAACACAAATTTATTATCTTACAATTCTTGTGGTCAGAAGTTCAAAAGGGTCTCCCTGGGCTAAAAGAGAGGTATTGGTAGGGCTTTATTCCTTCTAGAGACTCTAGGGGAGAATCAGTTGCCTTGCCTTTTCCAGCTTCTAAGAGCTACCCACATTCCTTGGCTCATGTCCCTGTTCCTCCATCTTCAAAGCTGTCAATATCAGCCTTCTCACATTGCTCTCTCTCTTATTCTCTTTATTCTGCCTCTCTCTTCCACTTATAAAGACCCTTGTGATTATATTGGGCTCACCTGGATAATCCAGGATACAATGAAAGTTTTCAGAATCAAAATGGAGTCACTTGTGTAAAAAAAAAACAAATAAACAAAAAACCCTGACAAATAGAGCCAGGGAAAGATCATGGATAGGTTCTCATGCATGCTTGCCTGATAACAAGCACTATCACAAAGGATTCTGCAAAGCCACAACCTTGCAGAGGCTTTAGCAACTTCACATGAAGAAATACTTCTTCAGGGACATTTGCCCAGTAATTGTCCAATCTTGGACTGGTATCACCCTTGTTATTGATCCTTGTGCCCAAGGATAGCTATCCCCAAACAATTATGTAATCCTCCATCATTTTTCCTTTAAAACCCTTTCTCTTCCTTTACCTTCCTGAATACATGCGTAGTTTACTATGACACATGTATTTCCATTGCAATGTTCCATTCCCCATTAAATTCATTATTCTTTCAGAGAGCCTCTCTCTGTTTATTTAACAATAATCTCCCCATCTTAATGTCAGCTAATTAGCAATATTAATTCCATCTGCAACCTTAATTACCCTTGCTATGAAACCTGACATATCCACAGGTTCTGGGGATTAGGATGAGGAACACTGGGGAAGAGGAACATTATTCTGCCTATTACAGGAGGGAAACCTGAGGAAGATCTGGGGAGAAATACTTCAAACACAGGCGACACCAAGGGAAAAGGCCTTGTATACTAAGGAAACCCTGTTCTTTGTGTTTCCGGTTTCTCTGCATCTCTCATGTGAGCACACTGAGATGAAGTCAGTTAGTTAGTTAGTCTTAGAGTTTTTCTGTTTAACTCATATGTGGCTGTCCCCCCAGGGTCTGAAGTTACCCGCACATCGTATGTTTCATACGATCTCCAGCCTCGGAATATCTACCTACTGCCTATTACAAATGCCTGATATATATGTTTAGAAATTTCCCAAAATTCTAATTAATCAAGAATTGTCTAGTAAAATGGAAACAATTGTGAGACATTGTTGCTAAACTTAGTCTCTAATTTCTTACCAAAGATCAGTGAAGATGACACAGGATGAATATTAGGGATTCAAGTGGGGGACAATGATCCTGAGGCACCAGCCACTGGAGAATATCACCTACTTATCAATATGCCTGAGGCCAGCCCTGCCTTCTCCAACATCATCAGGCTTACAGTGTGTGCTCTGGCCACAGCTGTTGTACAGTACAGGTACTCAGTTCAGGAGTGGCCCCCTTTCATCATTTATTTTCAGAAAGGATTAATTTTCTTTCCAAAAATATTCTCCAGCATTAGCCGAGGAAAGAGCTCAGAGTTAACCCTGACGCAGCCCCTGTCTGACAGCACTGATGAGATGCTCCCCCCACCCCCACTGCTCCTTGGGGTATAATACTGAGGGTGGGGATTCTCAGGAATATTTGAAAGTCTTTCAGAACACAGAGCCTTCCCTGTAACCATTCATCTTGTTCTCTCACTGCTCAACAGAGAAACAGCTCTCCGCATTCCCCTCTCTTCATTTGCTCTGAGTGATAGAAAACCATCAATAAGTTCATCCATGGTTTTATCAGGACGGGGATGTTTGGGGGAACAGGAAGTGGCAGGATCATATCTTCAGTGTGCAGGATGGAGTGGGTGAACATCCTGTGCAGGGCTCTGCCATTTCTGAGTGCAGGATGGCAGTAGTTTCAACAGAGAACAGTGCTGCTGTGCCCCAGTGAGAGCCTCTTTCTGGGCCTTTGGGAACCGTCCCTCCAGGACTCATCCTGAAGGGCAGCATCAGGTGAGAGTGTCTCCTGGGCTTCCTTCCAGTTCTCGGATGGCTGTGGCCCTGGCCTGGGTCTTAGGAGCTCTCCCCATGGAGCTCCCCCAGTACAGAGTGATGCAGCCAACACAAATTAGCCTCCTTTACACATTCCATTATGTGCACTCATGGTGTATTTCAGCAAAAGGAGAGGAAGGGAGAGTCACAGGAAATGCCAAGCCGAGCCATATTAGAGCCTGAGGCAAAAGAAAAAAAATTAATCATACTGATTCCGCCTTATTAAAAATTTGATATCTTGTTCATCATGGATTTTTGCCTCTATTTTGATTTTAAAATGTTGCATTAAAATACTATCTTGATCATGAGCTTTTTGGTGTTCTCTTAAATTTGGCTTCTGAGATGAATTACTCACTTGCCTTACCCTAGTCCTGACCAAATGACAATTTTGGTTAAAAAGTAGGGTGTAGGAACTGTGCTTGCCTACTTGGATATTCATGGTGCACTTAGGAGCCAGACACTGAGATGGGGCTGGCATACCAGGGCACCTCTGGGTGGGATTTGAGGATACTTATCAAAATCTCCCTTTGACCTCTTAAAAAAGTCCTCCCCATCCCATTGTCTGAAGTCAATCTTCTCAAATTAATTTATATGAATTAAACATTCCCCAGAGCAGGCTGAGTTGGAAAATGCAAACCCTGGTGGCGAGAGAGTACAATGATAGGAAGATCCTAAACTGTGCTTGTATGTGAATGAATTTATTCCAACATTTGGAGACAATGCAGAATGGAAGGCATGGTAACACTGATCTTTTGGAGGTGATGACTTGGTGATGGGTATGAGGATTTAAAGAAAGGATGCAGAAAGGAAAAGGAGGGTTCCAATGAAAAACTTCTTTCCCCTCACAAAAGCTAGATTGACTTAAAGAATCACATTTCTCAGAACCAGGACCATTCCTCCCATTTCCTGGGGATGTTCAGCCAACCAACCCCCTGGCACTTCCTCTGTTACAACGTGTTACAGCCGTGTTACAGCAAACTCTCAAGGACAGGTAGGACACCGAGGCTTGTAGCAGGAAGCAGAGTTCATTGATGTTGGCAATGGCTCAGTGGACTCATGTCACAAAGGCTGAGCCCCAAACACAGTGGGGCTATTTCTTTTATATTGTTACACTTCTGGTTTTTACCGTGGGTAAAGTGGTGACCTTATATGGTTATAACTTATGTTGGGAAAAGTTCCAGGTCTGCTGGCCGTTTCAGCAGGGTGGGAAAGTTAAATGTTGCATCAGCCATTGTAGCAGAGCAGCTGGGCATATATGATAGCAGGGCCGAGTGCAATTGGGACAACAGTGAGGAAAACATGGGTGCCTCACCTCCCCTCCAGTTCCACACTGGACCATCTTCTGTTCTTGACATCTTGTATTCCTTTCCTCATGTTTAAATAGAATAGAAATCTAAAAGTGGAAGAATATTTAGTGACCATCTTGTTGAAGACCCTCTTCCAAATGTGGTAACTGAGAGTCGAGGAAATTTTATGTTCTATTCAAGGTTATACAAGACAGCACCAGCGGAATCAGAATTCTGGGCTCTGGAATTGCCATGTGTTCCTTCAGTCATTCATTACAAAATTATTGAGCACCTACTAATTAGGTGCTGGGGTTATAATGGGGACCAGTCATGGTCTATACTTTCCTGCAGTTTACAGTTTGTTGAAGGATGTAGACATCAATCATATAATCACAAATAAATTTATTATTACAAAGATTTATTTTTCACGGAGTAAAGAAATAGTTCTATAATCATGCATAACACAGGAATTGTGATCAGTCTTGAGGAGTCATTAATTGCAGTCTGGAGTGCAGAATCGGCTTATATCCAGGGACTTATCTTCTCCATGATCATGTTCACAGCAAGTTTTACTGAAATGCTTTTTATTAACTGGTCTTATATGGGACACTGATTCCCATAGAAGAAGGGAAAGGAAAGTAACGAAATCCATTTTTTAAAATTCACGAATATCTTAAAATTCACACTTAAGTCTTTCCTATTTTGAAGCCTTCTTATGCTTGCAAATGATTTTCAAATGATTTTTATAAACATTCTTCTATTATGCTTCTGAAAACAGTAGATTAGAAGAAACAAAGTAAATAGTAGACTGAATTGTTATCAGAGATGATCATGCCAACAATGCCAGAAATGATATTTGACAATATGATAATGAAAAAGGAAACAATAATTATAAAATATGGTTGTAAGAAACCAAAAAGCACAGCAGTCTGGGATCATTTAGGGTAGGAAATATCAATCCCACACATCTCAAAGCCTGACAGCATCACATGTAGAGCCGCAGAGCACATTAATTCATGTTCTTATTAAATGAACACTCTCATCAAAGAAGATTAAAGTTATTTTAAAAACATTTTAACTTAAGAGTGCAGAGGAAGTGTGTAGTGTTTTTCTGAAAGATTTGGCTAAGCTTCTAAATCAGGAAAAAACAAGAAAAACCACCAAACAACCTGACCCCAGCACTTGAAGGATTAACTTCAGTTATCTAGAAAATGTCCTTCAGGAGCCCTGACACCCTGACAATGACAACGAATGAGGCCTCACAGCCTTGGCTTGCCAGTGCTGTGGCCCAGATGCCCCAGCCCCTCTTCCTCTGGTTTTATAGGTCAGTGCTCTCAGAGGACACAAGAAGAAAGTCATCTAGCCTTTGCCTCCGAACCAAAATATAATTTTAATCATCATGGAATATAAGTTGAGAAATTCTTTGATATCATTTGTGGAGCTTGCCTACCTCTCAGAGTGAACCAACTAGACCTGCATCTGGGAACTGTATCTTGAGCCATCAAACTCAGCTCATTTTTTCCAACGACTTTGACAATATCTTCTGGTCTTCAGTAGAGGCATTTGTAGGTGGCTGGTGGTACAGATGGTTAATTTCTTTTGGGTTTTGGAGATCAGCATTTTAAGTGTGAGGTAGGAAGTGGAGAATTTTCTGTGCCTGCAGGAAATGGAGAGTCAGTCAGATTTCCCAAGGGAATACCTGCTTCCTACTTTCTGCCTGTCCTCAATCCACCCTCCTCAGGCCTGCCTCTACTGGGGAGACTTAACCGAATGATTTGGCTCATAGTGGCCTCTGCCGCTGAGCCCCTCCAGCATTTATACTTATCATTTAACTCAGCATTCACCTTTCGGTGCTTTCTCCTTTTCATGAGTCATTTCAAGAGAGTGACCTTAGACTTCTGGAGGGTAGGATCCCTGTCTATTCTCCTGAACCCCAACACCCTAATACATGGTTAGGCACACCGTGGGCCCTAAACCTATGCTGGATGATTGACTGGGTCTACCCTGAGATAGTCTCCCCTGTCAAGACTTCTCTTTAGAGAGCCCTCTGAGGGAAGTATGTCAAGTGAATTTGTAGGCTCCAACAGAAGATGTATTTTGCCTCTAGGTGGATTTATCAGGCAACCATTCTGGAAAGCTTTTATATACAGCAAGACATGATGCTGTCCACAGAAAACTTGTTCTCAGAGAAGCAAGGGCCCACACATAAATGCAGGTCTGAATCAAAGAAGCAAGTATGAGCCCTACTGTCTGAAGGACAGTGCTTCTCACCTCCTTTTCCTATATCTTCTGAGAATTGCGTACTTTTCTCATCAGGGGGATGGAGCAGTGATTCTCTTCATTACACACTATAATGCGTACTATGCACTATAATGCCTCCCACTACAATGACACACCCTTGCACCTCCTAGCTATACTTCTGGAAGGCATAGAATGACCTGGTATTATAGAAAGGTAGTGTAGGGTTGACATGGCACAACATTTATAGCAACTTTATAGAATTTCAAAATTGGAAGGAACATGTGGAAGCATTAAATCCAAAAACTACATTTTACATATGTGGAAGCTGAGCCCCTGAGTAGACAAATGACTTGCTCAAGGTGATGTATTGAGTTGGTGGCAGGAACAACAACAAAGTGTATTGACTCCTAGAGCTGTGTACTCTGCATGTTTTCAGGCCAGCTCAGTTGTGTGAAAGTGAGTGTAAACCTAAGATTTGATAATGGGAGGCACTCCGATCTAATGTCATTTGCAGGTGTTTGAGTTCCAATTTAAGCAAAACAGATTGATTTGTTTAAGCAGATTTATCAATACAGAATAAAATGTCAGAGAAATTTTCTGCTATTGCAAAATTTTTTTCTCCTTTACTTTAATCAATTTAATTATTTCAGAATTGTTATGATTTACTCTGAAATAAATGGGTAAATACATAATTTTCTGCTGTAAAACTGGAAGCTTCCCACAGAGTCTCTTTGGGTAATTTATGTACTGTCATTGTGCCTTTTATTACAAATCAGTCTGGTCCAAGCAGAAAGACCTGGCCATATTTTCTTTTGAACACATTCATTGACCTAGAGAACCAGGTGTCTTAGCAAATATGGCAGAAATATGAGAAGTCTAGGAACTAACATATTTTAGTAAAAAGCCTATGGTGGGATTGTATAAATGTTGATTTGTAGATTTAAACAAATCGGGAATATTATCATTGAATTCAAGTTTAACAATTCATAGGCTATAAGTATCTCATTTTTAGTTTCAAGTTTTAGTTTGGGCACTTTTCATAGAATTTATGTGTTGACATCTTTAGAACACAATCTTACAATTAAGTTTATAATGAAACTTGCAGAATTTTCCTGTGTTTGCTTGTGATAAAGCTATATAAATACTGTAATGATGAACAGGATTTCTCCAGACAGGATTCTCTATGTCTGAAATAATTTCTTTCGTGTAGATTTTCAAAATTAGAATTATTAGATCACTGCTAGATCACTAAGCAGAATCACCATCTGGGTACCCTACTACCTGGATTGATGGTACCCCCAAAGACAAGTGCCATATTTCTCTCTGATAATATCCTAATATACAGCAGGCTAGCAATCATTTCCTTTCCTTTCTACCCTCTCTCTTAGTAGGCACTTTGATAGAAGGCTTTTGGCTCTCTCCTTTGAAAACCATAATCTCTGTACAGTTTGGAACACTGCAGTTAATTAGAGATCTTCAAACACTGTCAAGATAGAGGAAGCACCAAGCTTAAAAAAAATATTGTCTTGCTCACACATGAATTGATCCAAAAGCAGTATTTTAATGTAAGCTCTGAAATAGTTTTTCAGTAACTATTATCCTAGGGCAAATGAAAATTTTGAAAAAAAATGTATTTGGGCTACATGATATCTTACTCAATTTCAGAACTTCAAAATAAGCTCTCAGCTATGAACCTAGTAATAACCTATAACTTACATATAAATTTAAAATCAAATTTAAAACACTCATTTTGTCTCTGTAAAGTTTTGTGTGAGTGTAAGTATGTGTGTGTGTATTCTGGAAGTAATGGTATTAAATTTTCAAAGAAAACAACAATGTGTTTAAAATAGATATAATTAATTAATCCTCTCAGACTATTTTAAAATATATTGCAAAAAGGAACCTCCTCTATTTCATAATTAAATTTTGAGAATTGGTCATTACTGCCCAAATAAAAGTTATAAAAATAGTCAAATACCAAACTACAAGTAAGATAGTTATGGACATAATACTTTTACTATTAAATAAGCTCTTTAAGCAGGGGAGGCGGAAGCTCAGCAGAGACCACACACCCTGTGGTGCTGGTGAGTGACTCAGCAGCCTGGCCAAGTGCATGCTGACCAGAAAAGTGGCTCCCTGGAGAGGCCCAAGACCCAAGGCGACCATGTGCCTGAGGCACCAGCAGGCAACTGAGCAGACACTGAGGTAGCCATACCAAATTGGCAACCCCAGCAACATCCTAGCCAGACAATCGTGTCAAACCAGTAGACTGACACCCCTGCCACAATGACTAAACATCAAAGGAAAGATACCAGAAATATGAAAAATCAAGAAAGTACACCACCAAAGGGTAATAACTCTCAAGCTCTAGATCCTATAGAACAAGAAGCCCTTGAAATGTCTGACAAGGAATTTCAAGTGATAATTCTAAGGAAACTGAAGGAGATACAAGAAAACTCAGCTAGACAACATGATGAAATGAGGAAAAGTATATAGGACCTGAAAGAAGAAATCTACAAGGAAATCAATGCCCTGAAAAAGAATGTAGCAGAGCTTGCTGAGCTGAAGAATTCATTCAATGAAATAAAAAACACAACAGAGAGTTTAACCAGCAGGCTTGCAGAAGTAAAAGAGAGAACTTCTGACCTTGAAGATGGGCTGTTTGAAATAACACAGGCAGACAAAGAAAAAAAAAAAAAAAGAAAAAAGAATTAAAAGCATTAAGGAAAATCTAAGAGAGATATCAGACAACCTTAAGCGCTCAAATATCTGAGTCATGGGTATTCCAGAAAGGGAGGAAAAAAGAGATTTCATTGAAAACATATTCAACAACATAGTGGCAGAAAACATCCCAGTTATTGGAAAAGACACAGATCTTCAGATTCAGGAAGCTCAAAGTCCCCAAACATATTCAACCCAAAAAGGTCTTCTACAAGACACGTTATAGTCAAATTGGCAAAACTCAAAGACAAAGAGAGAATCTTAAAAGCTGCAAGAGAGAAGCATCAAATCACCTATAAGGGAGCGCCAATCAGACTAACATCAGACTTTTCATCACAAACCATAAAAGCCAGAAAGGAATGGGATGATATATTCAAAATACTAAAAGACAGAGATTGCCAGCCAAGAATACTCTACCCTGCAAGGCTACACACACAAGCTCCCAAAACTGAGCCAAGAAAATGTAGAAAATCTGAACAGACCAATAACAATAAAGAAGATTGAAGCTGTTATCAGAAGGCTCCCAACAAAGAACAGCCCAGGACCAGATGGATTCACAGCAGAATTTTACCAAACATTCAAAGGGGAATTGACACCAATTCTTTACAAACTATTCCAAAAGATTGAAATAGAGGCAAATCTCCCAAACTCATTTTATGAAGCAAACATCATCCTGATACCAAAATCAGGTAAAGATACAACTAAAAAAGAAAACTACAGGCTGATATCCTTCATGAATACAGATGCAAAAATCCTCAATAAAATACTAGCTAACAGAATACAGAAACACATATGTAAAATTATACACCATGATCATGTGGGATTCATCCCAGGGATGCAAGGTTGGTTCAACATACACAAATCAATAAATGTGGTACACCATATTAATAAACTCAAACACAAGGACCATATGATCATCTCTATGGATGCTAAAAAAGCATTTGATAAAATTCAACATTCATTCATGACAAAGATCCTCTATAAGTTAGGTATAGATGGAAAGTATCTCAACATAATTAAAGCCATATATGATAAACCTATTGCCAATATCATCCTGAATGGGGAAAAGCTGAAAGCTTTTCCTTTAAGGACAGGAACTAGACATGGAAGCCCACTCTCACCACTCCTATTCAGCATAGTGTTGGAAGTACTAGCCAGAGCAATCAGAGAAGAGAAGGAAATAAAGGGCATCCAGATTGGAAAAGATGAAGTCAAACTGTCTCTGTTTGCAGATGACATGATCCTATATATCGAACAGCCTAAAGCCTCTACAAAAAACTCTTGAAGTTGATAAATCATTTCAGCAAAGTAGCAGGATACAAAATCAACACACAAAAATCAGTAGCATTTCTATTCTCCAGTAGTGAACATACAGAAAGAGAAATCAAGAAGGCTTGCCCATTTACAATAGCCACCAAAAAAATAAAATACTTAGTAATAGAGTTAACCAAGGATGTGAAAAATCTCTACAATGAGAAATACAAACTACTGTTGAGAGAAATTAAAAAGGACACAAGAAGATGGAAGGATATCCCATGCTCTTGGATTGGAAGAATCAACATTGTGAAAATGTCCATACTACCCAACGTCATATACAAATTCAATGAAATTCCCATCAAAATTCCAAAGACATTTTTCTCAGAAATGGAAAAAAACTATCCAGACATTTATATGGAACAACAAAAGACCACACATAGCCAAAGCAATTCTGAGCAAAAAAAATAAAGCTGGAGGCATAACACTACCTGACTTTTAACTATACTAAAAAGCTATAATAACAAAACAGCATGGTACTGGCATAAAAACAGACATAGTGATCAATGGAATAGAACAGAGAATCCAGAAATCAACCCACACACCTACAGCCATCTGATCTTTGACAAAGGCACCAAGCCTATACACTGGGGAAGAGACTGCCTCTTCAGCAAATGGTGCTGGGATAACTGGATATCCATATGCAGGAGAATGAAACTAGACCCATACCTCTCACCATATACTAAAGTCAACTCAAAATGGATTAAAGAATTAAATATACACCCTGAAACAATAAAACTTCCTAAAGAAAACATAGGAGAAACACTTCAGGAAATAGGACTGGACACAGCCTTCATGAATATCTCACCCCAATTAGGATGGCTAATATCCAAAAGACTGTGAATGATAAATGCTGGCGAGGTTGCAGAGAAAAAGGAACTCTCCTACACTGTTGGTGGGACTGCAAAATGGTGCAGCCTCTATGGAAAATGGTACGGAGATTCCTCAAACAATTGCAGATAGATCTACCATATGACCCAGCTATCCCACTGCTGGGAATATACCCAGAGGAATGGAAATCATCAAGTCGAAGGTATACCTGTTCCCCAATGTTCATTGCAGCACTATTTACAATAGCTAAGAGTTGGAACTAGCCCAAATGTCCATCATCAGATGAGTGGATTAGGGAACTGTGGTATATCTACACAATGGAATACTACTCTGCTATAAAAAGAATGAAATACTGGCATTTGCAATGACATGGATGGACCTAGAGAGAAGTATATTAAGTGAAACAAGTCAGGTACAGAAAGAGAAATATCACATGTTCTCACTTATTTGTGGGAGCTAAAAATAAAGAAATAAATACACAAATAAACTGGTGTGGGGGGAGGGAAGAAGACACAACAATCACAATTCCTTGAAGTTGATACAACAAGCAAACAGAAAGGACATTGTTGGGAGGGAGGGGGGAGAGGAAAGAGGGAGGGAGGTTTCGGTAATGTGCCGCAATAATCAACCACATTGTATATTGACAAAATAAAAAAATAAAATAAAATAAAATTTATATATATATATATATATATATATATATATATATATATATATATATATATATATATATATATATATAAAGAAAAGACAGAAGGATTTGCTTCCCCACCCCCACCTCTCTTTCTCTGTTCTCCATCAAGTGAGAGTACAACAAGATAGCCACCTACAAACCTGGAAGAGGGCCCTCACCAGACACTTGATCTGCTGGCGCCATGATCTTAGACTTCCTATCCTCCAGAATTGTGAGAAATAAATGTTTATTGTTAAAAAAAAAAAAAGAAGCTCTTTAAAATGTATAAGAAAACCTTTGAAATCCCAAGAAATTTTTAAACAAAGGCCATGAGTAAATATATAATGCATCACAGAGGAATTACAATGGGTTAACAAACATAATGAAAATATATAGCCTCACTCATAATAAAAAATGCAAAATAAAACATCTCTGAAATTTATAGCAACTATATGCAGAAAAACCAGAAATCGAACACAACCTAGGAGACTCAGTAAATAACTGGTATATTCATGCAATGGAATACCATACTACTCAGCAATAAAAGAGGGAGGAAAGGCTGCTGGTACATGAAACAACGTGGATGAATCTCAAAAATATTATGCTGAATGAAAGAATTCTTATCTCAAAGAGTACATATATTGTATAATTCCATTTATAATGGAGTTATGAAACTGGACCAAGTAAACTGATTTGAAAAATTGAAAACAGTAGTTGTCTCTGGGAGGAGGGTCAGGTATTGGGGACAGGACTTGATGGAAAGGGGCAGGAGGCAGCTTTTTAGCATAATGGTAAAGCCTAGTATCTTGATAGTGGTTTACGTTTCAAGGGTGTATATGCATTTGTCAAAACTCATCAGATTGTACACTTAAGATGTATACATTTCATTGTATTGAAATTTTACCTTAAAAATACCAGTAAGCAAATATTGAACTCTTTCTAATGATAGGCATACAAAGGGTTTAGTGGTGAAGTGTTCTTTTGAGTGCAACTTACTTTGAAATACATTTAAAAGAATATGCATTGATGCATGTACAGAGATAAATATCTACATATGTGTTAAAGCACTTATAGCAAAATGTTGAAGTCTAGACATGTGGATACATGAGTATCCACTGTACATTTCTTCAGTTTTTCTGAATGTTTCAATTTTTTTCTTAGTAAATTGCAGATTAAAACAGCTCTGAAGTGCTATTTTGCCTACAAAATAAGCAAAAGATATTCTAAAAATATTTTTAAAGATATAATGAACAAAAGGATATTTAAAATAACAATATACAATAATGACCATGATGCATGAAACTGGGACTCTCTTGTTTATTGATATAATTTTTTTGGAAAACAATTTTGCAATTTGTAACCAATGCCATAAAAATAAATGGCCTACCTCATCCAATAATTCCCCATAGAGAAATCTACACCAAAGAAATGATCTGAAACATAAACAATTTAATAAAGAATGATGTTCACTATAACATATTTACGTAGCAATAAATTAGAAACCTAACTGTCCAACAATAAATCAATAGATAAGTTTGTTTGTATCCCTCGTTTCCACAGAAAATTTGAGGTGTTGGTAATAAAATTATATACAATGAAAAAGTGAAATAGACACAGAAATAACGGCTGATAAGGGAAATAAAATCATTAAGTAAAATACATCTGCCCTTGAAACATTACATGTTTGTATAGTTACAAAGGATAGCTATAAAATAATGCAGTTTCACTGAAGAGATCTGTGATATGATGTTAGGTACAAAGTAGACAACAAATGTGTATATATATGCATACCATCATTACAGCTATGAAAAAGTGTTGCATGTCTGAAGCTGTTGGTAGTGAATACGGTCACGTACTGCCCAAATCTTGATTTCAAGACTGAGACTTACATTTCTCCAGCTCCTAAGAATATGGGTGGCTGATAGGTCTCAGATGAGTCACTTTATGAGAACCGCTTTCTGCTGGAGGAAGTTGTCTTGCTCAACGTCTGGGTTTCTCCCCGGGAATAAGTCTCGTAGAATGTATAGTTGAGGGCAGGACTGGCTACATAACTTGCAGAGTCCAGTGAAAAATGAAAATGCGAGGGCCCTTGTTCCAAAATTATTAAGAATTTCAAGACAGGAACAGCAAAGGATTAAACCCACAGAACGGTTTCGATTTGCTAGACCCGAGCCAAATTTGTCCACACACATCTCCCTAGCGCTCTCTGCATGTAGGACAACTTGCCTGTGACAGGGTAGCTTTTATTCTGGAGGTCTGAAGAAGTACTGGACCGTCAGTACACGGGATTTTAGGGTGAGCAGGCTTCTGAGAATGAAATCCGTTCGCCTAGCGCTTTTTCTGGGCACCATTTGCTTAGAGCCAGCCTTTGGAAAGACGGCCTTTCTGAGTCGAGGTCGCCAAGGGTCAATGAAGACATCAAAACAGCGCCCCCTGCGGGCAGCAAAGGAGTGACAGCCAGCCGACTGGCTGACCCCAGGGCGTAGCCGCCGCCGAGGATCAGCAGCCCCGGGTGTGAGGACCGCCTGCTCCGCCCTGGAGCCCACTGAGTCTGGCCCGACCCCAGCAGGGCTCCTGCTCCTGTCATGCCTTCTTCTCAGGCCCGTGGAGCCCACGGAGCCCGCGGGAGCCGGGGCCAGGAGACGGCGGGGCGCGCGGTACTCTCGAATCTTCACTCGGCGCGGGGGCCCGAGCCTTAAGAAGCATCCAGTCTGGAAAGAAATTTCATTTGCAGGGAGCGGAGAGGGCGTGTGTGCAGTACGATGGTCTGTGCTTACGGGACGTGAATGCCAAGGCAGAGTCTGTTGGCGGCGTGTGTGTGGGTTCTGTTGAGTGCTGGCGTCACAATGAATGAGTTAGTGAGTAGGCAGATGGCTGGGAGGCAGCGAGCTCCTGTGTCGTGTGCATTTCATATACCGCGGGCCTGGGTGAGTCCGGGTGCACCCGCTGAGAGGGCTTGTCTGCTGAGTGTGACACCTGGTGAGCTTTGGGCCTGCAGCGCCTCCTGCGTTCCGCTAGAGGGCTCTGGAGGACGGGCTGGGGTGCGTCCGGGCCTCTGGCCCAGGAAGGCGGCAGCAGGTGAGCCAGCTCTGACTGGCGGGTCCCGGGGGATTCCGCAAACAGAAGCCAGCGGCTCAAGGCAGCTGTGCAGTCTTTGGAGGAGCTGCCCTAGCCCCGATGGATGGGCGGGAGTGTGTGTGTGTGTATTGAGGGGCAGCCAGCCGGCTCTAGGCTGCAGTGAGGGGTGGCTTGTTACTCAGAAGAGGCACCAAAGTGGGTTTCAGTTCTCCTGCGTGGGCCGTCTGGGCGGTGCTGTCCTGGGCAGAACGCGAACCCCAGGAGAGGCGCTACCACTGCTGAGCTAGCCCGAAGGTGTCACATGATCTTTCCATCAGCTCGGTCTCTGGTCTACGTCTCCCCTGGTCTCTGTTTCAGAGGCTGCCAGTCTCTCGCTGGGTAAATTCGGTTCCGGTCATCTTCCAGTCGGCTCTAATTCCCCTCCTCCTGTCGGCTGCTGGGCACCTCCCTCGGAGGCGAGCTCGCTGTTTGCGGAGGCCACGTCTGCGTCCGTCTGCGTCGGAATCGACCTGCAGGGCACGCAGCATCCTTTGCGCTTTGCAAGACCCAGTTCGGTGGAAACCCGAACTTAGTCCAAAGCTTCGGTGTGCCCCTTGACAACAGCCCCTAAATCACGGCAGCGCGGCAGACTACAATGGAAGATGGGCCTGGCCTTCTGGAGACGGATGAGGCCAGGGTCTGAGTTCAGGTAAAGCTGCAATAATCAGCTCCTGCGGAGGGCGGGGCTGTCTGCGAGCAGAAGCCCCAGGCTCAGTACCTGTCATTAAACGTCCCTTGTCCCTCACACCAGGAAGGTGCAAGGCGAATGTGTGTGTGTGTTTCTCTGGGTTATTGAAATTAACAACCGTGCACTAGGAAGGATAGTTCCAGATTGCTCAATACCTGAGAAGGCAGACAAGGAGCCTTCCTTCTTCAGCCTGATGAGGCTTCTGTGTGGAGCAGACCCACGGGATGGGGCTCAGGTCCTCCAACTCTGAGCAAAACCGGAAATCCTCAGGCCTGGACACCCTTCTGCGCTTTCAAACTTCCAAACCATTTTCATTCATGGGCCCCATCGAACTTCAAGGCCGCTCATTGCTGCAGAGAAAAGAGAGTGGGTGGGGGGTGCGGGGGTCCAGTTACTTCGCTGAGGTCACAGGCACAGAGGCAGTACTGGAAACCTGGTCTGTGGCCACTCTGCCACACCCAACCTCTTGGGGAGGGCCCCAAAAGACAATCTAGGAGGACCCCACAAGATACTTTAGGGAATCCCCTGCACAAATGAAGAGCAGTGTGGACCCCAGAGATTTAAGTTCCTAAGAAGAAGGCAAACTATAGGAGAGTGTGAAGGTTAATTCTAGGTGTCAACTTGGTTAGATGAAGCAATGCTGAGAAACCTAGTAAAGCTATCTTCTTAGGTGTGTATGAGGGTGTTGCCAGCAGAGATTAGCATGAGAGCCCAAGTGGACTGGGTGGGAAAGACCCACCCTCAATGTGGGTGGAAACCGTCCAATCCGCTGGGGGTCCAGAGAGAACAAAAGACAAAGGAAAAAGGTGAAGCTCTCTCTTTATCCGCTGGAGCTGGGATACGCTCTTCTCTCCTGTCCGTGGACATCAGAGCTCGAGACTCTTCAGCTTTTGGGTTCCAGGACTTACACCAAGGACACCATCAGCTTCCCTTGTTTTGAGGCCTTTGGACTTGGACTGGGCCACGCTACCAGCATTCAGTTTATAGATGGCCTATCGTGGGACTTTTCTTCATAGTCATGTGAGCTAATCCCCCTAATAAATCCCTCTCATATAATTATATCCTATTCATTCTGTCTCTCTGGAGAACGCTGACTAATACAGAGGGGCAACTAACCACCCCAGACTCTCCTTTCCCCAGTTCTGCATGTTGTTCTAGACCCAAGGAGGGGTGCATGGAGAGAGATTTCATGAGGGAAATGTGAAGGGATGGAAAGACATGGAAATGGCACCTGAAGCTTGAGGAGACTCGGAGACTCCTAGTTCAGATGTTCTTTTGGCTGTGCAAAGGTAAGGGAGCCTAGGACATCCTCTAAGGATTCCAGGAGAGAGGGAAAGTGGAAACTTCTGGATCCTTCTTTAGGCTGGTGGACTCATCTTGGCATGGCAGGGAAGAAAGCAGGGCAGAAGCTCTGTCCAGAGTGGGAATGATGCTTTTGGCTTTAGCTCTAGGTGTGAACATACAGGAAACCTAGTGGCAGCTGGCTTGGCTTGGCTCATTAGAAGTGAGGAAAATCCCTAATGTGCCAGGTTACCTCAAAAGGCATGACAGTGATTCCAGCTGAGGATTGATTGTCTGTGTCTGGAGGTGCCATCATTCTCCCCTTACAGAGGTCATCGTGGGCTCCCTGAAGTTCTCTTCCTTCGCATTTCTCAGGGTCTTGGATCTATGGGAGGCGGGCAGCCCCCAATTGGCACCTTTCAGGTGAGACAGCCCTGCCAGGAGCACACACTTCTCCCATTGCCCTGGGGTCAGACAGTTTTCTACCTCTGAGATCACCCATGGCTCCTAGTGAATCAGTGCTCTCAGGTGGACACCAGCCTCCTGCTCTGTCAACTGGAATTCAGGCGGCCACATCCTCAGGGGAAGAAGCAGGAACCAGGAAGTTTGGACCCTTATTCTGGGGAGGAGGCAACAGGGGCTCAGAGCCTGCATTGGTCTGCTTCCCCTCGCAGGTCTGCTTTGGAGAGTAGCCCAGACCCAGCCACACTCAGTGAAGAGGAAGCGCGCCTCCTGCTGGCTGCATTGATGCAGGACTATGTGCAGATGAAGGCCAGTGAGCTGGAGCTGGAGCAGGAGCTGGAGCAGGAGCAGGAGACAGAGGGCTCCAGGTGAGGCTCCCCACGCAGCCCAACCTAAGGCCTCCTCTCCCCCAAATACCCATGAGGGTAGATCCCAAGATGTAGGAGAGGACACACTGGCCGGGAGAACTGCCGGCTGTGGGTGTTCAACAGGACGTGGGGCCCAGCCATTCTCAGGCTTTATGGACAACGGAGGATCCTGTTGCAGCTGGAGGGACTGTGGTTAGACATATTAAAAAGATCCATTTCTGAAAGCAGTTAGGAAAGGTGTGGAGTCATTCACTGTGGGAATTGGTCTTGGAGTACTGGAGAGACCTCCAAGCACTGGATGAGGTAAGTGCGAAGCCAGAGGATGGACCAGGTTTTAGAAAGTTCACCTGTGCATTTTGTTCTTTCATACCTGCAAGGAGCCTTCAGTTCACATTTGCAAGGTGAAGGCAAAGCCCTTGCAGGGGGTGGGGACAGGTAGAGCAGTGACCGAGGTAGGTCGGGGCCTTTAGATGTACAGCATCTGTGGAGATGTGCATGCTGTCGCGGGGACAGAGAGAGCACCATTCCCCAGCCCCACCTCCCTGTGCACGCCGAGCCTGAGCAGAGATCAGTGCCTGGCCGAGCCCCAGTGGTGCCCTGGCAGAGGCATGAGTTGCACCTGCATCTGCCCTGAGAACCCCTCTGGCCAGCATGAAGGACTGAACATCATGTGGAATGCCAGAAAAAGTCACCCTTCCTCACCACAGCCCTTCCCCACACTGCCCTGACCCACTGCACCTCTGAGCTTTCCTAATGCAGGGTGTGTGAGCTGCCCTCCTGCCTTCCTCTCCTGTCCCTGCTCGAAGTGACCCCTGCCTGGTCCAACCTTCTGTGTGACTGCTGATGGGGGCAGATCCTGGTGCATGGTACTGTCTGGCATGTCTTTTCCCTGCTGCCTGGACAGCCCCAGATCTAAGCACTGCGGTAATCTGAGTACTGTGTGCTGGGGATGTACTCATAGGACCTGAACAACTTTCATACTTTCTCTGGCATCGACTTCATGCCTGAAACACCCGACAAGAAAAGAGACATAGCCAGAGGCTTGCAGAGGGGCCACTACTGCCACTTTGGGGTGTCCCAGGATGCCAACAGAATACATCCCATTCCTTACTGATTTCCTTTCTTGCTTCCTTCCTATGATTTGATACATGTGTTTCCTCTCTGATTGTTCTTTAGGCTGGTGTTGGAGGCTTTGCTTGTGACATAGCATGCTGTGGACTTCAGGGTGGGACAAGAAATGAGACAGGATTCTCAGTGAGGCTAGAGATTAGAGAGAATGAAGGCAGTTCCTGAATACCAGTAAGCACATCGCTCCTTTCTGGTCATTTGGTTAATAAAACTGTCTAAAAAGCGCTGAGCTGTGGTGGTCATTGCTCTGGCCCACATCCCAGGCCTTGAGGGTATGCTTAGAAGTAACATTAGCCTGTGGTGACTCAACCCCAGACTTGGCAGATGGTCCCTGTGAACCAGCTCAAGCCGCACGAACAGGTGGGCTGAGGAGCAGGTAAGCACTTCTGAAAGAGGATGTCGCAAACCCTGTTTTCTGGGCCTCTACCAGGTAAGTCTTTCGGGATTTTAAATTTTCTTATGGAGGTGTGTTTGATCCCCATCCTTGGGGTATGGCCTCTAGTGACTCTGTGTGCAGCTCAGAATTGGAATGGGAGTAACTGCCACATTCAGTGTGGATCTTCTGGCCTTTGTCCATTGCCCCTTGCTGGCACCGAAGGGACTGACCATAAGGAATGGGAAGAACAGGGTTTTAGCATAGGCCCCGTAGCCAGGAACCAGGAATCTCATAGGTTCTGGGTTTTCTGTGACATTCTTTGGGAAGGGCTCCTAGCAGAGGTTGGCATAATTTTCTCTAATGGCCCTTGTGATGTTCTCTTTCAGTAATTATGTTTAGGAGACACACTTAATCGGGTAAGTGATGGGACTCAGACATTAGTTCTCTTTATGAAGGTCCCATGGGACACGCTCCTCTCAACTGGCCTCTCCTAACCTCAGAGACTCACAGTCCTTCCTTTTATGTTACCATGATGGTCCCATGGGGCAGGCTTCTCTCCCCCAGCCTTTCACTGGCAGGCTTTGTCTTCTTTCTCCATTCTGCAAATCAGTGTCACTGCTGAGAACAGGGCCCACAACACTGCCACCTATGTGACCCATTGGCTGGCAGCCTTGCTGAGTGATTGGGGGTGTGATGAAGAGCAACTTCATGCCCACCAATGTGGGCTCCAAAGCCTTTGGCCGGCGCTGTGGGACTTCAGGCTTGTGCGGTTGAACACTTCAGGAAGAAAGTGACTTTTCTCCTGATCATGGAGGAGGGATGGGTAAAACAGGGAAGGGGCCCATATTCTGAGTGCCACTGAATGTGGGGCGGAGGTGTGTGCTTGTTGTGGGAGAGGGAATGTGCAAGGCTAACTTTCCTCTGTAGTGCTGCGTCAATCCCTCTAAGACATTTATTTTTTAAAGTTCTTTTTAAGTTTTAGGTTTTAAAATTAAAGCAAAATTGATTATACTTGTGGGGTACAGAGTTGAATATCAATACCTGTGTCCAATGTGTGATGATCAAATCAGGATAATTAGCATGTTCATTATAAAATATAACCATTTCTGTGTCCATTAACCAATTTCTCACTAACCTCTCCCCCTTTCCCACCTCTAGTAACCATAGTCCTGTTCTCCCCTTCTGTCTCTATAGTATTGCCTATTCTATACTTTTCATTAAATGGAATTATGTAATGTGTGGCTTTTCATGTCTGGCTTCTTTTACTTTGCATTATTATTTTCAAGGTTCATTCACGGTGTAGCATGTATGACTATTTAATTTCTTTTTATGGCTGAATAATATTCTTTTATATGGATATATCACATTTTGTGTATCCATTTATCAGTTGATGACAATTTGGGTTGTTTTCACTTTGGGGCTATTTTGAATAAGACTGCTATGAACATTTGCATAGAAGTTTATATGTGAACATATGTTTTCAGTTCTCTTGGACATATACTTAGGAATGGGATTTCTGGTGTCATATAAATCTGTACTTAACTTCATAAGAAACTGCAAACTGTTTTCCAAGAATTATTTTGTGCAAACCTATTTTATATTCCATCTTGAGTCCACAGATGCAACAATAGCTTTCATTAGACCGTATGATGGCGAAATACACATACTTATTTAGTGCTATGTGCTAGGTACTGTTATAAATAACTGATTGATGATTTTGATCCTCACGACAATCCTATAAGGTAGGTATTATTATTATCCACATTTTACAGATGAGGAAACCAAAGCAAGGATGGTTAAGTAATTTGTACAAAGTCATAAACTAGAAATAAAGCTGGGCTTTAGAATCCAGGTAGTCTAGCTCCAGAGTCCATTTTCTTAACCAGGACTTCTACTGCTTCTAATTAGAGAGTGTGTGAATACCAAGCAGGTGGGCTGGAATACAGGAGATGCTCTAACATGTTAGGAGGTTTCAGACTTGCTCTTTCTCCTTCCCTTTCATTCAGTTTGATTTCTGATGGCTGGTTCTCTCCATTACCTCTGACCCTAAGGTGGAGAGTAAATCTCAGATGGAGCAGCAGGTGGCAACAGAGAACTGTCCAGAGGAGAGCTAAGAGCTCCTTACAACAATATGATGCTTTAGATAATCTGTAAAAAAGAAAATTGATATCGAACTCGTAAAAATGTTTCTCATTTCTGAATAACTAAGTCCACAGAAAAGTTAAGTGAAATCCCTAGGGCTTATCTGATGCTGAAATGCCTTGGGGACATTTTTTAAATACCAGTTTGATATTGAAAAGAACGGGTGGTAGTAGACATCCTTGTTATGTTTACAAATTGAAGGGCAAAGAGTTCATTATTAGGCCATTAAATATGATGATAGTAGTGGGATTTAAAAAAAAATAGATACTTGTATCTTAAGTTCTATTCTAGTTTTCTAAGAGTTTTTATCAAGAAAAGTCATGAATTATATCAAATGCTTTTCCTACATCTATTGAGATGTTTATATGATGGTTTTCCTTTATTCTGTTTTTCCAATGAATTATATTGATTTTTGGATGTAAATTGTATTCCTGGAATAAACACCATTTGGTCATGATTATTATGATTTTTACCATGCTGGTTTGCTTTTTTGTTTATTTAGGATTAGTGCATCTATATTTATGAGATACATTTACCTGTATTTTGCCTTCCTTACAATATCCTCATAATTTTGGTGGAATTATACTAGCCTTATTAAATGAGTTCAGAAACGTTTCTTCTTCCTTTTTTCTCTGAAAGAGTTATTGTATAATTGGTTATATTTCTCCCTTCTTGTAGTTTTCTTTTTTGGAGGAATTTAAATTACATATTCAAGTTCTTTATCAGATACTGGACTATTCAGATTTTCCATTTCATCTTGTGTGAAGTTTGGTAACTTGTCTTTTTCAAGGAATCTGTTCTTTTTATCAAAATTGTCAAAATTATTGGCACAAAATAATTTACAATATCCTATTATTATCTTTTAATATCTGTAGGAACTCTAGTGGTATACCCCTTTTTATTCCTGATATTAACAATTTGTATTTTCTCTCTTTTTATCTTGGTCAGTCTCACTCTGAACTTGGGTTTGTGTTGATTTTCTCAACTTTTGACTTGTTGATTTTTTCTCTACTATTTCATTATTTTCTGCTCTTTATCCCTAGTAATTTTTCCTATCTTTTAAATTTTTGTCTTTCTCCTTTCTTTGGGTTTAACTTGTGGTTTTTTTTTTTTTAAGCTTCTTGAGATGGAGGCTGAGATAACTGATTCTTAATCTTTCATATTTTCCTAATAGATGCATTTAAAGCTGTAACTTTTATAAATTTTAGCCACAGCCCACGAATTTTGATATGTTGTATTTTCATTTTCAGTTCAAAGTATTTTCTGTTTTCATATGATTACTTCTTTGATTCATGGATTATTTAGAAGTGTACTGCTTAATTTCCAAATATTTGTGTATTTTCTAATCATTTTTCTGTTATTGATTTCTAATTTATTTTCATAATGATCAGAGAAATATTCTCCATGATTCTAACTCTTTGAAATTTTTTGAGAATTTCTGTATGATTAGCTTAGTCTATTTTGGTAACTATTCCATGAGTACTTGAAAAGATTGTGTATTCTGCAGTTGCTGGATATAGTAGTATGTATAGGTCAATGAGGTCAAATTGCTTAATCGTATTGTTCAAATCTCCTATACACTGTTTTTTTGACTTCTTTTTCTGTTAGCTACTAATAGAGATGGATTAAATTCCCCCACAATGGGAATTTGTCTATTTCCCTTTTAGCTCTGTATTTCTGTTGTGTATATTTTAAAGCTATTAGGCACATTTAAATTTCAATGCACTGTCATTGAATTGACCTATTTTAAGATCTTGAAATGTCCCTGTTTATCACTAGTACTACTTTGGCTTAAAGTCTGCTTATCTGATGTTATACAGCCAGCCACATTATTGTGTTAGGATTGTGTTAATGTTTTCATACCATATCTTTTTTCACTCTTTTACTTTAAGATTTTTAAACAGAATATATTTAAGGCTTGTTTTTTTAGACAGTCTGAAAATCTTCATCTTTAATTGAAGGGTTTAGTCCATTTACATTTAATATAATTTCTGATATAGTTGAGTTTGTCTTTTATCTTCAATATATTTTCTCTTTGTTCCATCTGGTCAGTGTTCCTTTATTCCTTTTTTTTTTTTTTTTTTATGAATCAAGTTTGCTTGTTTGTTTCTTCTTTCCTTCCCTTTCCACTTCTCATTCCTTTTACTCCTTCTGTATTCTATTTAACTCTTCTATTAAATTTTCTAAAAAATTGACATTATTGATGTATAATTATGTAAAATTAAATGCACTCATTTTAAGTTTACAGTTTGACAAGTTTTGATAAATATACTCACCCCACCACAATCAAGATACAGAACATTTTCATAATCCTATATGTTCTTTTGCATTCTCTTGAAGTTTATTCCCTCCTTCCTGGTCCATGTCAGCCATTGATCTTCTTTCTCTCACTGTAGCTTAGTTTTTCCAGTTACACTATTTTATGTAAATGGAATGATAAAATGTGTACTCTTTCGTGTCTTGCTTCTTTTACTCAGTATATTACTTTTTCAGATTCATCAATTTTATTGTGTGTATCAGAAAGTCATTCTTCGAAGGCTGGGAGCCCTTCCTAGCAATGAAAGTGCATTTTCACTCATTGTAGCCAACAGAGCTTGCTGTAAAACTTTACAAGTTTTGCCCATCTGATAGGTGAGCAATGTTACCTCACTAATTTTTAATTTGGGGAGTTTCAAGATGGCGGTGGCTGCGGCGGCTGGCGCGGAGTAGCTGAGGTGGAAAAGGCGGCCACTGGGCCTTAGGCAGCCGGGAAACTTGTGGACCTTCCTCTTGCCATCTCTTAAGGGAGGACCGCTGCTGCTGGCCGGTCGTGGGGGGTGACCGCCACTTTGCCCTCGGCAGGAGAGGCTGCCTCAATTACAGGCAACAGCTGTGAAGTGTGGAGCAGGAAAAGAACTGTTTCTTAGCTGCAAAAGCGAGTCTCGAAACACGGAACATGGCGCCAGGGCTGCTGTGGATGCAGACAGGACCCCGGAGGCCGGGGCCGCGCTGAAGGCGGCCAGCTGCCCTATTCAGGATTCGAGATTTCACGCTGGCATTAAAGAAGATTCCTGGGAGCGCCCGAGCCGCACCGCGACTGAACAGCCCGAGGCAGCAGCAGCCAAGAACGGGGAAGGTGCCAAACCAGAGACAGAGAGTGAGCGCCTGACCTGGCACAACCCTGTGAGTGACCCCTGGACCAGCCCTGTTTGGGGGGGGCCACTCACCGCCCTGGGGCTCCCTCCATTTTCCCAGGTCCGGGCAGCTCCACCCGGCTCGGCCGCCACTGAGCCCTCCCACTTGCTTGCCCCGGCGCAGGGCTTTCCAGAGCCTGTGGGCCGGCCTCCCCTCCCACTCCCTCCACGGTTCTCTGGCGGGTTGGTGGTGTGGGGCGTCCCCGGCCAGTGTTGGGAGGGCAAGGAAGTACGGGCGGGCCGACTGTCACTCAACTGCACCCTGGACTCTGGCCTCCGGTAAACTTCCTGTTACTGGGAGGCTGATACCATCTCTGCGGCCACCAGTTCGGAAAAAAGCCTAATCAATATCTGGTTGGGAATAGTGTGGTAGGAGAGTTCCCAGGTCCGCTTGAACCTGCCGGAGAGCTGGCTGCAGGTGGGCGCTAGACTCGGTTTATACCGGGGGGATACAAAGGTGAAAAAGTCCCGAGAAAGATCTACACAGTGCTACAAAGGCACCCAGAGCGACCAGTGGTCTGTGCCTAGCAGAAACCTGGTAGACTTCCTGGGCGAGGCGGTGCCGAGCAGGGTCTTGAAGGCCCAGCTGATAGAAGAGGGTTGCAGAAGACATGCCCCAGCCCAGCACAGGGCGCACAGAGTGGGGAGACGTGTGGCCAGGGAGGCAGAGACTCGATAGAAACCACACACCCTGTGGGGTCACCACTGCACGATCTAACAGCCTGGGCCAGAGCACACGGAACAGGGAGAAGTCCTGCACAGGAAGTGAAAGCTCAACAGCGATCACACACCCTGTGGTACGTGATCCATCAGCCCAGCAGAGTCCAAGCTGACCAGACAGGTGGCTCGCCGGAGAAGCCCAAGACCCAAGGCAACCACACACACAAGGCACTAGAGGCCAACTGAGCAGTCACGGATGTAGCCATACGAAATTGGCAACCACAGCAGCATCCTAGTTATTCATTAGTCTCAAACCGGTGGACTGTGAAACCCCCTGCCACAATGAATAAACATCAAAAAAAAGATACCAGAAATACAAAAAATCAAGAAAGTACACCACCAAAAGTTAATAAATCTCAAACTCTAGATCCTATATAACAAGAAGCCCTTGAAATGATTGACAAGGAATTTCGAGTGATAATTCTAAGGAAACTGAATGAGATACAAGAAAACACAGCTAGACATCATGATGAAATGAGGAAAAGTATACAGGATCTGAAAGAGGAAATGTACAAAGAAATCAATGTCCTGAAAAAAAATGTAGCAGAACTTGCTGAACTGAAGAAGTTATTCAGCGAAATAAAAAACACAACGGAGAGTTTAACCAGCAGGCTTGTCGAAGTTGAAGAGAGAACCTCTGAACTTGAAGATGGGCTGTTTGAAATAACACAAGCAGACAAAAAGAAAGAAAAAAGAATCAAGGACATGGAAGAAAATCTGAGAGAGATATCGGAGAACCTTAAGCGCTCAAATATCCGAGTCATGGGTATTCCAGAAGGGGAGGAAAATGGAGATTCCATTGAAAACATATTCAACAAAATAGTGGCAGAAAACTTCCCAGGTATAGGAAAAATCACAGATCTTCAGATCCAGGAAGCTCAACGATCTCCAAACGTATTCAACCCAAAAAGGCCTTCTCCAAGACATGTCATAGTCAAATTGGCAAAACTCAGAGACAAAGAGAGAATCTTAAAAGCTGCAAGAGAGAAGCGTCAAACCACCTATAAGGGAGCCCCAATCAGGCTAACATCAGACTTTTCATCACAAACCCTAAAAGCTAGAAAGGAATGGGATGATATTTTCAAAATACTAAAAGACAAAGATTGCCAGCCAAGAATAATTTACCCTGCAAGGCTATCCTTCCGAAATGAAGGGCAAATAGTATATTTCTCAGACAAACCAAAACTGCGGGAGTTCACTACCACACGACCACCCTTACAAGAAATCCTCAAGGGAGTACTGGGTTTGGTTCCTGAAAAATAACTACCACTGCCATAAAAACCCAAGAAAAATCAAAACCCACTAGTATAATAAAAATGGCATTCATGAAGAGAAAACAAGCAAACAAAAACGCTATCTACAGCCTAAGGAACCAACAAACACAGAAACCAAACAGTAAATCAGAAAGCAAGGAACAAAAGACACCTAAGACAACCAAACAACCAACAAAATGCTAGGAATATATCAACACCTTTCAATAACAACTCTTAATGTAAAAGGCTTAAATTCCCCAATCAAAAGACACAGACTGGCTGACTGGATCAAAAAGGAGGACCCAACTATATGCTGCCTACAAGAGACCCACCTCACCCATAAAGATTCACACAGACTAAGAGTGAAAGGATGGAAAAAGATTTACCATGCAAACAGAAAAGAAAAACGAGCTGGAGTAGCTATTCTTATATCTGACAAAATAGACTTTAAACTAAAAACCATAAAAAGAGACAATGAGGGACACTACTTAATGATAAAAGGTCTGATCCATCAAGAAGACATAACAATCATAAATATGTATGCACCCAATGTTGGAGCAGCCAGATTTATAAAACAAACTCTATTAGACCTAAAGAAGGAAATAGACACTAATACCATAATAGCAGGGGACCTGAACATCCCACTGTCAATATTAGACAGATCATCTAGGCAAAGAATCAGTAGAGAAACACAAGATCTAAACAAGACTCTAGACCAATTGGAATTGGCAGATATCTACAGAACATTCCACCCAACAACCTCAGAATATTCATTCTTCTCATCAGCACATGGATCATTCTCCAGGATAGATCACATATTAGGTCACAAATCAAGTCTCAATAAATTCAAAAAATTGGAATTATCCCATGTATCTTCTCAGACCACAATGGATTAAAACTAGAAATTAATAACAAACGAAACTCTGGAAACTATACAAAGACATGGAAATTAAACAGCATTGCACTCAATGACATATGGGTCCAAGAAGAAATCAAGCAGGAAATCAAAAAATTTATGGAAACTAATGAAAACAATGATACATCATACCAAAACCTGTGGGATACGGCAAAAGCAGTATTGAGGGGGAAATTTATTGCATTAAACGCTCACTTCAGAAGAATGGAAAGATGGCAAGTGAACAACCTAACACTTCACCTTAAAGAACTAGAAAAACAAGAACAATCCAAACCTAAAGTTAGCAGACGGAAAGAAATCATTAAGATCAGAGCAGAACTGAATGAAATTGAAAACCAAAAAACAATTCAAAAGATGAACGAATCAAAAAGTTGGTTTTTTGAAACGATAAAGAAAATTGACAAACCATTAGCATGGCTAACAAAAAAAAAGAAGAGAGAGGACTCAAATAACAAAAATTAGAAATGAAAAAGGCGATATCACAACTGATTCATCTGAAATACAAGGAGTCATTCGAGACTACTATAAACAACTATACGCCAACAAATTTGAAAATCTGGAGGAAATGGATAAATTTCTGGACACACACAAGCTCCCAAAACTGAACCATGAAGACGTAGAAAATTTGAACAGACCAATAACAATAAAGGAGATTGAAGCTGTTATCAGAAGGCTCCCAACAAAGAAAAGCCCAGGACCAGATGGATTCACAGCAGAATTTTACCAAACATTCAAACAGGAATTGACACCAATTCTTTACAAACTATTCCAAAAGATTGAAACGGACGCAAATCTCCCAAACTCATTCTATGAAGCAAACATCATCCTGATAGCAAAACCAGGTAAAGATATAACCAAAAAAGAAAACTACAGGCCGATATCCTTGATGAATATAGATGCAAAAATCCTCACTAAAATACTAGCAAACAGAATACAGCAACACATATGAAAAATTATTCATCACGATCAAGTGGGATTCATTCCAGGGATGGAAGGTTGGTTCAACATACGCAAATCAATAAATGTGATACACCATATTAATAAACTCAAACACAAGGGCCATATGATCATCTCTATAGATGCTGAAAAAGCATTTGATAAAGTTCAGCACTCATTCTTGACAAAGACCCTCTATAAGTTAGGTATAGAGGGAAAGTATCTCAACATAATTAAAGCCAAACCCACTGCCAATATCATCCTGAATAGGGAAAAGCTGAAAGCTTTTCCTTTAAGAACAGGAACTAGACAAGGATGCCCACTCTCACCACTCCTATTCAACATAGTGTTGGAAGTACTAGCCAGAGCAATCAGAGAAGAGAAGGAAATAAAGGGCATCCAGATTGGAAAAGATGTAGTCAAACTGTCCCTGTTTGCAGATGACATGATCCTATATATCGAACAGCCTAAAACCTCTACAAAAAAACTGCTGGAATTGATAAATGATTTCAGCACAGTAGCAGGATACAAAATCAACACACAAAAATCAGTAGCATTTCTTTTCTCCAATAGTGAACATGCAGAAGGAGAAATCAAGAAAGCCTGCCCATTTACAATAGCCACCAAAAAAATAAAATACTTAGGAATTGAGTTAACCAAGGAGGTGAAAAATCTCTATAATGAGAACTACAAACCACTGCTGAGAGAAATTAGAGAGGATAGAAGAAGATGGAAAGATATTCCATGCTCTTGGATTGGAAGAATCAACATAGTGAAAATGTCCATACTACCCAAAGTGATATACAAATTCAATGCAATCCCCATCAAAATTCCAAAGACATTTTTCTCAGAAATGGAAAAAACTATCCAGTCATTTATATGGAACAATAAAAGACCACACATAGCCAAAGCAATGCTGAGCAAAAAAAATAAAGCTGGAGGCATAACACTACCGGACTTTAAGCTATACTACAAAGCTATAATAACCAAAACAGTATGGTACTGGCATAAAACCAGACACACTGACCAATGGAATAGAATAGAGAATCCAGAAATCAACCCACACACTTACTGCCATCTGATCTTTGACAAAGGCACCAAGCCTATTCACTGGGGAAGGGACTGCCTCTTCAGCAAGTGGTGCTGGGATAACTGGATATCCATATGCAGGAGAATGAAACTAGATCCATACCTCTCACCGTATACTAAAATCAACTCAAAATGGATTAAGGATTTAAATATACACCCTGAAACAATAAAACTTCTTAAAGAAAACATAGGAGAAACACTTCAGGAAATAGGACTGGACACAGACTTCATGAACATGACCCCAAAAGCACGGGCAACCAAAGGAAAAATAAACAAATGGGATCATATCAAACTAAAAAGCTTCTGCACAGCAAAAGAAACAATTAACAGAGTTAAAAGACAACCAACAGAGTGGGAGAAAATATTTGCAAAATATACATCTGACAAAGGATTAATATGCAGAATATACAAGGAACTCAAACAACTTTACAATAAGAAAACAAGCAACCCAATTAAAAAATGGGCAAAAGAGCTAAGTAGGCATTTCTCTAAGGAAGATATACAAATGGCCAACAGACATATGAAAAAATGCTCAACATCACTCAGCATCTGGGAAATGCAAATCAAAACCACACTGAGATACCACCTAACTCCAGTTAGGATGGCTAAAATCCAAAAGACTCTGAACGATAAATGCTGGCGAGGTTGCGGAGAAAAAGGAACTCTCATACATTGTTGGTGGGACTGCAAAATGGTGCAGCCTCTATGGAAAATGGTATGGAGGTTCCTCAAACAACTGCAGATAGATCTACCATACGACCCAGCTATCCCACTGTTGGGAATATACCCAGAGGAATGGAAACCATCAAGTCGAAGGTATACCTGTTCCCCAATGTTCATCGCAGCACTCTTTACAATAGCCAAGAGTTGGAACCAGCCCAGATGTCCATCATCAGATGAGTGGATACGGAAAATGTGGTACATCTACACAATGGAATACTACTCAGCTATAAAAACGAATGAAATACTGCCATTTGCAACAACATGGATGGACCTCGAGAGATGTATATTAAGTGAAACAAGTCAGGCACAGAAAGAGAAATACCACATGTTCTCACTTATTGGTGGGAGCTAAAAATTAATATATAAATTCACACACACACACACACACACACACACACACACACACACACACACACACACACACACACACACCGGGGGGGAGGGAAGAAGATATAACAACCACAACTACTTGAAGTTGATACGACAAGCAAACAGAAAGGACATTTTTTGGGGGAGGGGTGAGGGAGAAGGGAGGGAGGTTTTGGTGATGGGGAGCAATAATCAGCCACAATGTATATCGACAAAACTTAACAAAAAAAAAAAAATTTTTTTTAAATTTGCATTTTTTTCTTGTTATGAGTCAAATTGAACATCTTTCATCTGTTAAAGGCCATTTCTATTTCTTTCTCTGCAAATTGTTTATTCCTGCCCATTCTTCTCTAACATGGTTGGTTTTCTTCTCTGTTTTTAGAAACTCCTTATGTGTTAGGATATCAACCTTTATCTATATAAGTTGCAGACATTTTCCTAGTTTGCTGTCTGTTGTTTTTTTTACCTTACTTCCATGTTTTTTCTTGTCTAAAAATTTTCTTTTATTTATATTAGATAAAATATCTCAGCCTTCTCTTTTATTGGTTCAGAATTTTTAGAAAGTAAAGTTTTTTTCTATGTACAAGTGTAAATAAGTTCTCAGCTTTCTTCTAGTACTTCTATGGTGTCATCTTTTTTATTTCATTATTTGATCCATTTGGAGTTCATCCTACCATATGGTGTGAGAAATGGATCTAATATTATTTTTTCTATTAAGCTATTTAGTTATCTCAATATCACACTTTTTAAGGGGTAATCTTTCCCCTACTTATTTGAAATATTGCTTTTATCATACAAAGTACCATTTGATATTTGGTTTATTTTTGCACTTTCTATCCTGTTTCATTAGACTGTGTGACATGCACTAATACTACACTTTTTATTTTAGAGGCTTTTAAATATATTTTCATATCTGATACCCCTCATTTAATGATCTTCTTTTTCAGGGTTTTTCTGATTATTATATTTTGGCTCTTTCAAACAAACTTTGTAATGAACTTGTCTAGTTTTTGATAATATATGCTGGTATTTTTATTGGAAATTTATAAATTAATTTAGGGAAAACTGACATATATTTGATGTTCTCTCTACAAAAGAAGCAAGAAAAATTTCCATTTGTTTAAAGTGATTTTGTGACTTTCAAGAATACCTTATTTTTAGACTGTGACAATTTCTTATATCAGGTATTTTTGTTTCTTATTATTTTTCTTTATTTTTTCCCCCTTTATAATCAATCTGTCATTTTATTAAAGCATAGTCCTATTGATTCTGTTGGAATGAGCAGGACTGAAGCTGTGATGAAATCTAAAACTGCATGGGCTGTAGGCAAATTTTAAAAGGACACAGCTTTTTTCTTGGCATGCATTTCTCTGTATTCCCTCTTTTCCCATGGTTATTTAATATTTTGAACCTAGGTTATGGGGTAAGATGACGTTATTTCCATGAATGTAAAGTTGTTTTCCAGTCAGCCTGAAGCTGTAGACTTGCACATACTATCCAAAGGAAACCAAGGAAGATATTGGTAAAGCTATGTTGATTCCACCCCTCCAGCAGGACCATGAGATAACAATAAGGACAGGAGAGAAACCAGATAGAGTCTTGGCGAGACTGCACCTGGCCCCTTGCAAGTCCCCCTCTCTCCTGCTTTTCATTACCCATGTTCCATATCCTCAATCCCCTCTTTAAAAACCCCTCAGTAAATCTGAGTCTTTGAGATGCCTTTGGCCTGGCCATTCTCTCTCAGGTTTACCAGAGAGATGGGCTAGTCTAACATCTCTTCTCACTTCACTGGTATTCCTGAGTAAAAGCTGACTTCCATTTTCACTAACATTTGACTTTTGTGTTGTTTATTTTTTGTCTGGGGGCAGGCAGCTGGATCTGTGAGTTTGGTATCAAATTTTGGGGAGCCTCAGTCAGGAATTGAGTGTGCCTTATAACAATTCTTTTGGGTTTTACAGATATTTAATTTTATTATCTGAAAATAAAGACAGTTTGATCTCTTTCTTTCCAATTTTTATGCCCCTAATTGCTTCCTTATACAATTACATTGGCTATAACTTCCAATATGTTGGGTGTGAAATCCACACTTTTATTTTTATTAATATAGATAATTTAATGCTATAAACTTCAATGCTATATATAATCACTATAGCTGTACCTCACATATGTTGCATTTTTCACTACTACTCTTTAAAAAAAATTCTGTAATTTCATTTGTATTTCTGCTTTGATCCAAAAGTTGTTTGATAGCATGATTTTAAAATTTTCAGTTGAAAGAGACTTTTATAAATTTAGTAATTAAATAACTATTTTTAAGGCACTTTTCTTTTTCTTTAAATTCTAATTATTTTATTAGAATATGGCTTGGTGTCTGTCATTCTGGGTTGACTTCCAGGGTATACAGAGTATTCTTTCAACATGTAGTCTCAAGTTGCCTCTTATTTCAGAATGGTTTTCTTCAATAATTGTTTTTAGTTTTTGTTCTGTTTAGTTGCTCTGGTTTCCCTCTTCAGGAATTTATTTACACAGACATGCAGGCGTACACACATGCACACACAGACACAGACTTCTGTGCTGATTATCTGTTTCACTTTCTCTTAAATTCCTTGAAATTTCTTTCATATTTTTAATTTAAAGCTTTTTTCCTTTCCATTTCCTATTTCTCTGTATACACTGTCCATGGTATGTTTTCACTAATATGTTACTTTTAGTTTGGTCTCTATTTATAAAATATTTTTCTTTTATTTCTAATAAAAATAAATTCTTGGTTTTGTAAGCTCCATTTTCACATTTTCCTATTCTCTTTTTTCCTCCAATAATATTATTTCTGAGTTATTTTGATCCTAATTTAAGTTGTTCTCTTGTAACTTCCATTATTTTCATAATTTCATTTAGCTTGTTTAAAATATTAGAATATAGTTTTTCTTTATTTTGTGGGCATGTCTTTCTGAGTTGTTTTCATTGCTTGAAAGAATGTGTAGTGGATTGAATAAGATCCTCCCAAAACTCCCTGAAGCTTGAATAGTGTTCTCTATGTTTTATGTATTAGAAACTTAGTCCCCACTGTGACTGTTAAAAGGGTGGAAAATCCTATTATGGTAATTGAAAGGTAGAGCATTGAAGAGGTGATTAGATTGTAGGACGGTGCTGTAGTGAATGGATTAAAAATGGTGGTCATAGGAGTAGTTCTGAGGACTTTAAAAGGACAGTGCATGAGGAACTGTCCCTCTCTGCTCTCTTCCTTCCACCATCTTGCAATGTGAGACCCCTGTCACCACCACCAGATGGACTTTGGACTTCCCAACCTCAGAAACTGTAAGCAATAAATTTTCTGTATAAATCACCCAGTTTTGAGTATTTTGTTATAAGCAACAGAAACAGACGAATACAGAAGGTTATTCTGATAATAATTTTGAATGGGCTTGGCTACTTTATTTTCCTATTGCTTATATTTCAGTAAGATGAGTTTGCCTGTTCTAGAAGGAAAGACAACCAGTGTAGCTTTCCTAGCTTCAAGGTTCTAAAACTCTCTCTTCTCTAGTTTAAGGGTTAAAAAAATACTGTGCTTTCTAAGATGGTTGAGTCTTCTCCCCTTTTCTTTCTTTTGCCTCTATTATTCCTGCTTAATACAGGGGCTTTGTCTTAGAAATGAAATTTGGATCCAGAATCCAGATCACCCCAATACTCTCTGACTTAATGTGGTCCCCTTGTACTTACCTGCAAATCGTAGTCTACAAAGCTTCTCTCAGTTTTAACTGATATTCTTTGGGAGAATACACCTGCAATGCATATAAAGACAAAGGGTTTCTCGTAATATCCAAATCATTTATAATCAATAAGGAAAAGAAACTACCCAATTGAATAATGTGCAAAGGTTACAAACAAGCAATCTATAAAGAAAACCTGAATTCAAATAAACAAATGAAAAAGTACTTCATCTCACCTGTAATTAGAAATGTAAATTAAAACATGAAAATAGAGTTTCATCTGATTCAGCACTAAGGACATTACAATAATGTAATATAATAATTACAAAAAAGAAAAAGAGAGAACCAAATCTTGGCTTCTGTTAAAGCTTTTCTGAAAAAAGAAAGCCAGAGAAAAAGGTGATGACAAGAGAAAATCACATCTCTAGTGCTCTCTTTCTGTCTTCTCTGGGTCTTTCCTTACACTATTCCCACATCCCAGAATATTCTCTCTCCACCTTTTTATCTAGCTAATTCCTCCTCATCCTTCAGGTCTTATCTTAACTGTCATCTCTTTTGAGAAATATTGTCTGACTCCCTTAGACTAGGATAGATGCCCCTACTATCTTATAAGATACATACAAGATGTGTGTCCTTGACATTTTATACTTTCCCTCCCATAGCATTTGCCATATATTACTATGATGGTCAGTTTTATATGCCACCTTGGCTAGGCTATAGTGCCCAGTTATTTAATCAAACACTAATCTAGGTATTTCTGTGAAGGTATTTTGTAGATATGATTAACATCTGCAATCAGTTGACTGATGTAAAGGAGATTATCCTCCAGAATCTGGGTGGGCCTGATCCAAGTAGTTGAAAGGCCTTAGGAACAGAACTGAAGTTTCCCTGAGAAAGAAGAAATTCCACTTGTGAACTGCAGCGTCAGCTCCTGCCCGAGAGTTTCCAGCCTTCCCTTCCTGACAGTCTGCCCTACAAATTTTGGACTTGCTTAACCAGCCCCCACAATCCTTAAGCCAATTGCATGCAATAAATCTTTACATCCACATACCTGTATATACATATATGTACAGACACACATACACACATGCATATGTACATACATGTGTTATGTGTATGCATGTATATGTGCATACATATATATATACATACATATAAATTTTTGTGTAAATATACAAGGGTACTTCAAAAAGTTCATGGAAAAATAGAATTAAAAGATAATATTGGGGCCGGCCCATGGCTCACTTGGGAGAGTGTGGTGCTGATAACACCAAGGCCACGGGTTTGGATCCCTATATAGGGATGGCCGGTTAGCTCATTTGGGAGAGCGTGATGTTGACAACACCAATTCAAGGGTTAAGATCCCCTTACTGGTCATCTTTAAAAAAACAAACAAAAACTAATATGAATCTTTCCATGAACTTTTTGAAGTACCCTAATATATATATGAGGTGATATTACATGTAGTACATTATTACATATTATCATATATAACATATATATGAGTGGGAGATATACACATATATATGTCTCATACTGGTCTGTTTCTCTGCTGGAATCCTGCCTGATACAATTACTACAACCAGATTATACAATTATCTTTTTTTTTTCACAGACTGTAAACACCATTAAAGCAGGAATGCTCTGTCTTGTTCATTTTGTATTTCTAGTGTCTAAAATACAGTACATGCTCAAAAAAATTGTTGAATGAATGAGTGGATTTCCTGGTGAGACTGAAGAGTAGAAGAGGCTCAGTATGAAAATTCTCAATACAGCTGTGGGGAACCCTGTTTAGTGTACTATAGGATTGCAGAAAAAAGGGGCTAAGAGCTTTCTACGTGCTTCTAGTAAGTTCTGAGGAATGCCAAATAGTAACAACTCACTTTTTGGGAAAATCATTCTTTTGGTAGGTCACTGGAGTATCCATCAAGTTTTCAAACTTGTTGCAAACATAGAAAGAAACAGACTGAATCTAGGAGCTAGTAATTTCTGTACTAAAAAAGAAGGTTCAACAAAATACTACTGGTATAGTTTGGTGACAATAAAACTTTGATATTTAAAGGAAATGTAAATATTAATATATCAAGTGGCCCATTATAGCATACTCTAGGACTCTTATTCCATTTTTAAATTCCAGTGAAAACATAAAAATAGAGTTTCATCTGATTCAGCACAAAAGATATTACAATAAGTTAATATGATAATTGCAAAAGAATGAATCAGAATCTTGGCTTCTATTAAAAAACAGACATTATCTTGTAGGTATCCAAAAAAGATTAATTAATAAAAAGCCAGAAAAAAAATGTGATGACAAGAGAGAATGACATAAAAACTTTAAAAAATGCTAACGATTGAAGTTAAAAAAAAAAAAAAATCAAATTCCTGAGTTGTGTCCTAATCCTATTTGCATCAAAAGAAGTCTCAAGGCTTATATCAGCATCATCTGGGTACTGACAAAGACACATATTCCCAGGCGCTATCATGTGCCAACGAAAGCTGAATCTACAGGGATCAGATATTAGGCCTGGGTATTTACCATGCTCCCCACGTGATTCTAATGCACAGTCAGTTTTGAGCAGCAACACTAAACTGTTGGAGTCTTTACGACATATCCTTTGTTTCCTTCCTTCTCACTGGTCAAGGTCAGCTTCCTGCAGGTCAGCTTCTGTGATTTCTTTCACCTACTGGCAACATTTCTTTGGTCCCCTTTATCTACTAACTCCCTTGTCTTAATATGGCATTTAATCAGAGTGTATTATTTTATAAAACAATGAAATTGTGTTTGGAGAAGAATGGAGAAGAAGCAACACAATATTTTATTTCTCCCTACATTGAATCTTTAGATCATGCTTTGTTATATTACTTCAAGCATTCTCTCACACAGAATGACAGACATATTAATATTCAAATGCAAATCTATATGTAACCCACATCTCTGGTGAGAAAGATACTAGGATACAGTTTTCTGGTGAGGGGTGGGTGGGTGGTATCACAGCTCACTTGGTTTGAGCCACAACTAAGGATTTTCCTAGTGGTAAAACTCTTGATCTAATGCTTTAGAAAGAAGTTTAATTAATAGTAAGAACCCTAGGCTTAAAACACAGTTCTAGTCCCCAAGATCTAAAGTTCAGATCCCAGCTGAAACAACAATGTGATTTTAGAAATGTTGCTTTACCTTTCCACATCTAGATTTCCTCATCAGTAAAATGAAGATACAATATCTTGTGTTGAATAATAATAATAATGATAATAGCCGATAGTCATTAGGTGCTATGCTGAATGAAAGGTGAGTGGGAAAAATGAATAGTTTCTCATTCATTAATGAAATGTTAGTGATCATGCAACTTTCACAGCTTTTAGTCATCATAGGGATGAACCTGATTATTACATCTCTAGAAAGAAAACAAACAGATGATGGTTGTATTAAAATATTTTTTCAGAATCAGATCAAAGGAAAAGCAATAACACATGGATATTCTTGTTTCAAAAAAATCAACAATATCATTATATTAAGAGCTATCTATCTGGAATTGAAGAAAGTATATTTTGGCTGTGGCAGATTGTATTTCTAGCAGAGGCTGCAATAATATTTTCCATCCCATATGCTTTTTGAGAACCTTGCCACATTACCATGAGGACATGAAGTTTATGTCCCTCCTGTTAAACCTGGATAGACCTCTGTGATTAGCTCAATTAAAACAGTACAGCAGATGGGACACCATAAGACTTCTGAGAGTACATCATAAAAGGCAGTATGGCTCTACCTCTTAGAATTCTTGGCCTTGGAATCCAAGTATTAGTCCATGAAGAAGCCCAGGCCACCTGGAGAGACCTGTGCAGAGAGAAATTGAAGTTCTTATCCCTCAGCCCCAGCTCAGCTCCCAACCAATAGTCAGCACCAACCAGTTGAGTGTGCCATCCTGGAAATGGTTCTCAAGCCCTCAGCCAAGCCACCCCAAGCTGATGCTGTGTGGAGCAGACACAAACCTTCTCTGTCAAGCCCAGCCCAAATTGCAGATTTCTGAGCTAAATGAATGATTGTTTTTGTTCTATATCTCTAAGTTATGGAGGGGCATGTGTTTTAGTCCGTTTGTGTTTCTATAACAGAAATACCTGAGAATGGGTAATTTATAAGGAAAGAGCTTTATTTGGCTTATGATTCTGGGACAGCTGCAACTGGCACAGGCCTCAGGCTGCTTCTATTCATGGCGGGAAGTGGCAGACAGTCAGCAGTGGGTACAAGCAGATCACATGGTGAGAGGAAGCAAGAGAGAGAGGAGGTGTCAGGGTCTTTTTAAGAAAAGAGCTCTCACGGGAACTAGTAGAGCAAGAACTCACTCATTACTCCTCCCACCCATGGGAAAAGCATTAATCCATTCATGGGGGATCCACCCCCATGACTCAATCAGTTTCCAACACTGCCACATTGGAGATCAAATTTCCACATGAGTTTGGAGGGGACAACACATCCAAACTCCATCAGCATATTATGTAGAAATAGATTATCAGAACATTTCCTAATTCTCTAGAACATGTACATATCAATACCACATGTTAGCATTTCTTTAATTACCCTGTGGCATGTGAGGATGGAGTAACTGGGCATCTAACTCAATTGAAGAATGTTACTTCCATCGATGGGCTGGATAAGGAAAATGTGGTATATATAAGCAATGGAATACTACTTTGCCATAAAAAAGAATGAAATTCTGTCATTCGCAGCAACGTGGATGAACTTTTAGAAATTTATGTTAAGTGAAATAAGCCAAGCACAGAAAGAGAAATGCTGCATATCCTGACTTGTTAGTAGGAGCTGAGAAATAAATGAACAAATAATAATAATAAAAAAGAATGTTTCTTAAAGCAGTACTAGGATTCTTGCTTGGAATTCATGTAGTGGGTATCTTAGTCTGTTTGTGCTGCTATAACAAAATACTACAGATTGGGTAATTTATAAACAAAATTTAATTTTGAAATTTATTTTTCAGTTTTGGAGGCTAGGGAGTCCAAGATCAAGGTGCCAAGCAGATTTGGTGTCTGGTAAAGGCTACTCTAGTCTTCCAAGATGGTGCCTTGTTGCTGCATCCTCCCAAACAGGGTAAACACTGTGTCCTCATATGGTTGAAGAAATGGGAGGGGTATAGCCACATCCCCCTGACATCCGCAACCACACCAGTGATGACCACTGAGTTGCCACCAGAAGCTCCCCAGGCTCCTGAGCCAGGATGGTGGGGGGCCAAAGGCCTCAGCCATGGCCCCTGACATCTGCAACAGTCCAGCAATAACCACTGGGCTGCTACAGGAACCACCCCAAGCTCCCAACCCAGGGCGGTGGGGGGCTGAGGGCCTCAGCTCCCCCCCCTTATATCTGCATCAAGCCCAGCAATAACCGAGCCACTGTAGGAAGCCCCTGGTCTCCCCTGACAGAATGAGGGGGGTGCCACAGGCCTTGACCATACCCTCCTCCTTTCTCCTTTTCCCACCCTATTGCCCTCCCTCTCCCCCACACCCCCATCTGTCTTGCAACAACATCTTAGAATATATAAAAAAATGATATTAATAAATAAATAAAAAACCCCAAAAAGAAATGGGAGGGGTGAACTTGCCCCTTCAAACCCTTTTATGAGACACTAATTCATTCATAATGGTAGAACCCTCATGGCCTAATCACCTCCTAAAGGCCCACCTCTTGGTACCATTGCACTGGGATTACTTTTCAACATGAATTTTGGAAGGGACACAAACATTCAAACCATAGCAATGGGTATATCTGCCAAAGTTTGAAAAAAATATATGAGGGAACTTCAAAGAGATTATGGAAAAATGGAATTAAAAGATAAAAATTAAAAAATTGACTTTCTTTGTCAACATAAGCTCCATCGAGTTTAAGACACTTTTATAAACCATGATACCAGCAATTTAGTCCATCTCTAAAGAACTGAGGGTCCTGGGAACTTAACCATGTCAACACAGCCTTTTTTACATTATTAACTAAAGAAAAATGAGTGCCCTTTAAAGTTTTTTTAAGATTAGAAAACAAAAAGAAGTCAGAAGGAGCCAAATCAGGACTCTAAGGTGGACACCTAGTGATTTCCCACAGAAACGCTCACAAAATTGCCCTTGTTTAATGAGAGGAATAAGCAGGAACATTATCATGGCAGAGAACAACTTGCTGGTGAAGTTTTCCTAGGTGTTTTTCTGGTAAGGCTTTGGTTAACTTTCTCAAAACACTCTCATGACCAGCAGATGCTATCATTCTTTGGCCCTCCAGAAAGCTAATAAGCAAAATGCCTTGAGCATCCGCAAAAACTGTTGCCATGACCTTTGCTCTTTACTGGTCTGCTTTTGCTTTGACTGGACCACTTCCACCTCTTAGTAGCCATGGCTTTAATTGTGCTTTACCTTCAAGATTGTACTGGTAAAGCCACGTTTCACTTCTTGTTGCAATTCTACAAAAAATAAATGCTTTAGGATCTTGATCACACCTGTTTAAAATTTCCAGCGAAAGCTTTTCTCTTGTCTACAGCTGATCTGGGCACAACAGTTTTGGTACCCATTGAGTGGAAAATTTATTCAACTTTAACTTTTCAGTCAGAATTGTGTAAGCTGAACCAGTTGAGATGTCTGTGACGTTGACTATTGTTTCTGCTGTTAATCATTGGTCCTCTTCAGTTAGGGCATCAACAAGATTAATTTTTTCCTTGCAAATTGATGTGGATGCCTCTATGGGCTTCATCTTCAACATTGTCTCGTTCCTTCTTAAAACGAGTTATCTATTTGTGAACTGCTGATTTCTTTGAGGCATTGTCCTCATAAACATTTCATAAAGCATCAATGATTTCATCCCAAGCTTCACCATAAATTTGATGTTTGTTCTTGCTTCCATTCTAGCAGAATTCATGTTGCTCTGATAGGGTCTCTTTCCTAACTGTCTTATCCATCTTAGTGCCTCAAACTAGGTATCATTTGGACATTTTATAACAAGTTAATATGAGTTTATTCTGGTGCAAAAATTTTCTGAAGTCCATGCATAGTTTTTTCATAATATGTATTTTCGATGAACTTTTTGAAGACCCCTCATATGTAGATGGATTTTTATTGCAGTGCTATTTTTAATAGAAAAAGAAAAAAGAGAAAAGGAAACAATCTAAGTGATCACTAATAGGTAAAATAAATAAGGATACATCTGTATATGGAATGTTATACAGGCACTAAAAAGAAGGTAAACACACCTGTATTAGTCCGTTTGTGTTGCTTGTAAGAAAATTCCTGCAGGGAGCAGGCTCCCGAGGGCAGCTGTGCCCCAGGTCTGTCCTCTGGGACAACTCAGTCCTTTTAGGCCTTAGGGTGGATCAGATTTCCACATGAGTTTTGGTGGGGACAACACATCCAAACTCTATCAACACCTAAATGTACTGACCTAATTTTAAGTGAAAAAATAAAAATGCAAAACAGTGTATATAGGGTGATCCCATTTGTGTTAAAATATATAATAGGTCCTTTATTTTATAGTTGTAGAAGGAGAAATATTTCTGAAAGGCGACGCAAGAAATTGTTAACAATGGCACCTCTGAAGTATGGGAATGTGGAATTAAATTGGAAAATAGAAACTTATATTTCTTTTTCTACATTCTCTATTTTTAAATTTCTTAATTTGAGTATGGGTTATAATAAAAAAGTTTTTCAAATGCATCAAGATAGTATGGATTACCTATAAAGTATCAAAATTGCTATTTGAGTTTTCTTTAAAAAGCATTTTTTTATTTGAGGGGCATTTGTAGCTATTGGATATGCATTTGTCTTCCCTGGATGGTCATGTTTGTTCATAATAGCTGTCATACATGGAGCCACTGACTCCAACACATTTGAGGACAGGCACCCATGGGTTTCATCTGGAATGGTAAAACTCTCTAAGAAAAAGTAAGCAATTTGACCAAGGTCAGTTCTATCACAAGAGTCTGAAGAACCATAAATAAAATAATAAAAGAGCTTTAGTCTTTAACTTTCCCACAATAATACTAAGTATTCCCATGGACGACATGATGACTTACTTTAGTTTTCAACTTGCCTAAGAAATAAAATACGTTAGCATAGCAACTGGGACACCTACACATGTTAACAGAGAGGAATAGTGTTAGATATGACCCCACAGTCATTTACTTTACCCAGCATTACAATGTTCTCATACTAGTTCACTGGTGTATTGCTCACGCTGAGGGTAAAATTACTCTGATTTTCTAAACACACATCAGGTTGGGGTTAGGTTAGGTGGCCAAGATGCAGGTAGGTGGTGGGAAAAAGCAGTAATAGAGAATGAAATTTGTCATGTTATCTGTAACTCAAATGGAAATACCACAGATGATTAGAAATGTAGTATTATCAAAGGATCTCAGTATAGATTTGATGATTTCACCTTATTTTATTATGTTTCATGATAAAAGAGTTTTTATTTGAAATTAATCACTCTGAAGAAACATTCATGAAAAATAAAAGACAAAATGGGAAGCATACTGACAATCCTAAAACAATCCCTAAACAATAACCAACAAAACATACAGAAAGAAAGGCACAGTCCTAAATGAGCTTGTGTTAAATCTTAAGATATCAAATTTTCAGTTCATCCAATGTTTCTGCTCCCTCATCTGAGCTCCTACGGCATGCAGTCATTTAATCAAGAAGTCTGTGTTGAACTCCTCTGTACCATGTATTTTGCCTGATATTAAGGACAGAGAGGTAAAGGATGCCATATTTGCCCTCTGAGAGCTTTGATGAATGTCATTAGTATGGTTTATATCACATCGTGT
This sequence comes from Cynocephalus volans, assembly GCF_027409185.1. NCBI lineage: Eukaryota > Metazoa > Chordata > Mammalia > Dermoptera > Cynocephalidae > Cynocephalus > Cynocephalus volans. The sequence goes on from NC_084463.1 coordinate 114,942,455, forward strand.
TACATAGCTTGTTGTAAATATGTCTTAAAGAAGGGCCTGGGTCTTATTCATATTTATTCACTGTGTCTAGCACAGTTATCAGTTGTAATTACAGCAAAATGCTTAAATAGTAATTTTCTTTCCACAATATGGTCAGGAGAATAAAGAGAAAAATGAGAGTAGATGAAAAAGAATCAGAATTGTTGGACTGAAGAAGGTGCTAGCATTTCCTGTTTGCCTGTCATGGGCCAAATATCTTGCTAGGGATGTTGTATGTGTTCCCTTGTTTAATCCTTACCTCAGTCCTGTCGGGCAGGGAGGAAACTAAGCCTTATAGAGGTCTAATATCTTACACCTTTCCAATCCATTCTCCCCGTTGCAGCCAGGTTACCTGGACTGATCACAAATTGGCTTAAGAGCCATCCATGGCTCCCCATTGCCCTCAGAATAACATCCAAAGCCCTCAGCTGAGTTTTAAGGAGCTATGGGACCTGGTTCTTACCCATGTCTGCAGCCTCATTTCTTGCCACTCTTTCTCCTCCTCTCTTCTCTCTGGCATAATGCATTTCCTTCGGTTCCTTGAGCACATCATGCTCTCTTTTATATCCTGGACTTCCCACAGGTTGTTCTCTCAGACTAGAATGCTTTTCCTTCATCTCTCTTCAATAGATGTTGAATGAATAAATGAATTAGTGAATGAATGAAGGGATATTGGAGAGAGTCAGAGGAGAATCCTGTTTGGGGGAGAGATTAGGAGTAGATAAAGGGACTATGGAATTGATCACAAAACTATGATAATAGATGAGCTTTTGGAGGTTTAAGCTGATCAAAAGATGTAACACATCTAGTACCCAGATCTTGATTTCTTTTCTTCAGTAGTTCCTGCCCCCACCCTTCAAGCCTCGGCATACGTGCCCTGTCCTCCAAGAAGCATTTCTTAACCTCAAGGTAGTTAAATCCCCTCACTCTATGCCCTGGAGATCCATGCACTTCCTTTCCATAATGCTCATCGCACCAGACTGAAGCTGCCTGAGGGCAGGGCCATGTCTTTCTTGTTTGCTTCCCTAGCCCCAGAACACAACATTGGAAATACCATGTAGTGGTTGCTCCATACATATTTGTTGATTCGAATCATGCACAATTGCTCAAGGACCCATAGTTGGTTTTAGTGTTTTATTTTTTGCCCATTAATTTCTTTCATGTAGCATTTTCGGGTGGTTGGAGATTTTATAAATTCCCTACCCACTCTTCCAGAGTGAGTGCAACTGGTAGGGAGTGGGACTATTCTCAAATATACAATGGTACTATCTAATTAAACAATAGAATTAAAAAACAATAACTATTTTGAGTTTTGTAAATGACCCTCTTGGGCACATGCTTTGGGAACATATATGTCTATTTTCCATTCTTTTACCTCACCCACCACCCCTTCTCCCTTTGCCTGACTAATTCCTATACATCAGGGATTAGAACTTGGCAGAGCCATCACTTTAGATAATGTGCATCTAGACTAGTTAGGTGACAGGGGCATCCCCAGTGCCAAGCACAAGAGTACCTGACACATGGTAGGAGCTCAATAAATCATTTTGAATGAATGAGTGAGTGAGTGAATAAATGAAGGTATGTCAGAGGGATTCAAGGTAGAATCTTATCAGAGGAAAGGTCAGGAGTAAAGAGATTAGGAATTGATCACAAAGCTATGATAATAGCCATGTTCTTTGACGTCTAAGTTGATCAAAAGGTGCAGCACACCCAGCACTCAGATGGCTTCTAAATACCATTTTCCAATAAAAGGAAGTAGAATTCTTAGATAAATGGCTGATTATAGGCTCAGCAGGGAAAATGCAATATATATGGAGCATCTTGTAGTGCCAAAAAGGTGAAGAAGTGCTCAAGTGCCCCTAAATGTAGGCTGGGCTTAATGACTTCATCCAACAAACAGAATATGTAAAGAAAAAAGTAGTAACTTGGGTAACAAGAAAACCTGGCAGATACTATCATAATCAAGTGATCTAGATTAAAATCACCAGTGACAGATATTGATGTTATGGACTCCCTGATATGATGCAATGAGAAAGGCACCTCGCTTCTGGGATATTCTTCCCCAAGATCCATAAACTCAATCTAATCAGGAGAAAACATCAGGAGTTCCAGTCAAGATGGCAGAATAGATGGTCCTCAGTGTCACTCTCTCCCAGAAATCAACCAATTTACAACTATAAAAATGTAACATCAGCCAAGCTGGGGCCGCTGGAGCTCAGGGGAAGAGGAGGAGAGACCTACGGAGTTCATGAAAATGGGAGAACCCATGATGAGAGAAAGAAAAAACTGCTCTGAGTATTTTGGGTCCCAGCTGCGTTAAGGCTCCAGCTACTGAGCACATGGAGCAGGAGCCGGCAGAAACTGCAGCTGTGCCCTTCAGACGGAGTTACTTGGAGGCAGCAGGGGAGAAGAGAGCCTTGGTGGCCTCCAGGACAGCAAGAACACTAATAGGGTTCCCGTGGACCCACGCAGGAGTGAGGAGCCAGAACAACTGTAAAAGGGGAGCCATTCAGAGGCTGGTGAGTCAACATAAGGGACCAGAGCAGGGCCCATCCTATGGGAAGTGTTTGGAGCATGGACCGTGGTGGGAGACGGGCCTACCCAGGGAACACTGGCCTACCCAGGCACACAGCAAGGACAGCCAATCCCTCCCTCCAATCAGTACACGACCACTCAGAGGAGACTGGTCCAGAATGCAGAATTGCATGGGGTGCAGTTTGAGGAAAAACTCAGGCCCAGATCAGAGTTTATACACAACCCAGGTGCACCAGGTCTGTGGGGAGCTGGAAGTACGTATAAGTTCAACTATTAAACCTTGAGCTGCACAAAAAGCCTTCCCTAGGGAAATAGCAGCAAAACAGCAATTCAGTTCAACCACACAGCTCAAGTACTGGTTCCCAAAGGACATTCCCCTGTTTAAGAAGTAAGCAAAGGACAAAAAATTAGTTCCAGCTCAGGAACACCACCAGTGCCTTGGGGCCTGCCAGGGCACATGAGGCATGGAGAAGTGGACTAGACCCCACTCCTACATCCAGGCATACCGCCAGCACCTTGGGGCCCGCCTGGGGAACCAAGACATGGAGAAGTGGACTGGACCCCTCTCCCACAACCAGGCACATGGCACCAGCACCTTGGGGCCCACCTGGGGACCCAAGGCTTGGAAAAGGGGAACTGCACCCCTCCCACACCCAGGCCCACCTGGGGACCTGAGGCATGGAGAAGGTGACCAGACATCCCTCCCACAACCGGGCACACTGTGCCAGTGCCTCAGGGCCTGCCTGGGGGCCTGAGGTATGGAGCCAGAGACCGGACCCCCTCCCACAGCCAGGCACACTTGTGAGCACCTCGGGGCCCCTCCTGGGGACCCGAGGCATGGATTTGGGGACCAGACCCCCCTCCCATAACCAGGCACACCACACCAGTGCCTTGGGGCCCACCTGGGAACCTGAGGATTGGAGAAGGGGACTGGACACTCCTCCCACAATCAGGCATACTGAGCCAGCACCTCAGGGCCTACCCCAGGGCTTGGGGCATGGAGCCAGGGACTGGACGCCCCTCCCACAGCCAGGCACACTGCCAGTGCCTCAGGGCCCTTCCTGGGGACCTGAAGTATGGAGCCGGGGATTGGACCCCACTCCCACAACTAGGCACACCATGCCAGCACCTCGGTGCCTGCCCATGGACCTGAGGTATGGAGCTGGGGACCAGAACCCCCTCCCAGAACCAAGCACACTGCACCAGCACCTTGGGGCCGACCCGGGGACCTGAAGTATGGAGTCAGGGAACAGACCCCCCCTCCCACAACCTGGCATACCACACCAGCACCTCAGGGCCCACTCGGGGACCCGAGGCATGAAGCTGGGGACCAGACACTCCCCACAACCTGATATACCACCAGTGCCAAGGAGCATGCCCAAAACATCATCTCCATGTGGGTGGCCCACCACAGCCACCACCATAAGCATAGCTGCTACAAAAGTGGTTAGATGCCACAACCACCACACAGGTGGTCTGCCAGCTACTGGAGTGCACTGACACAAGAAGAGTCACCAGCAGAGACTAAAGAGGATGTCTCTCTCCACAAAGCCCATTTCAGAGTGACAGAAGAAGCATCTGCTCTATGATAATATTGGGGGACCTGACCACACCTCTCAGCATTGGACAGATCATCTAGGCAACAAATCAACAGAGTAACCATTATTCTTTCAGAAGAAGGGAAGAAATCTATGGCAATTAGATGGGGGAGGGTAGAGGGAGGGGGGATGGGGAGAGATTGGAAAAGGGACATAAAGAATAATTACGATTTGTAACAATACATATGCTAGTAGTATTGATTTGATCAACATATCTCAATGTTGAACCCCCAAAATATGTATAATCAATTTTGATTCAATAAAAATTAAAAACAAAAACAGAAACATCAAGTTGGGGGACAGTCTAAAAAATACTTGACCAGTGTATTCAAAAGTATCAAGGTCATGAAAAACAAGGAAAGACTGAGAAGCACTTAAAGAAAAAAGAATACTAAGGAGACATGACAACTAAATGCCACATGGCATTCTGGAAAGAAAAAGGACATTAGTGGAAAAACTGGTAAAATCTGAATAAATTCAATAGTTTAGTTAATGTTACTCTACCAATGTTAATTTCTTACTTTTGATAAATGGAAACTCTCTGAACTCTCTTCACAACTTTTTTGTAAGTATAAATTTATTTCAAAATAAAAAGTTAAAAAACAAAAAGGATGATGCACCCAAGTTCTGGATGTAGAGTCCATCTGCAAGGATTACAATGCTGGGAACAGAGATGCTTGCCTGATTTGGGATCCATGAAATCTTGGCTCTCTAGCAAGGGATATGATATAATGCTACCATCTTCTGAATAATGTTTCGGATTTTGTGAAAGGATTTCACACCCCTTAAACTCATTTGACCCTCTCCATCAAGAGGAAGCATAGTCAAAAAATAACTTTAGTTCCTTGAGGACTAGAGTGAACTTCTTCCAGGACCTTAGGATAAATGTGTAATCTTATAATGTGTGAGATGAGGAGTCTGTAGAGACTAAAATGTGGTCTCTGAAAAAGATGGATCTGAAAGAAGACTGTGACATCATTAATTAACAGTAGTAGCAACCAAGTCCAGAAAAAGGACAGCCAAACACTGTGAATTTGTCAGCATGTTTCCAGCAAGGCCCAAAGGAAAGTAGGCCCTACCTTTGAATCACAGACCCAGCCAACAGGATCTTCTCTTTGGTAGAGATGAATGCCTCAGGCTATTACAGCTCCTTTGTTCTGATTCTACTCTCTCTAAACAAGTAATTTAAGCACAAAGGAGAGTGAGCAGCTATGTACTGTGCTAGGTAATTTAAATACTTTATGGTTTTTAATTCTCTCAAAATACCACGAGTAGGCATTATTGTCCTCTAATGTACATGTGTGAATCGGAGACCTATAAAGAGAGCTTAAGCAACACACCTGGTTACACAATAAGTGGCAGATCTGGGATTCAAACCCAGGTGTATCTAATGTCCTGGCCTATGCTCTTTCTAGGCCCAGATGGTAGGTACAGAGGAAGTGCCCTGTAGCCCCTCTATGCTCTTTTGCCATCCTACGTGATGGGGACTGCTGGCATAAGTGTTCTCAGATTGTATTGTGGAACTCTCATTGTTTAAAAGCAGCAAATCTCACTTAGCTTTGGAAGACAACAAGCTCAGTAGTGAATTGGCAAGAGGGTGGGTCCCTGACATTCATTTCCCCCTTCTCTTGGTAGTTACGCTGATTTTCGTTTGGGTGTTAATGCCAACCCTGTCTAGTCCAAGTACTTTGGTTGAGGCTGATGCCATCCCTGGCACTTGGGATAGGACACATGATTCATACTAGTGGGACCGTATCCTCTGGTCCTAGATTTTGCTTACAGGATGGGCCTGCAAGCAAAATTGGGTCAAGGAACCCGAGGATTTATTTGCTGGGAGCCTCTGGAAAATATACCTCTTGGCCCTTTTAAGAGGGTTTTAGAGACATTCTTCCCTCTCTTCTGGAATATCAATGAGCAAGCACGTAGCACAGAGGTGTGGATAAGGGAGTGAGTTGCAGCTAACTTTACTTTGCTACAGTGAAGTGGAGTCAGCCTTTGGGGAAAGTGACATGTGGAACAGAGAGGTCAAAATAAACCAAGCCTTTGGTGTTCTCACCATACCTCTTGAACTAATTTCTTATTAGCTTTTCTTATTTAATCCAGTTTGAGTTGTGTTTCTCCAGGTATAAGTAGCTAAAATCATCTCACTAACAAGTTCCAAACTAACTTATATGAAAGTTAGCCAGCAAGTAGGATAATCATATATATTCACATCAGGACCATTTTGAGAGAGTAAGGGGGAGCCATTAGTAATTACATTGGGCAGCAGTTGTCAACTAGGACTGTCCTGGGCACTCTATTACTGAGGCATAAGCTGGTTGCAATGTTGTCAGTGGATAAGCTGTGAGACTTTGAGCAATTAATTTCAGATCTCTGGATATCAGTTTTGCCAAATGTAAAGTGAAGTATGATATTCTGTGAGTCTAGGTGGTTTCTCCCTAGTCTATAATATTTTGATCTCTTCTACAGTAGGAGTCTGAAGGCTGAAATATTCCTTGGAGAAGAAACAATAACAGCCACTTTATTGGTCAGCTATTGCTGCAATAATGCTGCATAACAAACAACTGCAAAAATCTCAGTGGCTTACAACAATATTTATTTTTCTTGCTTATGAGTCTGCAGATAAACTGCGGTTTGGTTGATTTTGGATGGGCTTGCTTGACCAGACTTTGGCTTGAGTTCAGGATGTTCCACATGTCTCCATTCCTATACCCAGGCTGAAGGAGCAATGACCACTTATAGCATGCTCTACTTATGGCAGAGAGGGAAACTTCGAGAAACTAGGAAAAACCATTCAAACACGTTTAAAGATTTTGGTGTGATATGACATGTTCTATCCACTCACATTCTGTTGACCAAAGCAAGTCGTATAGCCAAGCTCAGTGTTAACGAAGCAGAGCCATACACTCCACTCCAAGAAGGAGGCACTGAAAAGTCACATGGCAAATAGATATATAAATCTCATACAGGGTGGGAGTGAAGAACTGGTGACAATGATCCAATGTAACACCCACCATGCATGAGGCACTCTCTCCCCACAAGTGATGAGGTCTTACTCTTCAGGATTACTTCCTAAAATGGCACCAGTGAACACCATCTCTTCCCCTTCTCCCCACACACTCACAAGCACAGTGGCAGCTTCACAAGTCAACACACTAAATGTTTGCTAGTTGGGATTTACTATTCTTCCAACGTTTACATGAACATTAGAGAAGCACCAGTGGAGAATAATTACAAATCACCCTATAATAAACAATCAGAAGTTGGTGCACTTGATGTCTAGCAGTTCTTGTGATGGGATTCCCAGCATCAAGGAAAAGCCTAATTGGAGGAAAATCTGGGCAAGGTCGACTCACTTCCAGTCAATATTCAGATTGCTCATCATCCCACTCATTCCCAAGACCATTTTGATGTCATAAGCCTGGAGCCTTAATTCCTGAGTTTGTTGCCAAGTCATTACTAAAGGTTTGGGTGAGAAAACCTATTGTTCTATTTAATAAATAATGCCTTCTAACAAGTAATAAAAGATGTTAGGGCACATAACTTTATTTCATCCAACATTTACTGAATATCTACTATGTGCCTGGTAATAAGCTAGGTGCCAATGATTATCCTGCCGTCAGGGCCCCACATAGAGTAGGGTGGAGATAGGCAAATATATAGAGATTTAACCTTAGTCATGTGTTGACAGTGCTTTATCTGAGATATGAACAAGAGCTGTGAGACACAGAACAGAGAGGAATTATTTCCTTTTTGGAGGGAGGAACAGGAGGAGTAGGTGCCATCCAACCTGAGCCCTGAAATCCAGGAGACAAGAGAAAGGACATTTTAGGAAGAGGTTCCACATGTAAAATGGCACAGAGGAATAAAAGAATGCCTTGTCTCCCTCAGAGCCCTGGAGTCCTGCATGGCCGCTGTGGGACACCGAGTGTTATGGGTTGAATTATGTCCCTTCCAAAAAGGTATGTTGAAATCTTAACCCCCAGTACCTCGAATGTGCCTTTATTTGGAAATGGGGTCTTTATAGAAGTAACCAAGTTAAACTGAGGTCATTAGGGTGAGTCCTTGTTGAATATGATTGGTGCCCTGATAAAAAGGGGAAATTTGGACACAGACAGACATGCATAGAGGGAAGTCAATGCCATGTAAAGACAGAGAGTTGAATGATGCATCTATAAGCCAAGAAATGCCAAAGATTCCAGCAAACCAACAGAATACAAGAAGAGGCAAGGAAGAATCAACTATGGATTTCAGATGGAGCGTGACCCTGCCGACACCTTTATTTCTGACTTCCAGCCTACAGAACTGTGAGACAGTACATCTCCATTGTTTCAAGTTACCCAGTTTGTGGTACTTTATTATAGCAGCCCCAGGAAACTAACACAGGGAATTAAAAGAAGGGACTGTTAGGATTCTTGGCTGTCCATTCCTATTTCAAACATTGTATCTTCTGCTTAAGGTTTTGTTTGAAAAGCAGGGCTTAGTTAGTAAAAAGAACAGAACATGAAAACAGCAGATATAGAGCTTTGAGAATGTATCAATTGAATACTTTCAGTTGCAAATAACCAAAAGCCAAGGTCAAATGGCTTAAATAAGAAAGATTTATGGTTCATATAATTACAAAAGTCTAGAGGTGATGTGAGATTTCTTTGCAATTTGATGGAGGCTTTGATCAAGGTTCTGACTCTGTTTCTCTGCAGTTTTCTATGGAATTCTCATGCATTGGTTTCCTCCTTGGGCTGGCTTTTGTTATGGTAGCAAAATGGCTGCCATAGTTCCACGCTTCACTTCATGGCACACCATCAAGAGTAGGGAAGAAGAGCTTTGACCTGGTATTCCCAGCCAATGCCTTGAGGTTCTTCTCACTGATTGGACCACTCCTGAACCTGTCTCTGCCTTCACTGATTAGCTTAGGCCTGTGTTATGGACTAACTGTGGCAGGAAGGAAGGACTAACTCTGATGGGCTTAGCCCACTGTTTCCATTAGCCTTAGCTGCATAACAAAACAACCCAAAATTTCGTGGTTCAAAACTAAAACAACTTATTTGCTCATGATTCTGTGGATCAGGAATTTGGGCAGGGTTCAGCCAGGATAGTTAATTGACTATCATGTGGTGTTATCTTGGCTCACTCATGCATTTAGGGTCACTTGGCAAGTCAGCTGGGGACTGGCTGGTCCTGGATAGTGTCAGTCACACGTCTACTGGTGGTCTGGGTGCCTTGGTTCTTGTCTCTGTGCTGTGTATAGCAAGCCAGCTTGGGCTTGTTCACATGAGCATAGCATTCCATGAGGGTGAGAACGGAAGCTGTAAGGCCTCTTGATGCCTAAACTTGGGACTTGCATGACACGATTCCCGACACATTATATATTGGTCGAAACAAGTCCCCACATTTTGCTGGGAAGAGCTATAAAAAAAATTTGTGATCATTTAAAATCTATCACACCCACCCTTACAACTGGGGGAGGGATAATCAATTTCACCCAAACCACGTAGCTCCTAAATAGAATGGACACTATGCAGAAAGCTGGCTAGGAGCTGGAAAGGAGGCTAAAAGATAGATTGAAATTAGGTTGTGGCAATTATGCCTCAATAAAGCTGGGGAAAAAAAGAAATTAGTTTGTGGGGGGCTTTGTATGCTCTGCTAAGTGCATCTGATCTTCTAGGCCCATGGTTCTTACTCTTTTTTTCTATGACAACATAGTTGATGAATATGATGCACTCCCATTAGTAAACATGGCTTAAAAGTGATTCACCATGGCTGTGATTCTCAACCTGCAGAGAGGGGGCAAGGAATGTTTCCTATGGGAGACGCATCATACCCTCCTTCCATTTGGAGGGTGGGCCTGCCTTGGTAGTAGCTCACAGTTCTAGGCAATGGAGAGCCACTGATGTATTGTTCCTAAGTGCACAGGAAATTTTCTGCTCTGAGATTCAGTCTTAAGGAGCTCTTGTAACAGCTCTGAATTACGCCCATGCTCTCTTTTATTTCCCACCGTACGTACATATGCTGCTAGTTTGGGATTTTTCTGTTTCCAGCAGCACACTATCCCCATAAGCAACACTTCTCCCTGGTGGCCAAGTCCTTGGGCCCAGTCCCCTCTTGGATACTCTCACACTATTCTCATTGCCATGGCTTTGTCCTGTTTTCTAGCCTTGACAAGGAAAGCCCCAGTTCTTCCAATGTGTTTTTGGACCTCAGTTAGGGAGATGGTCACGGTCCAATTCCCTTTCCTCCCAGAAGTCTCTTCTATGGGTACTCCACCTGATATGGTCTCCAATGCCTTAATGAACATGGTCATGAACATATTGGGCAAAGGGAGGGTGATATCTCCATGACATCTGAGCTGCAGTGACAATGTCCTGCCATGTGTACATACTCACCTCTGCTGCCGGGCTGTACACAACTTGTAGAAGAAACATGGGATTCAGCTTGTTTATGGTGAAAATAAGTAAATATTTTTGTGGAATAAGTGAATTAATAATGGTTAAATAAATAAGATAACTGTGCAGCATCCCTCTAGATGGAAAACTTTAGGAACATGAAAAATGTTCCCTTGTAGACAACTCCTCTCCTCTTCACTCAGAGCTCTAGATCCCAGGAAGGCACCAGTACAAGTAGTTATCAAGCATCTTAATCTCAGATCCTCCCCACACACCGGTGGAGGATCCCTGAGCCAAGAGGAAGAGTTTAGAACAGTGAGAACTTCTCCCTTAAACTGAGTAGGAGTAAGGCTCTGAAGAACCCCTTGTCATAATGAGGCAGAGCAGGGGTAAGGGTGGGGGCAGTGGAGTGGAGTGATGGTGAGGAGGAAGAGGATTGTAGGAAGTGAGCAGAGAAGAGGGACCTTCTTCTTTGGACCATCACCTCCCCTGGGGTCCTTCCTAATGGAAGGTGTCACCATGGAGTCTTCAGCCTTATTTCTGTAGGACTCCTGGCTGTACCTCTCCCACGAAGAGTGGCTAGTTTACAAGAAGAACTGAAGCCTTAAGTGTCTCTGACTTAATTCAGCAGCTGCTGGGTCAATGGGCTCTTTTTGGACAGCTCATTTCTGCTCCTACATCCCATTAGAGGCAGCCCTTGCTCACCTCCATTTGGCTAGTGAGACTGGGCACTGGGGAGAGTGGAGGCTATTTACAGTAAATTATTCAATTAAAACCAGGAGCAAGGGCAGTTTCTGCTATTGTCTAATGGGTCAATCTGGGTACAGCTCAAGGCATGGCTAAGACTGTTTAGTCTGCAGAGTACATTAGGACTGTAAACACAGGAGGGACAGTGAATACTGTGGAAAGTGGTTAAGGGGTGTGGCCTGACTGCAGCTTCAGCAGGACAGGGAGGAGGTACGTGGGGGCGAGGTTGATGGAGGATAGGAGAGAGGGGCAGGACAAGGCGGGTCTGGCTGGCCCTTATGCTTTCTCCTGTGGGATTTCCAGCCCAGTTGGTGTCAACCTTGGATGCGTAGTGGAATCTCCTGGGAGGTTTATAAAATGCTGACACCTGAGTTTCACCCCTCCTCAGATTCTGATTGAGTTGATCTGGCTTGTAGCCTGGACATCAGGGTTAGGATGCTCCCAGATGAGGAGACTGCAAGCGGATGGAGAAATGTTATCATTTTGTAATGGGAAGCTGAAAGGACCCCTACAGAATAAAGCTTCTCAGGTGAAGAAGTCGGCCAAAAGGGAAAGGTCACCTACCTGGGTTAGTGACAAAGAAAGGATCAGAAACTCTTGAGTTCTCAGGTCAATTAAGTTTCCCGTTTACCACTGTTCTTTCATTTACTAGTCATGTGGCCTTGCTCAAGTCTCAGTTTCCTCATCTGTAAATTGGGTATAGTCACCTATTTTACTTATCTCTGATTGCTATCAGCATCAGGATTCGTGAAGATGCTGTGCAAACAGTACAGGGGGAGAGAAGGAACAGTAGAGATGTGGCTTTTAGGTGTAGGATTTTAGAAGATATTACCTAAATGGCAGGGGTGGGGTAGAAGTGGGTGAAAAAATAGAGTTTCAAAGCTCTCTACACTTTATCCTTTTCCCCAAAGGGTTACAGTAAAAACTGGTCAGTGTTGTGAGGTCCCTGGTCAGGTTGCATCTCTCTTTGCTGCGGTCAAATTCAGTTTCATTTGTCTCCTAGGGAGGCAGTGCCCACAAATCTTAAACTGTTCTTGCATCTGTCACCAGCGGCCACCCAGTCTAGGGCTGGTGTATACCTAGTTCATGGTCAATAAAGTTGTTGGATGAATGAGTGCATGGAGATTTGGCTCCTTATAGTCTTGGTTTCTGTCCTACTTCTTCAGAAAGCACCACCCTCAAACTCCTAAAATGACAGTCATGCCCTTGAAAAGCTACAGTCCCAACTGTCACTCACCTTGTACAAACATGCTTCATTGCCACACTTCACTTTACTTTCAGCCTTAATGACTTCAGACGGAATTCCAATTCTTGATCCAAATGACTAAGGCATTCCCTTGTAGAGCCAGTAATAAGTTCATTCGTTTGTTCGTTCGTTTGTTTGTTCATTTGTTCCTTCCTTCCTTCCCTCTCTTCCTACTGGAGGAGAAGTGATTTTGTGACAGTCTGGAGCTCTGCACTGAGTACGGCTTATCTGTGAATGATATGCTATGTTGAATTAAACCACAGGAACCTTAGCAACATACCTTGCAAGTCACTGTCAAATCCTATATTGCTCTGCCCACTTAGCTTCCATGCCCAGAACAATTTGCAAACAGGCCCAGAGGGGATACTAATGAGCCCATGTAGTTGACCTCATTTGCTGGGACAGGAACATGTACAGGTTGCCTTGAGCCCAGGAGTAGAACTAACTCTTCTGATCTCCTTGTCTATATAATAACAAGACATAACATGTACGAGGAAGAGCAAACTGGGGATGGCTAAAGGTGAAAACCAGACAGCCCTAGAGACTATTCAGACAGCAGCCACTGAGACCAAGTGTATACACAGTTGGCAGCAGAGAGGTTTGGTATCAGGGAGCAATTATAGGCATGGATCCCCCAGGCCATATATCAATGAAGAAGGAAGGGGAAGGGGAAGGGGAAGGGGAAGGGGAAGGGGAAGGGGAAGGGGAAGGGGAGGGGAGGGGAGGGGAGGGGAGGGGAGGGGAGGGGAGGGGAGGGAAGGGAAGGGAAGGGAAGGGAAGGGAAGGGAAGGGAAGGGAAGGGAAGGGAAGGGAAGGGAAGGGAAAAGACTATTGTTTGACAAGATGCTGCTAGGCTGGAACAAACAGTTAGGCTAGGACTGGTGCTAAAGGCAGCCATGTGGGTGAGACTGAACAGAACTCAGTGGCCCCAGCTATCAAGGTCAGAAGTCAGAACTCATTGAAGCTCATGGTACACCCTTTGCACACCAGCCAGTGTTACAGATTCTGGTCTACTCCATTCTACAGAGCCGCACTTGTCCCAGCAGAAGGGTACCAATGAGAGCTCTCGAACTGGCCCATGATGACCAGAACTCCAATAATGAAGCTTCTACACTCTGGATCTTCATCCCCAGGATAGTGCTTGGGCAACAGAGGAGTCTTGTTGAATTGCAGGTCCTGTGAAGCCAGCTTAAGGAGGAGCTCTTAAGCTGCTGGGTACCTCATGAAATGGCTACCGAGGAATTAGTAGTATCTTGGCTTGGTAGGGTGGATGGCATGGGAGGTAGGACTGCCCTGCAGACTTAACTAGGGCTATCTGTGAGGCTGCTGTCTTTGCTGCCAATGCCCAAGGTCTCCACACAGTGTTTGCAGCCTTGACAGTACTAGCATCTTTTTTCTGCCTGCCATCCCCTTCAGAAATTTTGGCATCCCATATTATGGGGCCAGAGTGTTAGAACTGAAAACCACCTGATTTCAGACAGGAAAGCAGTAGCAAGCCAGCAGCTTCAGGACAGAAGAGAGAGGCCAGCTGAATATAGCTGAGGAGACAAGCCCCGCATCTCTGTGCATTCATCCAAGTACAGGCTGGTCTCAGGAAAATGTCTTTCTGTGGCTTGTCTTTTGCCACTAATAGGGTATGTAACCCTATGCAGGTTACTGTCCCTCTCTGGGCCTTTGTCTTCTCACTTGTTAAACGGGGCGTTGAAACTAGGCCAGCTCAAGAACACTTGTGGCCCTAATACTCTGAGAGCCCTCTCTCTGCTCCCTGCCCAGCCTGGCCCCTGCCTCTGCCTCCCCTGCGTCCCCAGCCATTCCTGTTCCTTCTCTCACCTGCCTCACATTCTTGAATCTGGTTTCCCTTTGCTTCTTTTCTCGCTGTGACCCAGAGATAGCTTTCTTTTCTGTATCTCTCTTGTTTGCCTGTTAACCATCCGTACTTACTTATTAGCCAAAGTGTCCATTATAATTTGCATAGATCTTAATAATTTCTGGAGCTCATTCACAGAGATTCTCTTATTAGTCCTCACACAAAAAACTTAACCTGCAGGAACCCCACACAGCTTCAGTCCCTAGGGGACCTGCTTGTGTCACTGAACCTTAGGGTTATCTTTTCTGGAGCAAGGCTTCCTCCTGCTTATCATCCTGACATGTCTCTGTGAGCTGAACTAGTTTTGGATGAAAGCTTGCTCCTGCAGGGATCTTTAGAAAGCACAGCACTTTTTAAAAATAGGAATTTATTAAATCTCTTTCTTTAATATTAAAATCTATAAACCAATTTATGTCTTAGTGGTCTGGGGCTTTACTAATACAGAAATCATACTGCACTGACGTGACCCTCCCTCAGTTGCTCATAGGGCAAATGTTCAGGCTGACCCAGCTCAAAGCCTGCAATGCCTTAAATCATTCTTCTCCAGGGATCTCTGAGTGGTTACTGGCCACAGCCCCCACAGTTCTCCCCCATCTCTACAGCCAGGAGCTTTCAGGGAGATTGTAGTGAGTGAGAAACAAGGTTCTCATAAGTTATTAAGCAAGGAGGGGGGAGAACCTTTGGAGAACAAGTCCTCAGAGTGTAGGCAGTTGGCCAAGCCACTGCTTTCCAGAGCTGGAGAGGAGCAGTTGGCTTCTAGGCAAGGTCCTCAGTGTGATCTTAATAAGGAAGAGGGAGATGGGGAATGTTCCTGGGAGTAGGGGAAACCCAGAGGTGTGGTTTCCTTTTTTTGCTGAGGGAAAGTGCAGTGGGCAGTTGCCTGTATTAGTCGGGGATCTCCAGTGAAGCAGAACCAATAGGATATATATCTATATATCTATATTTATCTATCTGTGTATCTATATCTATCTATAGATCTATGCATCTATCTATCTATTATTTCCTCATAATAAATCTCTAGAAAGAGATAACTGGTTCACATGATTTTGAAGGCAGAGAAGTCCCATGATCTGCCATAGGTAAGCTGGAAGCCCAAGAGAGCCAGTGGCATAAATCCCAGTCCAAGCCTGAAAGCCAGAGAACTGGGGGCCAATGGTGTAAGTCCCCATGTGAGTCTGAAGGCCCAAGAATTAGGAGTACCAGTGTCTGAGGGCAGAAGAAAATGGGTGCCCCAGCTCAAACAGAAGCAAAATTTCCCTTCCTCTTTCTTTTTGTTCTATTCAGGCTGTCAGTGGATTGGATAGTGCCCACCTGCATTGGTAAGGATCATCTGTGCTCAGCCAACCCATTCAAATGCTAACCTGTTCCAGAAGCACCCTCACAGACACAGAAATAATGTTTTACCAGCTATCTGGCCACCTCTTAGTCTAGTCTCAAGTTGAAGGATAAAATTAACCATCGCAGTGCCCAAGAAGACATGATTTAAAGGCTATCAGGCAGACCAACTGCTCTCAAATACCTCTCATCTTTCCCTGCTGCTACCTACCATTAGGGCTTTGTTCACTTCATTCCTTGCTAGAGACCTAAACTATGCCAGGCATAATACCAGTGCTGAAAATACAGAGTGAAATAAGACATGGCTCCTGACCACATGAAATTTCTGGTTTATTTTGGAGCTTGACAGGACTGATTGGCTGTGGAGTTCAATGATAATAAGTATGGGATGTCCCCCCAGGATTCTGACTCAGGAACTGGGCGGATGCTCTGGAATACTCACACTAGTTGCTTTCACACATGTTACAAGGGTGTGTCCCAGCTTCGTTCAAAAGCCAACCCCTCTAAGCTCTGGATCCACCCTCGCTCACCCTCTCAGTTTTCACTGTTGCATCTGTTTTCCGCTTTACATTGGGTCATTCCAATTAACACACAAATGTGCCTGGTGTCTTCCATTGTTAAGCTCTCCTTGACTTCTCATCTCACTCATGCTGCTTCATAGACAAGTTCTCTATGTTGCTTTTTCCCCACCTTCCATTCTCCCTCCAATTCACTTCAATCAGGCCAGTGAAGTAGCTCTTGAAAAGGTCACTGATGGTCTCCTTGTTGCAAATCCAAGGGTTACCTCTGTGGCTTCATCTTACTTGATATCTCTAGCATTTTTTGACATACCTGACCATTCTCTCTTTATTCAAACTTATCTCACCTTTTATGACTTCACTTTGACCTCATTTTTCTCCAACTTCACTGGCCACTTTTTCTTAATTTCCTTACCTGGTTCCTCTTTCTCATCTAGACTGCTAAATTGAGAGAGCCCCCGGGCTCCTTCCCAGGCCTGCTGCTCCCACTAGCCCTCTTTCTCTAAGTGAACCTCTCTGCTTCCATGGCTTTAAATATGCTGATGACTCCTAAATTTAATTACCTTCTGAGCTCTAGCCCTGTAATTAAATTGCTTATTTGACATCTCCACTTAACACTTGGCATAATGAAAACAGAAATATTGATTTCTACTCCTGTGGGTAAATAGTTAACAAAACTCTTTTCCCTTCTGCGTAAGAACCTGACTTTCAAACTCTCTAGCTCCATACTTAGGATAACCTGAAGAGGGTAAGAATGTCAACTATGTTAGTAGGCAGCATTGCTTATGGTAAATATATCCCCTGATAACCTAAACCTGTAGTGGGATGAAGAATAAATGAGCCATAAATACCTGATAGGAGAGCATGCTTTGACGCTTCCCTGGGTATGGTGTTCTTGTAATTGTCATGAACCTTCCCAGGAGACTGAAAGCTATGACCTTGTAGTTGTTACAGAGACATTGGCTCCTTTAGGCAATGAGGCTATTAACCTAGGAAAGCCCCTGTACCTGGCTGATGTAGATCCAGAATCCTTGCATATAGGCTGTTACATGATGAGAAGATGGTTTCTGGGCAATTGAATGATCTGGTGCTGGACAGTTTCAAGGACCCAAACAGAAGAGAAACCCATGGTATTACCTGTTGGAACCCTGGGGTTTCTGTCCTGTATCCTTTTAAGAAGACCTGTGCCAAGTGTGGCTTATGGTAGTCTTGTGAGTTTCAATGTCAGTTGAGCCTAAGAACAACTCCCCTTCCCCAAACTTATTTCTAACCCCCTACTGCCAATTCCAGTAAGTGGCACAGCTATTTGCTCAGATTCTCAAGGCAAAAATCTAGGAGTCTTTTTTTGATTCCTCTCTTCTCTTTAGCTCCAGTCTTTGCAATTATCAGCAAATTATTAGTTCTATGTCCAAAATATATCCAATATCCATCCATTTCTCCTCATCTCCACTGCTGTGATCTTACCCCAAACCATCAATATCTCTCATGTGGATTGTAGCAAAAGTCCATTTCCATCTTTAGACCCATTAACCTGTTCTCTACACTGCAACCAGATCTTTTAGAAACACCAATTAGATTATGTCACTCTCCTGCTGAAGCCCCTCCTTCTCCTGCCCCATCCCATGGCTCCACATGGCTTTGAGAATAAGCTACAAACTACTCAGACATCCAGATCCCACATGGTGAGTTTCTCACCTACGTCCCCAAGTTCATCTCCTACCATTCTCCACTGAGTTCAGCATGCTCTGGATACTCAGGCCTGCTTTCTGTTCTGAAACGCACCGAGTTTATCCTTCCCTTTGCAGTTACTATCTCTTCTGCTTGGATTACGTGAGCCCTACATCTTCCTGTACAATGTCATCTTTTCTTGTGGTTTTAATGATCACAATAGCAGTGGACAAAGCAATAACTGGTCAGTATGGAATTAGAAACAATGAGTATGGAATTCTGACTAAAAAGGAAGGAGAGTTATAGAAAAGATAATGAGAGGCAAGTGGGGTGTTAAAAACTTGCTTTCTGACATACAGGGGAGACTTTAACATTTTGATGTCTCTGAGGGAGGAGCCAGAAAGAAGGAAATGGGTGATGTGGAGGAGAGTGGAGAGACTAAAGAGGCAAGATCCTGGAGCCCCTTTTAAATGCAAAATCCCTTTGAAGAAATCAAATATTGGACTCCTAAAGATTCTGGCTCCCACTTAGCTTCTTTTTTTTCCTATCGCTTTATAAGCTTATATACTATATTGCAAATATCTCTTTGTCCATATGTGTGTAAACTGTGAGCTCTTTGAGCAGAAGGTTAGATCTTAATAATTTTTGTATCCCAGAGCTTAATAAAAAATAAAGAATCATAATTAATTAATAAATATATCTGTTGACTTTCTAAGTGACATAGGTGCCCTGGAAAAATATAAATCTATTAAATAAAAGGATAAAGAAGGAGCTATGAAAAAGAAAGGGAACAATGCAGGTAGAGGAGTATGTAGGTGTCAGAAAGAAACTTTACCAATTTCATATTTTCAAAGAAAAGAAACAGGAGAAAACACATCTATTTTTTCTTGCATATTTTATATGGCTATAGTCAAAACATCTGCATAATTGGATATTTTTAAAAGGGCATTTGAACAACTCCTTATACTGTTCCATGTTCTTCATAATTATGATTGTGATAGCAGCAGACTATTACATCTGGTTAATGTACTCCAATTTATTTACTTCACTGTTTTTACTTTCACTATTGTTGGACATTTAGGTTGTTTTCAATTTCTGCTATTAGAGGTAATGCTGCAATGAAAAGCTTCCCACATAAGGATCTGTCCTCCTCTTAAATTATCTCCTTATTCTAAACTATAATGAAGGAAATTATTGGGTTGAAGATGTGAACATTTTTATGATTCTCAATACATAGTGCCATGCTGCTGTTCCATATCCACTGTCAGAAAGGTATATACACATCAGTTTCACTGAAAACTCTCAGGCACTAGTGTTATTGTTACATATTCCTTGATAATAGATATAAAAATGTATCTCATTGTTTAATCTGAATTTTGTTGCATCCTGAACATTTCCCCACGTTTTCTTTCTATGTACATTTCTTTCTGTTTATGTCTTTGCCTATTTAGCCATGGCAATAGTTATGATATTTATATATATCAGAATAAATTTTTTATATATTACATAGAGTAATCCATTCCTCTAACATTTGAGACAAATACTTTTCCTGCTGTTTTCATTGTGGTTAGTTTGTTTTTGCTCAGAAGTTATCTATTGATCTTTCCATTTATGAACTCTTTCAGAGATTCAAAGTTCAAACAATATCATCTAAATAAACATATAAAAACTCTCAATTCTATTCTATGCAATTTATTCACACATTGAATTATTTAATAAATTCATATTTTAAAATACAAAATTTGACTATAACCTGCTTTTCCCCCAAACTGGTAATGCAGTGGCAGCTTCAGACTCTACATGACAGGGGCTTATGGACCAACCTTGGTAAAAGGGAGGACAGGTCCTTGTCTTGCAGCTGCATTTCTACAGCAAGCACATTGTTTCAACTTAGACTGCATGCTATTTGGTAGTTTGATGACGATAGTGAGGATGACAGAGGTTTTGAACAGAGAAAAGCTAAAGCTCTCCTAGCCTGGACCACATTCTGATTTTTCTGGGCCCTAAGCACTTTTGCCTTCATGGGTGCCTTCCTCCATAAAAAATAAAAATAAAAATGATATTTTACAACTGCTTTGTTGTAAGAGCAAATATACTCTAGGCTGGATTAATTATTATATGTACATTATTATTATTATATTCTTTTTTCTTATTTTAAAAGACCTTAAAGTTAAAGCATTTTTGTGTAACCCTTAACTGTGCCTATCGTGTCTAATAGATGAGTCAACACTGTTCCAAACCACACCTTAGCACTAATTAGCTATATGTATCTTTCTATCTATCTGAGTAATTGGATCTACTTCTTGCCTTTTCATTCTGTTCCTCAGATAAACATTTCTATCTTATATCAGAAGTATAGTATTTAGCAATTATTGTTTTTTTTTTTTTGTTTTTTTTTTTAACATGTTCTAGGAGTTTTTAGAGCTGATTTATCTCCCAGAGTTATTCTTTTTAGGTCTTTTGACCACTTATTTTTCCAAGTGAAATTTAGAACACTTCTGTTTATTATAATAGAAGAATCCTCTTGAAGTTAATATTTTTAAGTTATCTCACAAAGATATGACATCTTTATAAAGAGTCAGCAGTTTTACATTCTGTTCTAGAAACAGGATACCTTTCCATGCTACAGAGAAAGTTTTAGAGGAATGGAAAGGGAGGCAGGAAAGGGTAAAGAAGAACCCACACTCTGTTAGGGTGATTTCCCAACTATGGGTGCTCAAGGAGGCTGGGACACAGCCCCCATGAGCCAAGACAGTCCCAGAAGTAGGTCTGGAGCCAGAACTGTAGGACAAGTTCTTAGTTTATTCTTCAGATTAAGGGAAAGGAAATGCCCTTGTGCATAGACTAAAGACCATCCTTTTGGCCAAACCTACCTTGTCCCAATCTGGCAATCTAAAGTGGTTATAACTTGATAGTCCTCAATATCAGGTTATGAGTAAGTTTAAACAAGAAATTTTGTTTTTTCATGAAGGTGTCCTTGAGAGAAATAAATAGTGGGAGAAATAGGATAGGGAGATGAGAGGGTGGAGGTTGACCAATGTGCACCATGTTGGACCATCACTTACAACCATCATGCTCCTCTCCTTTTTCTTTCATGAGAAACATTTTATTTATCCTTATAACTTTCTAACTTTATAATTTTGTAATATGAAAGATATCCACTTCTGGACAGACTTGCAAAACTCAAAGGCTTTCCTCTCCCTAAGTCCAAGTCTTTAATGTTGAAAATGAGTATGCACTATGTATTAAGAGAATGACTTACAGGTATTGTCTACTATGAATAGACATAACTCTAACACAAGGGCCATTAAAGTAAATTGAATAACTTTAATGTAGAGAGAATTTGGATATGTGTCATGTTTTATAAATCACATGCTGAGGTTATACTTGGCAAGTTATCTCGTTTTACAAATCATGATAAAGACCTGGGCTGGGAAATTTCTACACGTCCAAAAAAAAAAAAAAAAAGAAAAGAAAAGATGAAAGATGTGTGATCTGAAAAGTCAAACTTTCAAATTTCAAAGACAATGTTTTACTTCAATCTTAATGTTTTGAGGCACATTAGAGCAACTTATTGGAAAATCTCTCTGTGGGTCTATGCCTGCCCGCTCATCACACCCAGAAATCTTTATACTCAGAGAAGCCTCCACCCCAAATAAATAAAATGATGACCTGAAAACTTTCCAGGGGATAACACATTAATTTCCAAAACCAATTAATTTTGGTCAGTTTATATATATAAGCAATATTTCCAATATTTGAAGTACATTGACAGATTCAAAAAGAGGAACTAAGCTGAATAAACAGAATATTTCTCTTAATGAAATAGGGAATTCAGTTTAAAGTTACCATGAACTTGAACTGGTCATGTTCCTAGACATTAAATAGAAACAAATGTGAATTACTAGAGCAGACTTAAACTCAGTCCAATAAAAATTTCTGGTGATTAAGTACCAATGAACACAAACTAAAAATTAAATTAAAAAAAAATTAATTTTTATTTATTTATTTATTTATTTTTTATTTTAATTTTTATTGAGTCAAAATTGATTATACATATTTTTGGGTTCAACATTGAGATATGTTGATCAAATCAATACTACTAGCATATATATTGTTACAAATTGTAATTATTATTTATGCCCCTGTCCAATCTCTCTCCATCCCCCTTCCCCTCTCCCCTTCCCCCAATCACCCTAGATCTCTTCTCACCCTCTGAAAGAATAATGGTTACTCTGTTGATTTGCTGCCCAAATGATCTGTCCATTGCTGAGAGGCATGATCAGGTCCTCCAATACTATCATAGATCAGATGTCTCTTCTGTCACTATGAAATGGACCCTGTGGAGACAGACATCCTCCTCCTTTCTTTAT
The DNA here is from genome assembly GCF_027409185.1 of Cynocephalus volans. Lineage (NCBI taxonomy): Eukaryota > Metazoa > Chordata > Mammalia > Dermoptera > Cynocephalidae > Cynocephalus > Cynocephalus volans. The sequence continues at coordinate 114,964,746 of NC_084463.1, forward strand.
CTATGCTGAAGACTCTCCTTGTGTCAACTCACTCCAGTGGCTGTGGACCATCTGTGTGGTGGTTGCGGCATTTAGCCGCCTTCGGGGCAGCCATGGTTATTATGGTGGCTGTGGTGGGCCACCCACATGGAGAAGATGTTTTTGGCCTGCTCTGTGGTGCTGGCAGTGTGCTTGGTTGTGGAGAGTGTCTGATCCCCAGTTCCATGCTCTGGGTCACCGAGGGGGTCCCAATGCACTGGCACGGGGTGCCTGGTTGTGGGAGGGGGGCTTTGGTCCCAGGCTCCATACCCCGGGTCCCCAGGTGGGCCCTGAGGTGCTGGCGCAGGGTGCCTGGTTGTGGGAGAGGTCTGGTCCCCTTCTTCATGCCTTAGGTCCACGGGCAGACCCAAGGCACTGGTGCAGTGTGCCTTGTTGTGGGAGGGGGGTCCAGGCCCTGGCTCCATACCCCAGGTCCCCTACTGGCCCTGCAGTGCTGGCATGGGGTGCCTGGTTGTGGGAGGTGGGTCTGGTCCCCTTCTCCATGCCCCAGGTCCCAGCATGGGCCCCAAGGCACTGGCATGGTGTGCCTGGTTGTGGGAGGGGGGTTCAGTCCCCTTCTCCTTCCCCCTGGTCCCTGAGCAGGCCCTGAAGCATTGGTGCAGGGTGCCTGGTTGTGGGAAGGGGGTCTGGTCCCCTTCTCCATGTCCTGGGTCCCTAGGTGGGCCCCAAGGCACTGGCATTGTGTGCCTGGTTGTGGGAGGGAGGTTCGGTCCCCTTCTCCATGCCTTGGGCCCCTGGGTGGGCCTTGATGCACTGACCTGACATGCCTGGTTGTAGGAAGGTGGGTCTGATCTCAGCTCCTTACCCCGTGTCCCTGGGTGGGCCCCAAGGTGTTGGCATGGTGAGCCTGGTTGTGGGAGGGGGGTCCGGTCTCCTTTTCCATGCCCTGGGTCTCAAGGAAGGCCCCGAGGCACTGGCATGGAGTGCCTGGTTGTGGGAGGGGGTTCCGGACCTGGGCTCCATACCCTGGGTCCCTGGGTGGGCCCCAGGGCGCTGGTGCAGTGTGCCTGGTTGTGGGATGGGGGTCTAGTCCCCATCTCCATACCCCAGGTCGCTGGGCAGGGCCCAAGGTGCTGGCATGGTGTGCCTGGTTGTGGGAGGGGGGGTCCGGTCCCCTTCTCCATGTCTCAGGCCCCTGGGCAGGGCCCTGATTTGCTGTCCCAGAGTTCCTGGTTGTGGGGGGGATCCCATTCCCAGCTCCTTACCATGGGTCCATAGGTGGGCCCCAAGGCACTGGCACAGTGTGCCAGGTTGTGGGAGTGGTGTCTGGTCCCTGGCTCCATACCCCAGGTCCCTGTGTAGGCCCCAGGATGGTGTTGGCACAGGGTGCCTGGTTGTGGGAGGGGGGTCTGGCCCCCCAGCTCCATACCCTGAGTCCCCTTGTGGGCCTTGGGGCACTTGCACAGTGTGCCTGGTTGTGGGAAGGGGGTCCAGTCCCCTTCTCCATGCCCCGGGTCCCAGAACAGGCCACAAGGTGCTGGCATGGTGTACCTGGTTGTGGGAGGGGGGATCCAGCCCCACTCTCCATATCCCGGGTCCCTGGGCAGGCCCCGAGGTGCTGACGTGGTGTGCCTGGCTGTGGGAGGGTGGTCTGGTCCCCTTCTCCAGGCCCCAGGTCCCAGGGCAGGTCCCAAGGAGCTGGCACAGGGTGCCTGATTGTGGGAGGGGGGTCCGGTCCCCAGCTACATACCCCGGGTCCCCAGGCTGGCCCCAAAGTGCTGGCATGGGGTCCCTGGTTGTGGCAGGGGGGTCCAGTCGCTTTCTCCTTTCCCTGGGTCCCTGAGTCGGCCCCAAAGCATTGGCACAAGGTGCCTGGTTGTGGGAAGGAGGTCTGGTCCCCTTCTCCATGTCCTGGGTCCCTGGGTCCCTGGGTGGGACCCAAGGCACTGGCATGGTGTGCCTGGTTGTGGGAGGGAGGTTCAGTCCCCTTATCCATGCCTTGGGCCCCTGGGTGGGTCCTGATGTGCTGACCTGGCATGCCTGGTTGTGGGAGAGTGGGTCTGGTCCCAGCTCCTTACCCTGTGTCCCTTGGTGGGCCCTGAGGTGCTGGCATAGTGAGCCTGGTTGTAGATGGGGGGTCCAGTCCCCTTCTCCATGCCTCAGATCCCCTGGCAGGCCCCGAAGTGTTGGCGTGGTGAGCCTGGTTGTGGGAGATGGGTTCAGTCCCCTTCTCCATGCCCCAGGTCCCTGGGCAGGCCCTGAGGCACTGGCATGGTGTGCCTGGTTGTGGGAGGGTGATTCAGTCCCATTCTCCATGCCCCAGGTCCCAGTGCAGGCCCCAAGGTGCTGGTGCGGGGTGCCTGGTTGTGGGAGGGGTTCTGGTCCCCTTCTTCATGCCTTGGGCCCCCAGGTGGGGCCCTGAGGCACTGTCACAGCATGTCTGGTTGTGGGAAGGGGGTCTGGTCCCTGGCTGCTAGCCCCGGGTCCCCAGGTGGTTCCCTGGGCATTGGTGGTGTGCCGGTATGTGGGAGTGGGGGCTGGTCCTTGACTCCAATCCTTGAGTTCTGGGTGGGGCGCTGAGGTGCTGGTGGTGTGAGTGGTTGTGAGTGGGGGTCCTGCCCCTGGCTTCATGTCTCATGTCCCCTGGTGGACCCCAAGGCATTCATGGTGTGCCTGGGCCGGAACTAAGTTTTTGTCCTTTGCTTCTAAAACAGGGGAACTTCCTGTGGGAACCAGTACTTAAGCTGTGTGGTTGAGGTAAATTGCTGCTTTGCTGCTGTTTCCCTAGGGAAGACTTTTTGTGCAGCTCAGCGTTTAATGGTTGACCTTATAGGTACTTCTGGCTCTCTAGATACTCGGTGCACCTGGGTTGTGTAGAAACTCTGATCTGGGCCTGAGTTTTTTTCATCAAACTGCACCAGTTCTGCATTCCCGACCAGTCTCCTCTGAGTGGTCATGTGCTGATTGGGGGGCAGGTTGGCTGTCCTTGCTGTGTCCCAGTGTTTCCCTGGTGGGCCCATCTCCCCCACCACCTGTGCTCCAAACGCTTGCCATGGGAGAGGCCCTGCACTGGTCCCTTGCGATGACTCACCTGCCTCTGAACGGCACCCCTTTTTCAGCTGTTCTGGCTCCTCACTCCTGCGTGGGTCCATGGGAACCCTATTAGTGGTCTTGATGTCCTGGGGGCCGCCAAGGCCCTCTTCTCCCCTGCCGCCTCCAAGTAACTCCATCTAAAGGGCACAGCTGCAGCTTCTGCTGGTGCCTGCTCCATGTGCTCAGGCATTAAAGCGGCTGTGGCCCAAAACACTGAGAGCAGTTTTTTCTTTCTCTCTTCATGGTTTCTCCGACCTTCATGAGTTCCATAGGTCTCTCCTCCTCTTTCCCTGAGCTCCAGTGGCCCCAGCTCGGCAGATGTTACATTTTTATAGTTGTAAATTCATTGATTTGTGGGAGAGAGTGATGCTGGGGACCGTCTATTCTGCCATCTTGACTGGAAGTCCTAAAAATTAAAAATTCACAAAATACACATGGAAGAAGTCATCATAAATAAGAGTCATCAGAAAGAAGAATCTAAAGAATCAAACCCACAAAGAATGCAGATGCAAGAATTATTGGTTTCAAAATAAATTTGTCCAATATTTTTAAATAAATGAAAAATGATGATTTCAATTCAGGTTGGTCTGCTATAACAAAATACCACAGACTGCATGTATTAAACAACAGGAATCTGTGTTCTCGCAGTTCTGGAGGCTGGAAAGTCTAAGATCAAGATGCTGGCTGATTTGGTTGTTGGTGAGGACTCTCTTCCTGGCTTGCAGGTGGCCACCTTCTTGTTGTGTCCTCTTATGGTGCATAGAGAGAGCTCTGGTATCTTTACTTCTTCTTCCAAGGGCACTAGACCTGTTGGATTAGGGCCCCACTCTTGTGTTTTCATTTAGCCTTTATCATCTCCTCACAGACCCTAGTTCCAAATACAATCACACTGACAAAGCTTCAACACATGAATTTTGGGGACACAAACATTTTGCTCATAACACAAGTGTAACTAACAATAAAGAGTCTATAAAAATTAAAGAATTAAAAAATTTGAAAAACAAACCAAATAAAATTTCTAGAAGCAAAAACCATAATAATTAAAATTTTAAAAAAATCAATAGATGGGTTAAACAGAATATTAAAGCTGAAGACAGAATTAGTGATTTGGCTGACAGATTTAAAGAAATTCCCTAGATTCAGTAGTGTAAAAAGAAATAGAGAACATATGATATAAAAGTTAAGAAGCTTGGTGAATGGAGTGAAGTCTAATGTCAAGTAATCAAGTACCAGAAGGAGAGGATAGAGAGAATGGAGGAGAGGAAATATTAGAAAGATAATAGACATGAATTTTCCAGAACTAATAAAAGTTCATGACTCTTTAAATTCAATAATCCCTACAAGACTCAAAGAGAATTAACAAAAAAGAAATTCACACCCACACACAAGTATGTGAAATTGCAGAAGGTCAATGAAAAAACATTTTTAAAAGCAACCGGGGTGACAAGAAAGATTACCTGCAAATACCAATTAAACTAACTGATTTCTCAATAGCAATAGTGAAAGCCAGAAGATGGTAGAATAGGATCTTCAAAGTGTTGAAAGAAAATAAAATATGAATCGTGTGTGTGTGTGTGTGTATGTGTGTGTGTGTGTGTGTGTGTGCATGCATGTTTGAAAAAAGAGGGCAAAATAAACATATTTCAGAAAAATGAAAAGAAACTGAGAGAGTTTACTATAAACAGCCACTTCATAAAGAATATCTTAAATCAGTGTTGTTTTTAACTTATAGGGCATGACCTATTTGGAGCAATAAAATAAGTTTATTGGATCATTAACTTTTTGATCTTTTTAAATTCTGTTTTCCTACATTTTTTTGGCTTATTTTCCATGTCATCATCTGCGTAAATCTTCCTCATCATTTTACTATCATTTTCAATTATGTTTATTTATTGTAACTTATTTAACCAATTCTCTGTCAATAGACACTTAGGGTTTTTTTTTCTCTGTCTTCTCATTATTACTGACAATATCGAAATGATCACATAGGCTTGTTTACATCAATATGATACCATCCTAGAAGTCTATTTGTTGGCTCAATGGATATGTATCTGCATTTTAAATTGTGGTAGGGCCGAGCCCCTGGCGCATTTGGGAGAGTGTGGTGCTGGGAGCGCAGCGACGCTCCCGCCGCGGGTTCGGATCCTATATAGGACTGGCCGGTGCACTCACTGGTTGAGTGCCGGTCACGAAAAAGACAAAAAAAAAAAAAAAAATATATATATATATATATATATATTGTGGTAGACACTGCTAAGTTTTCCTTCAAAATGACAGCACTAGAGATTATCAATCTTTTAAATCCTCACCAGACTCAGGCTAGACCAATTTCTGGACTCAGGCCCATATATATGTTCTATATGCCCACCCCAGACATGATGAAACTCTTTTTAGACTGCTCACCCTGAACTGGGTGGGGCCTTCTGCCTTTTGCAGTGACTTTAGGTAATGGAGACCCTCAGCTCCTCACCCACACCACTCTCTCCTCTGTCCCTCAGTGGGAGCCTTCATGGCAGCAGCCCCTTTTACCCACTCACATTCATGGCCAGGAGCAAAATTTTGTCATAAATTGTGATGATAATAGAGGCAGAAATTAGTCACAAGCTAGGCTACATAGGAATCCTGAACCGAGTTCTCTCCATCTTCAGGCAGTTCTTTCTGATCTTATTTCTGAGCATCTCTGAGATCAGCTCAAGATTTTTTTTTTATACTTGGCATGTGTTTTATTTTATTTTATTTTATTTTATTTTTATTGGTTATGAATATACATGAGATACAAAGTTGATTGTCAACCCTTGTTCCCAAGATGTAAAGGCCAGATCCATACTGACAGCATGCCTATTACCACAAATTGTGATTGTACCCCATGTCCCCCCCCAATTATTCCCAACCTCCCTCTCCATCCCCTTTTCCCCCGCTCTACTTTGTATCCCTAGGTATGTTCTCTCCCTCTGCAAGTCCAATGCACCACCGTGTTCTTTCTTCCCTTCCTTCTTTCTCTCTTAGCTCCCACCTATGAGTGAGTACATGCTCATATTTATCCCTCTGTGCTTTGCTTATTTCACTCAGCATAAGTTTTTCCATGTTGCAAATGGGAGAATTTCATTCATTTTTATGGCAGAGTATTATTCCATGGTGTATATATACCACAGTTTCCTTATCCATTCATCCATTGATGGACATTTAGGTTGGTTCCATATCTTGGCTATTGTAAACAGAGCTGCAATGAACATGGGAGTGCAGGTATCTCTTTGACATGATGATTTCCATTCCTCTGGGTATATACCCAGAAATGGGATTGCTGGATCATATGGAAGATCTATCTGTAGTTGTTTGAGAAAACCAGTTCAACATTTTACCTTGGTCTGGGTCAGGAAAAGAGACAGAGTGGTCCTCGGTTCTCAGTCAGTCAATCAACAAACAGATCTTGAGCCTTTCTTTGTATCAGACTAGAAAAAGGCACACACAAATGAAATATTAAAATAAAACCTGAATTCAAACAAAACACTGCATCTGGCTCTGTATGATCCTGAACAAGTCATGCTCTTTCTCTGAACCTCTAATTCCTTGAAAGGCCATATTCCAGTGGTAAGCTGGTAAATGTTCAACTACTAGCTCTCTGAAAAAAACCTTATGTCTGTGTAAATTTATTATAAATTTAACTTATATGTGGGATGTGTAGTACACAATTTACAAATAATAATGAAAAATGCTGTAGTGTTTATTGTGAATTCCATAGCCAATTAATCCTTACAGAATGCTTTACTGATTTTTGCTGAACTCTTGTATCCATAGACAACCTATGTTTGTAACTGATAAAAGAGTATAGTTCTCACATGAGGATTGGTTAATATTTTTTGTTTATAGAAATAAGACAAAAGAGAAACAATGAAGACATATGTTGGAACTTCATTCATTCATCAATGATATGAGTAACTTCTTTGCTGAATTGAATAATAGTGTTAAAATACTGAAAGTCTATTTCCTCGATTTTTCATGCTGTTATCAATGTTCCAGCTATAGACATGACATACTTTCAAGTTTATTCTCCATTTTTAACATTTTCTCCATTATTTCTTAAGTCTAGGCAATCAACAAAACAATAAATCAAGCCCTGATTAGTCTTGCTAATTTCTGTGGTGTAAATACTCCTACCATGGTCAAGTTCAAGTTACCAATATGACATCATTGAATGAAAGTTGAGAAGGAATGTAAATAGCACACCATTACATAGTATCTCCACCATACAGATAGAATAGTTGTAAATAACATCAAGAGCACAGATAATAGTAACACATAGTAAAATAAATAGGAAGTAATAAGTTTTGAGTATTACCTTCTTTTTAAATATAATTCAATTGTAAGTTTATATAATTTAATTTTGTTAATGGCAGAATGGTGTTTAATAATTGTCTCAACATTTCTGAAAATTTAACAATCAGTTCTTGAAAGGCTATAAACCGATTCCAGAACAGCATAGCCTACTGCTCTTAACATAACATTCTATAATCTAACAATCCCCAGAAGCTTCTGGAATAGCATCACATACCAGATAGTGTGACAGCCCACACCCAAATTCTTCTCTTTGGCTATCCCTGCCCAAGGGATAGCCATTTATAAGTGACAGAACCGAGGGAGGGGGGAGGGTGGGGAAGGAGACTAGGTGTAGTTTGTTATTTAGCATCAAAACGCCACATATTTGACTCCTGCTCTCTCATCCACCCTTCAGCATCTCTGCAAATTAATGCAATAAAGCACAGTCTTGAAGGAAAACAAAACAAAACAAAAAGATAAAAGCGTGATTTTTGAATGTGATGAAATGAATGTGATTCTCCCCTCCATGTATTTGCTTATACACAAATACCAACTTTTGTTTACAGCTCTTGAAGCTCACCTATTGCCCATGTTAATAATCAGTCCCTACTCGGGTCAACATCTTCATTTTTTTAAACACAGGCTGGACAAGCAAAGTCGCTTGCCAAGGGCCTCTCCTAACAAACTGGTGAGTCTGTGAGAGAGCTAGAAAACAAGCTCGAATCTCACGTTCTTTGCTCAACATTAAGTTGTGTACACACACAGGAATGCATGCACACACACATGCACAGCTACATACATACATATCCTCACTCATATTCACTACTAGCATGCAGGCCAAGGCTACAACAGCTTGATTATTATCTGCACTCTGGCTTCCAGAAACTTCATTTCTCACTCAGATGGAGCTGTGGGTCCAACCAAGTGCACTAAGTAAGAGTGAATCCTTTTTCAGTTGCAGTGGTAGCTCCACAGAAGCCTGGAAGACTTGTGAGTGGGGAAATCCTGCTTGGATCTCACGCCTCAGTTCTATCCCTCCCTCCCTTGAGGCCAGGAAGTATCCAAGACAGAGACTCCCATTTCCCCCGTCCCAGTTTCACAGGGGAGAGTCAGTCAGCCCTAATGACGGGGAGAAGAGTCTGTAAGAGACTAGGGGAGATTTCCACCTTCCCCAGAAAATGAGGGAATTGCCAAAAACCAAACCCCTTATGGAATCAGCGAAAGTCAGAGGCCATTCCTGTCCACAACTAAGCTTCCAATATAATATCAGGTTTTGAATGGTTTTCTCCTGAAAGCTCTTTATGGAAATAAAGCCTGAGGTTCCTCTAAGCAGCTTGTTGTTTCTTTGTCTAACCTCAGTCTTTTTAGCTTCAGAGTTAGGTCTCCTGTCTCTTGGTAGGCCTTTTGGGAGTCTGTCTTGCGATGGTGTCCCTGTTTTAGTACATCTTCAAGATTAGAACAGCACCATCTTTTCCGTCAGCACCTGATTAGAGAAAAGGTTATCAAGATGAGAGACCAGCATAAAAATAGCATAAAATAGACCAGACAGACCCCAGACTCTGTGATCGAGATAACAGATCAGAAGGTCATGATGACAGTGGCTGACATATCCAAAGATATGAAAGATAGGCAAAGATCCCAGAAACCACCAGTTTACTCAATATCCTGCCACCTTCCCTATAGAAAATAAGCTAGAGGGGAGCTTAGAGATCGTATGGTTCCAATTCCCCCATTCTATAGAAGGAAAAGCTGAGGCCTAGTGAGGAATGGCCCAGCCAAGGCCACACAAGGAGGCCAAAGCAGAGCAGGAATGAGAAGTCAGAATCCTAGACCCCTAACCAGGCCTGGCCTCTTTTTCGTATATTATACTGCCACATATTCTGGTGGTGTTGTATGCTTGAGAATCAATGACTATTATGCTCAGGGAAGAAAGGCCATCAGTGCTCAGTCATGCTTAGTGTGGGCTGGTTGGTTATACCTGCCTATCCAGCCTCCTCAGTCCCACCCTCTTGGGACCTCAGAAATCTGAGCAAAGGTCTATTCCTAAAGGGAACACAGTTTCAGCAGAGACAAAGGAAGAAATAGACTGCTGCACTCTGTTCTTGGTGCCTTACTGAGTGAGTGACTCAGTAGCTAGTGGTAGTCTGTTTGCTTGGTAGAGTGTGGGAGGGGTAGGTGGTGTCCTGATCCCAGCTAAAGTGGTTTTCAGGAGCTTGCTCTGATAAGCATGCTGGCATCTCTCCAAAAGGTGGCTTCTCATTCTGTCCGCAGAGGTGACTTTGGGGATTCTGGGACTTCATGTTCTCTCTCTAGGGATATACATCTGCCTCCTGGTTTGGCCCTCTAATATGCTTCTTGATCTTGACTCATCCAAGGTATTGGCCTAAGACCACTTTTCCTGCACCTGATGCTTTTTGATTCCTGACCTCTTTTCTTTCCAAGCTCAGTACACAATTCCTTAAGTTTTCGTCACTGTGCAGTCTCAAACAAGCACACTTAACTCTAACAGCTTGTGTAAGCAATCTGTGCATCATTTTTAAATATAAAGCACAGTTATCAAATTATTTGCCTCCTCTAAGTGCTGAGTGTTATGTGAGGCACTCTGGAGACTACACAGTAAAAATAAACAAACCCCTGTCTTTAAGGTACTTAGAATATATGAGAAGAGATAGAGATGTTAATTTAACATCACATATATATAATATCACAATTATAATATCACATATTCAGGACTGTAATCAAAGTGAGCTATAATTAAAGTGCTATAAACCTTTCTACTCAAAGTGTGGTCTTCAAACTAGTAACATCGGCATCATTGAGGCATTTGTAAGGATTGCAGCATCCCTGGCTCAAGCCCAGACCTACTGATTAGAATCTGCATTTTAGAGAATTATATTAAGTGAAACGAGTCAGACACAGAAAGAGAAATACTACATGTTCTCAGTTATTGGTGGGAGCTAAAAATTAATATATAAATTCACACACACACACACACACACACACACACACACACACACACAAAACCGGGGGGTGGGGGGAAGAAGATATAACAACCACAATTACTTGAAGTTGATACGGCAAGCAAACAGAAAGGACATTGTTGGGGGGGAGGGAGGAGAGGGAGGAGGGAGGGAGGTTTTGGTAAGGCGCAACAATAATCAACCACATTGTATAGCGACAAAATAAAATTAAAAAAATAAAAAAGAATCTGCATTTTAATATAATGTGCACATGAGTTACCTGGGGATGCCAATGCTGCTGGTGCTTAGGTCACACTTTGAGAAATGAGATTGGCTGAGAACAAAGGAAGGGACAATTATGACTAGATGAGTGAAGGAGTAAAGGTGCCACCACAGAACAGGTGACATATGCAATGGGCAAGGAAGGACACAGAAGACTTTGCTGAGCAGATTCAGAAAGAGAACAAGTGGAGGGGCAGTCCAGGCAGAGGAAATTAGACAAATAAAGGCACAGAGGCATGAAAAGTATATTCAGGGAATGGTAAGTAGTAGTTACAAGGAAGAAAATAGATGAAGATGAAGTTGAAAATATAGGATGGGACCATGACCATATTGTTAAAAATCTTTTACATTATGTCAAAGATTGTGGGACAAATAATTCAAGAAGTTCTTTTAGTAGAGGAGCAACAAGATCACATTCCTCTCATTTAAATGAAGAGGATAGACTGAATGGGAGAAAAGCAAACAACAGCAAGAAGCCTAGAGGAGTTTATTGCAATAATATAGGCATGAAATGAATATGGGCTGGAACTAAGGCAATGGCTGAGGGAATGTGTGTTATCTTAAGATGCTAAATTTGTGGTAATTTGTTGTGCAGCAGTTAGATAACTAACACAGATTTTGCTACCTGAAAGTGGGATTATACTGTAACAAATATCTAAAAATATGGGAGCAGTTGTGGAACTAGACAGTAGGCAGTAGCTAGAAGAATTTTGAAAAGCAAGCATGGGAGTTTAAATTGCCCCGAACAGACTGTTAGTAGAAACCGAGACTTAAAGGACACTGCTGATGAGGACTTGGGAAGGAAGTGACGAACATGTTATTGGATAACGGAGGAAGGGAGATCCTTGTTATGTAGTGACATAAATTTAGCATAATTGTCTCCTGCAGTTATGTGGAAAGAAGAAATTATAAGTGATGAACACAGATATATAGCTAAGGAGATTTCCAAGGAATGTGTTGAAGGTGCCACCTGGTTTCTTCCTGTTGCTTATAGTAAAATGTGAGAGGAGAGAGATAAATTGAGGGAAGAACTGTTAAATAAAAAAGAACCAGGACCTAATGATTTCAAAAACTCTCATCCTTCTCCAGATGTCAAAAGATACTTAAAATCAAGAGATTTACTGTCAGGAAACCATAATCTAGAGAAGAGGCTGAGGCTGTCATCATATGTTTTGCTAAAATCTCATAAACACAAAAATATCAGAATATTCAGATTAGAGTATTCAGTCACTTTCAGGAGATTCAGGGTATGTCTCATAGATTCTTTTAATCAAACCAGAGGGTCTCCAAAAGACTTAAGGGCACTGTCCCTCAGCTATCTCAGCAGGAGCCAAGGATACAGGATAAATTATCTTGAAAATATTTGTGAGTGTGACTTTTGTCTAATGAAGCCAATTCCTGTGAAGTTCATTGAAGACCCATAAAGTTCTTAAAAAAATTGTTTCAGCAGAAACACTGCCTGCTGAAAATGAAAGGGACGAGGGAAATACAAAATTAAAGGAGGCTATTGGACCCTCAAAACTCTATTGGTTGGAAGCAGGCTAATAAAACTGCACAGCTGCAAACAGGTGCCACCTTTCATGAAATAGGAAAGATGACTCAGAGGGTGGGAGGATTATTCTCAGGCTTTGAAACCTAATCAAGACACATTTGCCCAGCTGTAATTCAGAACTGCCCTGGGCCTATTACTCATTTTTTCCTTCCATTCTCTGTCTCTTTGAACCAGAATGTTTATAGCTGATATCCTATGTCCATCAACATCATTGGGATGTTGGGGTGTGTTTGGGGCAGATAACTTGTCTCTTTAGTTTTATAGGTGCACAGATGGAGAGAAATTGTGCCTCAGGAGTTGTACTAATGGGTTATATCCAGGGGTCTCATCTGCACCTGAAACTGATTTAGATGATGAGATTTTGGACTGAGCTGATGCTATAATGGAATGAGATTCCTGGGAACCTTGAAAGGCAGTGAATGTATTTTGCTTGTGGGCAGTACTTAAATCATTGGGGTCCAGGGGGTGAACTCTGCTAAGCAGAATTCTAAAATGGCTTCCAAGGTTCCCACCCCCTAGTGTATCCCCACTGCACAATCCTCTCCACTTGATTATGGGCAGGACCTGTAAATATCATGGATGCCACTTCCATAACTAGGTTACCTTAGATGGCAAAGGGAAGGAATTTTGCATATGTATTTAAAATCCCAAATCCATTGAGTTTTAGTTAATCAAAAGTAAGATTATCTTGGGTGGGTTTGAGTTGGTTAGGTGAAAGTGCTTAAAAGAGAAACTGGGTCTTATCTGAAGAGAGATATTCCTTGCTTGAAGAAGCAAGCTTTATGAGTTCTATATCTATGGGGAAATAAATTCTGCTAACAATCATGTGAGCTTGGCAGAGGACAATGAGCCTCATATGGGACTGTGGCCTCTGCCTGACACTTTGATTGCAGTCATGTGAGTCCCTGAGCAAAGGACCCATCTAAGCAGTACCTGGACTCCTGACCCATGAAAATCATGAGGTAATAAATTAATGTGCATTGTCTTAAGCCACTAAGTTTGTGATAATTTGTTACACAGCAATAGATAACTAACACAGCTAGAACTAAGGCAATGACTGGAAATTGATAAGATGACTTGGCTTCTGATGGAGACAGAATATGAGAGAGAAGAGAAAGTCAGGATGGCTTCCAGAGTCCTGGTGTGGGCAACTGGCTAGACAATGATGTCATTAATGGGAGGCAGTAAATATGGAGGTTTGTGAACAAGGTTCTCTGACTTTGGGATCAGAGTGAGTCCGATTCCCAGATTTACCACATACCGGCTCTGTGACCTCTTGCTTGATCAGTTTCTTCATCTGTAAAAATCCCTACACAAGGGAGTTACAAGGATTCAATTAATGTTCAGTAAGTAGAAGCTATCATGATCATTATTAGGAGTATTAATAAAAATCAAGATCAAGAACTCTAGATATGGAGGACAAATCAAGTTCAGAATTAAACTTAAGAAATTTAAGGGGCTAATGAGAAATCTAGATGACAGATAAATGGCATGTGGATTCGTAGAAGAGATAGTGATAGTAGACTATTCATTTAAAGAGTTTGGTTAGGATTTAAAAGAACTAGAGTATACAGTGCTAATAGTGCCTAGCATGTAGTAAATGCTTTGAAAAATGGAAAACACTGTTATCTTGAGGAGAGAGAGATGGCAGTACCTCAGAAGAGGGGGAAAGTGTATGTGTAGGTATGTATGTGTTTTGTGTGTGGTGGGTGGTGACTTGGGCATTTTTTAGGGTCTGAGGAAGGAGCCAATGAAATATGTCTAATGAAGAAAGGTCATGAATGAAATGGGAGGGAATCTACTTGGAGAATTTGTAGTGGATGGGAAGGTCATTCTCAGTCTGAAGGAGAAGAAAAGACTGAGTGTAGAAATAGCTTTGGAAGTGGGAAGAAGTTGACGGAGTTCACACACAGGCTCGAATCTCAGCTCTGTCACACATTAGCCATGTCCCTTTCCTTACCTGAAAGTGGAGATAAAATCTCACATAAAATATACTCACAGGGTTAGAGTATATATAAATTAACGCACGGGCTTGTCGCCTGAGCTCAGGCAGGTATATGTGTGTCTAACTACTTACTGGTCACTTCACTTCGATGTCTCACAGCTGCCTCAAACTCAGTTATGTCCACAATGTTTCTCTTCCAGAGTGACTTGTATCTGCCCTGCCATCTGTCCAGGTGCCCAAGCCTGGAGTCTAAGAGTCTTCCCTGAGTCTTATCTACTCCCCTAGTCAATTACATGTCAAGTCCTATCACTTCTGTTCCCTAAATATCTCTTGATTTTGCTCTTCAAGAGGGAGATGGTTCTCTCCATCTTTACTGCCACTGCAATCTCTTCTGCATGGCCTGCATAACCAGACTACCCAACCAGACTCCATTATTGCCTACCCTCCCCTCTGAACCTTCTTCCACAAGCAGCCAGAAGGGTTTCTGCAACACAATTCTAACCTTCACATTCCCTCTGTAAACCCTTCAGTGGTGAGCTAGGCTTGATGACAGATCTGCTCCAGGTTTGAGGATGGTGAGAATGATCACTGGGACTCAAGTCCTCAGTTCCAAACTTTGGCTTACTCCTGAAGCTCTAAGTAAGAAGTGCAAGAGATACATGAAAGATAAGAATACAGGTTAGTGGATGCTGCTCCCCGGTATCTTTCTTGTTTTTGCACAGGGGTGTCTTGGTAGAGTGAGATGTCTAACAGGAGAGAAGAACACTGAACTGTGGGCTCACTACATTTTACACTCCTGGCTACATAGGCATATAGAAATAACTCATCTACCATGTAAGGTTATAATTTTGCTGCTCGACAACTTACACAACTCATGCCCTCAGACTTTGGGCCTTGAATTTCTTGCACTGGGATAATAGCCCTTCGTGGTGGTTAGATTTACGCGTCAATTGGCTATGATATAGTATATAGTTGTTGGGAAAATATAGGAAAATGGTCAGGGCCCCTCAGATATTCAGAATCTTGCTGAGCATTTGATGTAAATAGGCACGTACACTCAGGTGTTCCTTGGTTATCGTTTAGTGTAATTGCACACGTGCACCTAGGTGTCCTGGGTTCTGGACTTAAGCATAAAGGATGAATGGCTCTGATCCACAGGGCCCCCCACCCGGGTGGGGGGGGGTACGGGGAGGCCACTACTGCTGCTGGTGGCTACTGCTGCTAGTGCCCCCGGGACCCTCCACAAGGCCACCACCGCCGCTGGACCTGTAAGCTACCAGACCTGTGAGTTGCTGCTGCTGAGGAAGCTGAGGACTGAGCTCATGTTGTCTGCCAACAGTTCCCAGAATCTTTCCCAATTACGTAGCATGGACCTGTGTGTGAGCGGTCTGGGGACCCAGCCTGGTGTGTGAGGGGTCTGGTGACCCAGTCTATACAATGGGTTTGAAGGGTCTGAGCCCTAGCTCTGACAATATAAATGGAAACTTAGTATAAAATAATAACTAAAATAATGAAACATTTTGGCTTTAGTTATGATTTGCCTTACTTTACAATGGTTGTTCAATCAAACACTGATGTAAGTGTTGGCTATGAAAGTATTTTGTAGATCTACAATCAGCTAACTATAAAGGAGATGATTATCCAAAATGTGGGTGGTCCTTGATCAATCAGTTGAAGTCCTTAGCACTAAATTGTCCCTTAGTAAGAAATTCTGCCTCAAGATTACAGTATCAACTCCCGCTTGAGAGTTTCCAGCCTGCCAGCTTGACCTACAGATTTTGGATTTCTCAGCTCCCATATCACATGAACCAATTCCTTGAAATAAAAACAAAAGAAAAAAAATATCTCCTACTGGTTCTGCTTCTCTCGGAGAACCCTGACTGTATGCCCCTCATCAGCACCTGCACTTTTCCACTTAGGGGCTTGGTCATGGCTTACCACAAATGCCCTCCCCCTGACCCCTGCTTGATCTAATATAAATACCAATCTCTCACTATCGCTTTACAAGGCCCTCTAAATCTAACCCAGTGGTTTTCATCTTTGGTCACACAAGCTGGATCAGGATTTTCACAAAAACACTGACATTCAGGCACTACTCCTAAAAGTCCAACTCCAGTCTCATCTCTTCCCACTTTAACTTTTACTCTCTGTGCTCTGACTTTACTCTATTCCCTGCTTCTTAAACATGTTTGAAACTGTGTGATAATTACTTAACGACTAGTTACTGTCTGGAAAGAAAAGGCCTGATTTGTAGTGTTTGCCAGTTTCCACTTTGTAAATACTCCCAAACATGACTGATTCAAGCTACCAATGAGATATCACTGAAAACAGAGCTGGGAAGAGGTTCTAACAGTTGGCTTCCACAAGCAGGTATGAGCAGTCTCCAGAATGCCATGATACTGTGACTGTGCCCTGGTCTCTACGCCTGAATGCCCCACACTCTTCCCCCTCTCCCACCACTTCCTTTCAATCTTCAGATTATTTAAAGTTTATTTCTTAAGAGAGCTCCTTCCCTAGCTCCTGGTTATATCTTTGTTACAGATACCTAAGATGCACTGCTCTTTCTTGTTGCTAATCATACTTTACGTTAATATTTGACATCAACCTTCCCTACCCCCTACCTATGAGGGTAGGTATCATGTCTTTCCTGTTCACCACTCCATCCTCACCGCTTGCCAGTGTTTGGTACACGGTAAATACTCAAAAAATTTTGTTTCCTTTCTCCCTTTGAGGCCTCACTTTGCAGAGGCAGGGGACCTGGTCTTCTGCTGAGTGAAGAAGTTGTGGCAGAGGACTCGAGAGGTACTAAGTTGGAGTAGCCACTATGGGAAATGAGAATGAATGCTGACTAGGGGAGGATGAAAGGGCTGCTTGGTAACCCTCGTGTCCATACAAATGGTTAAAGTTACAAGTTCCAAATGGAAACAAGGAACAAGGCTTGTGAGAATCTGGGACTTATAAAAGAAGAACATGAATGGTTGGATGAACCTGGGGTTGAGGATTAGCATGGAGGGGTCAGGGAAAGGCAGTGGATGAGGCTGAATTATTTGATCACTGTTAGGAATCAGCTGAGCTCAGCAGCACCTGAGCTCAAGCCAGCCCTATTCCACAGGCAGGCCCAGCAATCCTTGGCAGCTCCCACATGTGGTGTGTATGACATTGCTTTCTGGTTTCTCTAGGGTTCTGTAAAGTTGCCTCTGCATTCCTGGGTCCTATCCTTGGCCCAGCCTTCAAGAGACTTAAGGACCAATAGCCTTAATGATCCTGCCTTGACCTGGCATCACCTGTTCTTTTTTTGGAATCCTCAACCCTGGCGCCTGCATGTTCTGCTATTTCCAGAAATCCACTCAACCATGATCAAGGAGGCAGTTCTCCAGCAAAACTAGTCTTCCTCAGTGAGGCTCCGGGAGGGTATCTGGCTATCTCACAGGAACTGTGTGGCATTCAGCTGACACATTACAAGCTCATTTCCCATCCAGTTTTAAAGCTTCTACCACCCATCATGGACCCTTAGTAACTTCCTGTCTCTGGATTGAAAGATCAATGGTTCTAATTTGCAGAGGGGAGATCATTGACATGACTTGATCCAATGATTGATCAGCTCATTCTTGCTTTTGTTATCTCTTATTTCCTTAGTTGCTTTGCTCACCTGACAGAATCCTGTGCATTTTTAGATACTAGATATGATATCCTTTCCTAGGAAGGCTTTTCTACCTGGATTAGATTAGACCACAGCCTCCTATGCCTACTCCAAAGATAGCATTTATCACATTGGGTTCTAATTGCATCCTTCCTTCATGTCACAAATACTTATTGAGCAGCAACTATACTTGGTGCTGTGTTTAGTGTTAAGATAAAGAGCAAAATGGATGTAGTCCCTGTGTGAATGTCTAAGAGGGAGTATCCATTAATCAAATAACCACCCTAATAAATGTATTAACTAAATTGAAATGGTGAGCTGAAAGAAAGCTATATCCACCCTTTGAAATCAAGTAAGAAATAAATATAACTTAAACTTGGGGTGGTAGTCTGGGAAGGCTTCCCTAAGGAAGCAATGCTTAGCTAAGATCTGAAAAATAAATAAGAGTTAACTGGGAATAGAAAAGACAAGGGGACTCCAGACCAGGAAAATATCATATGAAAAGGCCCCGTGGCAAAGATTTGGAACCAACCTAAATGTTCATCAATGGGCGATTGGAAAAAGAAAATGGGGTATATACACAAGGGAATACTCAGCCATAAAAAAGAATGAAATTTTGCTATTCCCAGCAACATTGATGAGCTCTGAGAAAATTATGTTAAGTGAATTAAGCCAGGCACAAAAAAGAGAAATACTGCATTTTCTCATTCATACATGGAAGCTAAAAAACTTGATCTTGTAGAAGTAAAGAGTAGAATAGTGGTTACTGGAAATTACTAAGGGTATGGGGGGAGATGGGAAGAAGGGGGTCAATGGATACAAAATTGCAAACACATACGAAGAATAAAATCTAGTGTTCTATAGCAATATAGGGAGACTGCAGCCAACAACATATTACTGTATGACTTCAAGTAGCTAGTTGAGAGGATGTTGAATATTTCCAACACAAAGGGGTGACAAATGTTTGAGGTGATAGATATACTAAATACCCTGATATGATCATTGCACACTGTATAAATGTACCCAAATATCAAATTGCGATACATAAATATATATAATTATCATGGGTCAATTAAGAAAAAACAAATTAAAAAGAAAAACACTTTTTTTTCAGAGACAGAGTAAAGTTACCAGAAACTGGGAAGAAGGAATAATGAGAAGTTATTGCTTAATGGGTATGGAGTGTATGTTTAGGATGACAAAAACATTTTGGAAATAGATGGAGGCAGTGGTTACAAGGCATTATAAACGTAATTAATTCCATGCAATTGTATGTTTAAAAATGCTTAAATTGGCAATCCTTATGTTATATATAGTTTACCACAGTAAGAAACAACGACAAAAGGCCCTGTGGCAGGAAGACCATGCCGATGTGACACACTGAAAGGCCAGGGTAACTGGAGCCCAGAGTGGGAGGAAGAGCACGGTGAGGAATGAGGCTGGAACGACCATCAGGTGTCACATCACACACAGGCTGTGGACTACATTAAAGGTTTTGTACAGGACCTGGCACATTGTTGGCTACTTCTATGAAGTCAAGAAACCACTCCTATAAACTTCCTAGATCTACAGATGAGCCAAACTCTCCAGGAAGTCTCTAAAGTACCCCTCTTTATAGAAACAATGAATCTTATCATTGTCCTGACAAGTCTGAATAGGAGAGACCAGGCCCAGATTTATAGTGCCTGGCTCAGAGCCTTACCAAGGACAAGGGCAAGATATTTGTTAGCTCTGCACATCCCTTACATGCAGCAGTGGCTTCAGGGATGTCCATAAAAGTTTCGCCAAGAGCAGAGATATCTGAGGAGCCAAATAAGTGAAAAGCCTTATCCCCCACCCCCAGATGTATTCTTGAAAATGAATAGATAATTGTCTAGGATGGATTTAGCAAATAAAATGGCTCATGGAAAACCAAGTCCAGCTGGTGAGTTAGCTCAGTTGGTTAGAACACAACCCTGTAACACCAAGAAACCAAGTCCAGCTAGGGACCTCACAGTAAAAAACAAACAAACAAACAAACAAACTGATTTGCTTTAAATCCCTGACAATTAATACTCAATACTTGCTTTAGAGGTCTGGTCAAAGTCACAACCAATTTCCCCTAGCGTGTCTGCTGAAGAATGACTCTTTTGAAAATCAGATAAAGCAAGAGAGCAGAGAAAGTGAATTTTGCTTACTGTTGGAAGAATTTTCTGAGTCAGAGTGATCTGAAGATAGAATGAGCTACCTTAGGAGACAGTGACCTCAAAATTTCAAAAATAAGCTAGAAGACCATTTGGGGGATGTTATAGAGGAGATTCAACCATGTAGGTTGGTGTACAGGGCCTTAACAGTTTCTTTCCACCATAAGAATCTTAGAGGCAGAAAGACTGATGTGAAACAGTAGCTACAGGGTGGGGAGAAATGAGACATCAGAGAGAGAGAAGAGCATGATGGAAGAGTAAGAACAGAGGGACTTAATTTCATTAGGAGTGGAAGCAGCTTATGCTATTGCACCTAATCTGGTCTGGGCTTGGGAACCAGAGCAAAGAGATCTGATGATACATCCTTCCTGGGAACTGTGGTTCCCAATTTGAACACAGGCCTGCACCTCCAGCCAGCTCCAATGATATGCTTTCCAGATTCTGTGGGTTGATCAAGAGTTATAATTTGGATGGGTATGAGTTATCTACTGTCATGTAGCAAATTACCTCAAAACTTAGCAGTTCGCAACAACAAATACTTATTATCTCACACAGTTTCTGAGGGT
The DNA here is from genome assembly GCF_027409185.1 of Cynocephalus volans. Lineage (NCBI taxonomy): Eukaryota > Metazoa > Chordata > Mammalia > Dermoptera > Cynocephalidae > Cynocephalus > Cynocephalus volans. The sequence goes on from NC_084463.1 coordinate 114,985,260, forward strand.
CAGGAATCTGGGAGAGGCTAAGGGGGGTGCTTTTGGCTCAGAGTCTCGCATGAGGATGCAGTGAAACTCTCAGCTGGGGCTGCAGTCATCTCAAGACTCACTGGGGTTTGGAGAATCCACTTCTGAACTCACTCCCTTGGTTATCAGTAGGTTTACATCCCTCACTGGCTATGGCTATTGGCTAGAGACTTCCATTCCTTGACACATGGGTCTCTCCATATTTTACTTTAGTGGCTTCGTGACATAGCATCCGGCTTCCCACAGAGGAAGTGATTCAATAGGGAAAGGAAGTGAGCAAGCGAGGGAGAAAGTGCTCAAAAAGGAAGCCAGACTGGGATGTAGAATAATGAGACAGGCTGCCCAGTTGAAACTGAAGAGAAACCTGGCAAGAAAAGAAACAAACAACCAATAAGCACATAATGAGATACTCAATTTTTCACCAGTAATTAGAGAAATAAAAATCAAAATCCATGAGATACTGCTACAGAATCATATGAATGACTAAAATTAAAAGACCAAAAACAATCATTGGCAAGGATGAGTTGAATAAGTCAAATGATCATACATTTCTGCTGGGAGTGTCAAATGGCATAGCCATTTGGAAAACAGTTTAGTTATGTGCACATTTATCATACTACATCTAGCTATTTATCCAAGGGAAATGACTTCTACTGTTCACAGAAAGACTAGTACATAAATGCTCATGAGTAACATTTGTGATAACCAAAAACTGGAACTAATTTGTGTTCATCCAACAAAATGGTATACAATGGAACACTAGACAATCCTTCCCCTCCCAAATCCTTGAGAATTAATACTCAGTTAATGTCCAACTAATTCCACAAATAATTATGTACTGATACATGCAAGAGTATAAGTAAATTTCACAAACATTGTGCTGAATGAAAGAAGCTGGGTACAAGAGAGTACATTCCACCTCCCCCCCTCCACTCCCATGGTAAAATGAATCCACGGTGATAGAAAATAGGTCAGTAATTTTGTGGGGCAGGGGTTTGGGGAATATTGACTTCAAAATGGCACAAAGAACATTCTGGAATGATGGAAATAGTCTATACTTTTTTTTGTGGTGATAGTTACATGGCTTATATGGTACACATTTGATTGATCCGGACTACCAAGGGGAAGTTGGATTACTATTTCATAATGGAAGTAAATAAGATTATGTTTAGAATGCAGGTGATCCCTTAGGGCATCTCTTAGCACTACCATGCCCTGTGATTAAGGTCAATGGTTGATTACAGCACGGTGTTGTAACACCAAGGTCGAGGGTTCGGATCCCTTTACTGGCCAGCTGCCCCTCCCCCCCCAAAAGTCAACGGGACATTATGACAATCCAATCCAGACTACAAATGGCCCAGACTCTTCAGGGATGAAGGTTTGGGTCACCCCACCGGGTATGACCAGCTGAGAAACACGACCAGCTGAGGTGCTTGCTGAAGGCAAAGGGAATACGGAATGGATAGTAAAGAAAGTAATTATAAATACCAGCTATGATTACGTGACCAGTTACAGAAACGAGGACTGTAATTGTTCTCCCTTATTTTGTTAGGAGTACGTCTGTGTGTGTGTGTATATATAGTATAGATATTAAGCTATTATCTTTGTTTTTGTTTTTCCTATTTTTTATCATGTAACATAAGACTTACTGACTTTATGTTAGTATTTAAATATTGTTAACTTTACATCATAGTATTTGTATTTAAGTCATGGGGTATCAGGAGAAGAGTAAACATCACCTAAGGACTTTACCTCATCTTCTGGGAAAGAGATTAATGCATTTTCAGTTGTATGAAGCATAGTTAAATCATGTTAGGTGGAACTGTTTTGTTATTGTCTCATTTAGAGATTGTGGTTTAAGGAGATACATATGGGCACCAAATTGACAAGGGGTGGACTTGTGACAGTTAATTGTAGGTTTCAAGTAGATTAGAATAAGAAATACCTGGAAACCAGGCAAAGCATTACTTCTGGGTGTACCTGTGAAGGTACACCCAGAGGACATTAGCGTATAATCCTGAGTGGACTAGGTGGGAAAGATTCGCCCTCAGTAAGAGTGGGCACCATCTAATCTGCTGGGGGCTCAGAGAGAACAAAAATGGAGGAAAAGGCTAATCTCACATTCTATCCCCTGGAGCTGGGATACACTCTCCTCTCCTGATTTCTGTGGACATCAGAACTAGAGACTTTTCAGTCTTTGGGTTCCAGGACTTAAACCAGTGGCCCTCCAGGGCTCTCAGGCTTTTGGCCTTGGACTGAGAATTACACCATTTGCTTCCCTGGTTCTGAGACTTTCAGACTTGGACTAAGCCATGGTGCCAGCATCCCAGGGTCTTCAGTTTGCAGATGGCTTATCGTGGGACTTCTTAGCCTTCCTAACTGGGTGAGCCAATTTTCCTAATAATGCCCCTGCTCATATATCGTATACATATCCTATTGGTTCTGTCTCTCTGGAGAACCCTGCGTAATACAGTATACATTTGGCAAAACCCATTGAAATATAATTTTAAATTATATAATTTTATATTATGTAATTTTTACCTTATGAATTTTGACTTTAAGAGTAAAAAATTATAAATATGTAAACTACAAATTTTTAAAAATGCAAGGGATAATTCATAGAAAAAAAATAGTACTTAGAAATTTTATTGCCCTCTCTTAGTCTTTTCAAGATCAACAACTCAGGCAAAAATAATGTATATGAATAACATAAGTAATCACTTTAAATATATGTACAAGGTGTATACAATTTTTTTTTTTTTTTTTACCACAGGGAAAATGCTTTTTTCCCCCCAATATGTTTAAAACATTTATAGAAGAAATCACATGATAAGCCTTGTGAAAAAAATCTCAATAAATTTCACAAGTAAAAAATTTTAGAGATCATTTTATCAAATCTCAGAAACTCTGGAACTGAATAACCAAGGTATAATTTCAAAAGCTATTTTAAGTTTCAAAATGCTGTTTTAAACACCTTTTTTTGAGTCAAAGTGGAAATCAAAACAAAAATCATAGAATACTTTAAAAGTGAGTTCTTTACATCTCAAAGCATAGTATATGGTTAAAGATGAATTCAGAGGAGTTCAAGATGGCGGCGGCTGCGGCGGCTGGCGCGGAGTAGCTGAGGTGGAAAAGGTGGCCACTGGGCCTCAGGCAGCCGGGAAACTTGCGGACCTTTCTCTGGCCATCTCTTAAGGGAGGACTGCTGCTGCTGGCCGGTCGTGGGGGCTCAACGCCACTTTGCCCCCGGCAGGAGAGGCTGCCTCATTTACAGGCAACAGCTTTGAAGTGTGGAGCAGGAAAAGAACTGACTCTTAGCTGCAAAAGCGAGTCTTGAAACAGGGAACACGGCGCCAGGGCTGCTGTGGATGCAGCCAGGATCCCGGAGGCTGGGGCCGCACTGAAGGCGGCCAGCTGCCCTATCCAGGATTCGAGGTTTCAGGCCGGCATTAAAGAAGACTCCTGGGAGCGCCGGAGCGGCGCCGCGACTGAACAGCCCGAGGCGGCAGCGCCGAGAACACGGAAGGCAACAAACCAGAGACAGAGCGAGCGCCCGACCTGGCACAGCACTGTGAGTGATCCCTGGCAAAGCTCTGTTCGGGGGGTGGATGCCCACGCGGCTCCCCGCCTGCACCACCAGGCCACTCATTGCCCCGGTGCTGCCTCCATTTTCCCAGGTGCGGGCAGCTCCGCCCTGCTCGGCCATCACTGAGCCCATTTGCTTGGCCTGGCGCGGGGCTTTCCGGACCCTGCGGGCCGGCCTCCTCTCCCACTCCCTCCACGGTTCTCTGGCAGGGCTGGGGGTGTGGGGCGTCCCGACCAGTTTTGGGAGGGCTAGGAAGTACGGGCGGGCTGACTGTCACTCCACCACACCCTGGACTCCGGCCCCGGTAAACTTCCTGTTACTGGGAGGCAGATACCATCTCTGCGACCACCAGTTTGGAAAAAAGCCTAACGAATTTCTGGTTGGGAATAGTGTAGTAGGAGAGTTCCCAGGTCTGCTTGAACCTGCCGGAGAGCAGGCTGCAGGCGGGCACTAGACTCGGTTTATACCGGGGGGATACAAAGGTGAACAAGACCCGAGAAAGATCTACACAGTGCTACAAAGGCACCCAGAGAGACTGGTCGTCTGTGCCTAGCAGAAACCTGGTAGACTTCCTGGGCGAGGCGGTGCTGAGCAGGGTCTTGAAGGCCCAGCTGATAGACGAGGGGTGCAGAAGACACGCCCCAACCCAGCACAGTGTGCACAGAGGGGGGAGACGTGCGGCCAGGGAGGCGGAGACTGGACAGAAACCACACACCCGGTGGGGTCGCCACTGCACGATCTAACAGCCTGGGCCAGAGCACACTGAACGGGGAGAAGTCCTGTACAGAAAGTGAAAGCTCAACAGAGATCACACACCCTGTGGTACGTGATCCACCAGCCCAGCAGAGTACAAGCTGACCAGAAAGGTGGATCCCCGGAGAAGCCCAAGACCCGAGGCAACCACACACACAAGACACTAGAGGCCAACTGAGCAGTCACGGCGGGAGCCATACCAAATTGGCAACCACAGCAACATCCTAGTTAGTCATTAGTCTTAAACCGGTGGACTGTGAAACCCCCTGCCACAATGAATAAACACCAAAAAAAAGACACCAGAAATACAAAAAATCAAGAAAGTACACCACCAAAAGTTAATAAATCTCATACTCTAGATCCTATAGAACAAGAAGCCCTTGAAATAACTGATAAGGAATTTCGAGTGATAATTCTAAGGAAACTGAATGAGATACAAGAAAACTCAGCTAGACATCATGATGAAATGAGGAAAAGTATACAGGATCTGAAAGAGGAAATATACAAGGAAATCAATGTCCTGAAAAAAAATGTAGCAGAACTTGCTGAACTGAAGAAGTTATTCAGCGAAATAAAAAACACAACGGAGAGTTTAACCAGCAGGCTTGTCGAAGTTGAAGAGAGAACCTCTGAACTTGAAGATGGGCTGTTTGAAATAACACAAGCAGACAAAAAGAAAGAAAAAAGAATCAAGGACATGGAAGAAAATCTGAGAGAGATATCAGACAACCTCAAGCGCTCAAATATCCGAGTCATGGGTATTCCAGAAGGGGAGGAAAATGGAGATTCCATTGAAAACATATTCAACAAAATAGTGGCAGAAAACTTCCCAGGTATAGGAAAAATCACAGATCTTCAGATCCAGGAAGCTCAACGATCTCCAAACGTATTCAACCCAAAAAGGCCTTCTCCAAGACATGTCATAGTCAAATTGGCAAAACTCAGAGACAAAGAGAGAATCTTAAAAGCTGCAAGAGAGAAGCGTCAAATCACCTATAAGGGAGCCCCAATCAGGTTAACATCAGACTTTTCATCACAAACCCTAAAAGCTAGAAAGGAATGGGATGATATTTTCAAAATACTAAAAGACAAAGATTGCCAGCCAAGAATACTCTACCCTGCAAGGCTATCCTTCCGAAATGAGGGGCAAATAGTATATTTCTCAGACAAACAAAAACTGCGGGAGTTCACTACCACAAGACCACCCTTACAAGAAATCCTCAAGGGAGTACTGGGTTTGGTTCCTGAAAAATAACTACCACTGCCATAAAAACCTAAGAAAAATCTAAACCCGCTAGTACAATAAAAATGGCATTCATGAAGAGAAAACAAGCTAACAAAAACACTATCTACAACCTAAGGAACCAACAAACAAAGAAACCAAACAGTAAATCAGAAAGCAAGGAACAAAAGACACCTAAGACAACCAAACAACCAATAAAATGCTAGGAATAAATCAACACCTTTCAATAACAACTCTTAATGTTAAAGGCTTAAATTCTCCAATTAAAAGACACAGACTGGCTGACTGGATCAAAAAGCAGGACCCAACTATATGCTGCCTACAAGAGACCCACCTCACCCATAAAGATTCACACAGACTAAGAGTAAAAGGATGGAAAAAGATTTACCATGCAAACAGAAAAGAAAAACGAGCTGGAGTGGCTATTCTTATATCTGACAAAATAGACTTTAAACTAAAAACCATAAAAAGAGACAATGAGGGACACTACTTAATGATAAAAGGACTGATCCATCAAGAAGACATAACAATCATAAATATGTACGCACCCAATGTTGGAGCAGCCAGATTTATAAAACAAACTCTATTAGACCTAAAGAAGGAAATAGACAGTAATACCATAATAGCAGGGGACCTGAACACTCCACTGTCAATATTAGACAGATCATCTAGGCAAAGAATCAGTAGAGAAACACAAGATCTAAACAAGACTCTAGACCAATTGGAATTGGCAGATATCTACAGAACATTCCACCCAACAACCTCAGAATATTCATTCTTCTCATCAGCACATGGATCATTCTCCAAGATAGATCACATATTAGGTCACAAATCAAGTCTCAATAAATTCAAAAAAATTGGAATTATCCCATGTATCTTCTCAGACCACAATGGATTAAAACTAGAAATTAATAACAAACAAAACTCTGGAAACTATACAAACACATGGAAATTAAACAGCATTCTACTTAATGACATATGGGTCCAAGAAGAAATCAAGCAGGAAATCAAAAAGTTTATTGAAACTAATGAAAACAATGATACATCATACCAAAACCTGTGGGATACTGCAAAAGCAGTATTGAGGGGAAAATTTATTGCATTAAATGCTCACTTCAGAAGAATGGAAAGATGGCAAGTGAACAACCTAATACTTCACCTTAAAGAACTAGAAAAACAAGAACAATCCAATCCTAAAGTTAGCAGACGGAAAGAAATCATTAAGATCAGAGCAGAACTGAATGAAATTGAAAACCAAAAAACAATTCAAAAGATCAACGAATCAAAAAGTTGGTTTTTTGAAAAGATAAATAAAATTGACAAACCATTAGCATGGCTAACAAAAAAAAGAAGAGAGAAGACTCAAATAACAAAAATTAGAAATGAAAAAGGCGATATTACAACTGATTCATCTGAAATACAAGGAATCATTCGAGACTACTATAAACAACTATACGCCAACAAATTTGAAAATCTGGAGGAAATGGATAAATTTCTGGACACACACAAGCTCCCAAAACTGAACCGTGAAGACGTAGAAAATTTGAACAGACCAATAACAATAAAGGAGATTGAAGCTGTTATCAGAAGGCTCCCAACAAAGAAAAGCCCAGGACCAGATGGATTCACAGCAGAATTTTACCAAACATTCAAAGAGGAATTGACACCGATTCTTTACAAACTATTCCAAAAGATTGAAACGGACGCAAATCTCCCAAACTCATTCTATGAAGCAAACATCATCCTGATACCAAAACCAGGTAAAGATATAACCAAAAAAGAAAACTACAGGCCGATATCCTTGATGAATATAGATGCAAAAATCCTCACTAAAATACTAGCAAACAGAATACAGCAACACATACGAAAAATTATTCATCACGATCAAGTGGGATTCATCCCAGGGATGCAAGGTTGGTTCAACATACGCAAATCAATAAATGTGATACACCATATTAATAAACTCAAACACAAGGACCATATGATCATCTCTATAGATGCTGAAAAAGCATTTGATAAAGTTCAGCACTCATTCATGACAAAGACCCTCTATAAGTTAGGTATAGAGGGAAAGTATCTCAACATAATTAAAGCCATATATGCCAAACCCACTGCCAATATCATCCTGAATGGGGAAAAGCTGAAAGCTTTTCCTTTAAGAACAGGCACCAGACAAGGATGCCCACTCTCACCACTCCTATTCAACATAGTGTTGGAAGTACTAGCCAGAGCAATCAGAGAAGAGAAGGAAATAAAGGGCATCCAGATTGGAAAAGATGAAGTCAAACTGTCCCTGTTTGCAGATGACATGATCCTATATATCGAACAGCCTAAAACCTCTACAAAAAAACTGTTGGAATTGATAAATGATTTCAGCACAGTAGCAGGATACAAAATCAACACACAAAAATCAGTAGCATTTCTTTTCTCCAATAGTGAACATGCAGAAGGAGAAATCAAGAAAGCCTGCCCATTTACAATAGCCACCAAAAAAATAAAATACTTAGGAATTGAGTTAACCAAGGAGGTGAAAAATCTCTATAATGAGAACTACAAACCACTGCTGAGAGAAATTAGAGAGGATACAAGAAGGTGGAAAGATATCCCATGCTCTTGGATTGGAAGAATCAACATAGTGAAAATGTCCATACTACCCAAAGTGATATACAAATTCAATGCAATCCCCATCAAAATTCCAAAGACATTTCTCTCAGAAATGGAAAAAACTATTCAGACATTTATATGGAACAATAAAAGACCACGAATAGCCAAAGCAATGCTCAGCAAAAAAAATAAAGCTGGAGGCATAACACTACCTGACTTTAAGCTATACTACAAAGCTATAATAACCAAAACAGTATGGTACTGGCATAAAAACAGACACACTGACCAATGGAATAGAATAGAGAATCCAGAAATCAACCCTCACACTTACTGCCATCTGATCTTTGACAAAGGCACCAAGCCTATTCACTGGGGAAGGGACTGCCTCTTCAGCAAGTGGTGCTGGGATAACTGGATATCGTTATGCAGGAGAATGAAACTAGATCCATACCTCTCACCATATACTAAAATCAACTCAAAATGGATTAAGGATTTAAATATACACCCTGAGACAATAAAACTTCTTAAAGAAAACATAGGGGAAACACTTCAGGAAATAGGACTGGGCACAGACTTCATGAATACGACCCCAAAAGCACGGGCAACCAAAGGAAAAATAAACAAATGGGATTATATCAAACTAAAAAGCTTCTGCACAGCAAAAGAAACAATTAAAAGAGTTAAAAGACAACCAACAGAGTGGGAGAAAATATTTGCCAAATATACATCTGACAAAGGATTAATATCCAGAATATATAAGGAACTCAAACAACTTTACAAGAAGAAAACAAGCAACCCAATTAAAAAATGGGCAAAAGAGCTAAGTAGGCATTTCTCTAAGGAAGATATCCAAATGGCCAACAGACATATGAAAAAATGCTCAACATCACTCAGCATCCGGGAAATGCAAATCAAAACCACATTGAGATACCATCTAACCCCAGTTAGGATGGCTAAAATCCAAAAGACTATGAACGATAAATGCTGGTGAGGCTGCGGAGAAAAAGGAACTCTCATACATTGTTGGTGGGACTGCAAAATGGTGCAGCCTCTATGGAAAATGGTATGGAGGTTCCTTAAACAATTGCAAATAGATCTACCATACGACCCAGCCATCCCACTGTTGGGAATATACCCAGAAGAATGGAAATCATCAAGTCGAAGGTATACCTGTTCCCCAATGTTCATCGCAGCACTCTTTACAATAGCCAAGAGTTGGAACCAGCCCAAATGCCCATCATCAGATGAGTGGATACGGAAAATGTGGTACATCTACACAATGGAATACTACTCAGCTATAAAAACGAATGAAATACTGCCATTTGCAACAACATGGATGGACCTCGAGAGAATTATATTAAGTGAAACAAGTCAGGCACAGAAAGAGAAATACCACATGTTCTCACTTATTGGTGGGAGCTAACAATTAATATATAAATTCACACACACACATACACACATACACACACAAACGGGGGGGGGGTAAGAAGATATAACAACCACAATTATTTGAAGTTGATACAACAAACAAACAGAAAGGACATGGTTGGGGGGGAGGGAGGGAGGGAGAAGGGAGGGAGGTTTTGGTGATGGGGAGCATTAATCAGCTACAATGTATATCGACAAAATAAAATTAAAAAAAAAAAATAAAATAAAATAAATTTCTTATCAGATAATTCCAAAAAAAAAAAAAAAAAAAAAAAAGATGAATTCAGAGAACAAAATCAAAGCCTTACATAGATTCATAATTTATTAACTCAACAAATATTTATTGAGGGCGTACCATGTTCTAGGAATTTTTCTAGGATCCAGAGAATAGCCAAAGAAACATTTATCTTCCCTCATAGAGTTATATACTAGTGGAAAAGCGCGCGCACACACACACACACACACACACACACACACACACACACACACCCCAATGAATATATAATATTTCAAAGAATGAGATGTTCTATGAATAAAAATAAATCTGGATACAGTGGATAGAGAGTGATCAGAGAAGGGGAGCTGTTTTGTATATAGTGGTAAGGGAAGGCTTCTCTGAGAAGGTGATGTTTTTGCAGAGTGCCGAAGGAAGTGAGGGAGTCAGTCATGCAGACACTGGTGTGAGGCGAGCATTTCAGGCAGAGAAAATAGTAAGTGGAAAGACCCCAAGGAAGCTGAAAATGGAGCTAGCAATGGGTTAATTGACAGGAAGAGAGGGCAGAGAAATGGTGTGGGGTTAGATTATGTAGTTGGTGCCACTTAGGCTGTCATAAGGACTTTTGCTTTTATTCTGAGAGGACGGGGAAGCGTGGGAAGGTTTTGAGCAGAGAATAGACATGACATGACTTATATTTTAAAAGGATCATTCCAGAATAGTCTATATAGCAAATAGAGTAGAAACAGGGAGATAAATTGGGAGGTTGCTGAAATAATCCAGGTAAAACATGTTGAAGACTTGGATCAGATGTATCCGTAGAGGTAAGGAGAACCAGTCATGTCTAAGTAATCAAGAAGAAGAAAATATAAACAGTTAAAGAATTCAACCCCCAAATCTAGGAAGCTAAACAAAAATGTCAACAATAATCTGGGAGAAGGAAATTAAGAGGGTGGGGAAGAAATTAGTAAAATAAAAGCCAGAAATATAGTAAAACTGAAAAATAAATACTAAAGTTAGTTCTTTGGAAAGTCCAGTAAAATAGAAATTGTTGGTTCAGTGAATGAAGAAAAGAAAAAGGGACAATGCAGACATACCACATCCAGGATGAAAAAGAAGATAGAACCTCAAATTTAAAGATTTAAAATTATAATAAGTATAATTGTGCTAACGTGTGCAAAAATATTTAGAATGAACAAGTTTTAGAAAATATATATAAGTCAAGACTAAAATAATAGTGGAGTAGAATAACTATGGCAAAGACTGAAAAACTTCAGGGCTGTGTTACAAGTGGCACTCTGCCAGAAAGTTTTACAGGTGAATTATTTCAAGTTTATGGCACAGATAGTTTCCATGCTATTTATACTGTTCTAAAACAGAACAAGGTCAAAAGTTTCCCAACTCATTTGATAACATCAACATAGCCACAAGTCTAAACTTAACAAAAGTAGCACAAAATCCTAAATAAATCACAGAAAAATTGAATTCAGTGGTCTATTTTAATACATATCCTCAGACCAAGGAGAGTTTATTTAGAAGCCGTAGAGTGGTTTAAGAGACCATAGTCTGGAGCCAGATAGCTCAGGGTCAGCTTTGCATCTTGAGATGAATCTAATCGTTTTACAGCTTTGGTCAAACTATTTAATCTCCCTGTGTCTCAGTTTCCTCATCCATAAAATGGGGCTTATGATAGTATTTACCTTATACAGTTGTCGTAAAGATTAAAAACGTTAATACCTGTAAAGCTTTTTTTATAGTACCTAGCATGGAGTAAGCACTCAAAAATCCTAACTGTTGTCATTAGTGGTGACTTTAACTGTTGTTATCAGTTTCTACATTTGGAAATGTATTTTTCATAAATCAAAGGAGAAAAGTCATGAGATAATCTTGTTAGATACCAAAAGGTATTTTGATAAAATTTAATAACCACTTTTGATTTAAAAAAAAACTCTTAGTCCACAATAAAGAGAAAGATACTTTCTTAAGATGATAAAGAGTCTCCTGAAATCAACAGCCTTCATCCTCAAAGATGCCTGCTGTTGCCATTTTTATTTTGACATTGTTCAAAAAGTTCTGGTTGATGCAATAAGAACAATATAAAATAGGTTTTACTACTATTTACAGATGATACAATTGTCTACTTGTGAAACACAATACCAATCAAAATCCAACTAGGATTTTTTAAAAATTGGCAATTATTCCAACTTCCTCCTGGAAGAATAAATGTGTGAAAATTATCAAGAGTATCTTGAAAAGGAGAAGTATAAAGATGCTTTTCCCTAGTAGCTATAAAACTGTGTTACTGGTGCACAGATAGATCAGTGGAAGAGAAAGGAAAGGCCAGAGGAAGATCAGCATCCGATAAGGATGGTGTTTCAAATCAATGGGGGATATGTTGGTTTATTTCATAGGTAGTACTGGGACAAGTAGGCATAATCTGCTAATTAATAGACTCTATCACCCCTTTGTGGGTGTAACCACTGTATGGTTTCTGAAATCCATCATATTGTCAGAGGGTATTTGCAGAGCCAACTTGTAACCACTGGGGAGGTGGTTCTGGAAGCCTATGGCTTATTGAGAAGGGTGCATTAATTCTCTAGCAATTCTTCAGTTATTGTTTATATAATATGAGGCTGTATTGCTGGGTTCCTATATGTTCATGATAAATATATCTTCTTTTTATATTGTTCCTTTTTCTGGTATATGACACCTTTTTCCATAAAGCACTTTTTTTTTTTTTGCCTTGAATTCTATTTTGACCATATGTTAAGAAGTTGTCTAAACTTATTTTTTTTCCTATTTGATGTATATATTTTTATACCCTTTTATTTTAATCCTTTTGTTCTAAAATTTTATTTTATAGATAAAATATTGCCACATCCTTTAATAAGTACAACCTAATAGTCTCTTAGCTGGTGACTTTAACTTACAGTTATTTTAAAGATATATAAGCATTTATTATTGCCATTTTTCACATGGTGCATTTACTATACATTTTGGGGGTCTTTTTCCTACTCTTCATTAAATAGAACAGATTCTCTTTGGCTAATTTAAAAGTTGCATTATTTTTTATTTCTATAGTGATTGCCTTAACTTTAAAAAGACACATACCTATGTTCATTTATCCTGTTAAACATGAGTGTAATGAGCATTCATACATACCAACTACCTAGATTAGAAAATAAACCTTTGAAAACAAAACCTTGGTAGAAGCTACTTCTGTATATTTTTTCATGACATTTTCTTGCCATCCCCTCAAAGTTAATCATTCTTTTGAATGTGATGTTATCATCCCTATACACAAATTTATTTTTTACTACATATGTATCCCTAAATTATGTACAGTATTGTTATAAAAAAACTAAAAAACTTTAAACTAAAAACAAATGTTATAATCTGGTATGTATCCTTTGTGACTTGCTTTATTTTGTACTCAGTGTTATGTGTGAGATTATCTAAAGTTGATACTTATATTTATATTCAGTGCTGTGTAAAATATTATGCATATTCATTATATGAATAAACCACAATTAATTTATCTAAGATATATATTGTCCAGTTTCAGCAGCAGGAGGCTGGAACAGAGACAAAATGAACATCCTTTAAGATGATTTTAAGAAGACAAAATAAAAATGGTTACCAAAATGAATTAGTAAAGAGAAAGAAGTACATTTGACAAATTGGCCATTCAGCAAATTGACCTAGAGCCCAATAAGGGGAAAAACAAGCTGTGGTGGCAAAAATAATTCTATTCTCTAATGCCCCCTATATTAGTCTGCTTGGGCTGCCATAACAGGATACCACAGACTGAGTGGCTTGAAAAACAGAAATTTATTTTCTCACAGTTCTGGAGGCTGGAAATCCAAAATCAAGGTGCCGTCAGGATTGGTGTCTCGTGTGGCCTCTCTCTGGCTTGCAGTTGGCTGCCTTCTCACGGTGTTTTCACCTGGCCTCTTCTCTGAGTTCACACGTGTAGAGAGAGAGGCTCTTTTGTGTCTCTTCCTCTTTTTTTATAAGGACACAGGTTCTATCAGATTAGGGCCCTCCGTTTATGACCTCATTTAACTTTACCTCCTGAAATACAGTCATATTGAGAGTTAGGGCTTTAACAAATGAATGTGGGGGGAACACAACTCAGTGTATAACACCCCCAAATCATGTATATCACTCAAGTATTGTCACAATAACACTACAGAAAAATGACCTCAATGTCAGTGGCTTACAAAAATAAATACATATTTTTCTTATTCATGGGTTTTTGGGTTGGATTGGATGAGGCTGATCTCAGCTGGTGTTGGCTGGGCCAGGATCCAGGCTGTAGGTCAGGTTTAGGTCCCCATGTCTCATTTTGGAACCCACGATAATAGGGCAGATACTTAGGGCATTTTTTTTCATGGCAATGGTAGAAGCACAAGAGTACAAAACCCAACCACTTAAACACATTTCAAGCCTCTGCTTGCTTTACTTCTACCAATATCCCATTAGCTAAAACAGGTCAAGCCCAGAGTCAAGTGGTAGAAAAGTCATCTTCACCCATCCATGAGGCCACGGCAAGGATGAGAGTATAGAGTACTACCATAGCATGGTGAAGAATTGAGAGCATTAATTCAATCAGCCACAGAATATATGCTGGAGCACTGACTGGTTGCGATGAGCCTCAATTGGCATCAAAATACATTCTTTTTCTGCAATGGTCCATGTGGGTTGTTAGTGGTAAAGACTGATGCTGCAGCTGCACCAAAAGTCATTGTCTCTCTACGGTGTGCTTTGATTGCCTTATACACTCCTCACATCACTTCTTAGGTTTCTGAGCCAGTGAACCCAAGGCTTGGTTTGAGGGTTCAAATTAATCACACTCCTTCATTCTATGAGCTCTGGGCCAATTGAGAAATATCTCAGGGTCCTGACATGAATTCAATACAGTATTAGCTCTATTATCAGTGAGCTGCCCTGGACACAAGACTAACATGGTCTTCCTGCTATTCCCCCTCCTGATTTAAACTTACCTACCAAGTCACAGGTATCTTACCTAGACAGCATCTTGCCTGTTCACTTTGTTTACTGCATGGGAAGAAGAAGAAAAGCTGGTCAGAATTAATCAAGTGGAGGAAAAGGGTGGGGTTAGAAGTGTGTTCAAACTGAAGAAATAGTCTCTGCAAAGAACTTGAAGTCAGAAAGCAGAGTTATTGGCAAACTGGTGGCTGTTGTAGTCTCTAGGTAGTTGAAAGATTCACTATCCAGGTGATGTAATTGCTGAAGAATCAGGCCCTTGAGCAATTTAGCCTGAAGAAAATCAGGCCCAGAGGGAACCTGAGAGTTTACTACAAACATAAAAGGGAAGAAGACTTAACTCCCTTAATTCACTCGTTCATTCAATGTGTATTTGTTGAATGCTTCCTTGTGCCAGGCATACTGTCCTGCGTGTTGGGGATACAGCGGCTAAGAAAATAGCCATATATCTGCCAATCTGAAGCTTACATTTATGGCTGGAAGGTACAAACAATAAGCAAAATAAATAAGCAAAATATGTAGTTTGCTAGAAGGTAAGAAATGGTAAGGAGATAAAAATAAAGCAAAGAAAAGGGCTAGGATGTATTGGGGATGCAGTGCAATTTCAGATATGAAGGCCAGGGAAAGTGAATTTGAGAAAAGATCAGAAGGAGATGGGGACATGGTGTAAGAGTGCTTTGCACAGAGCTACCAGCAAGTGCAAAGACTTGCTGTGGTTGATTGCTGGGTGATAGGGGTTGAGGAATAGTAAGGTGGCCAGAGTGTGGGAGAGCAGGAGATGAGGCCAGGCAGGTAATGGGGATGGAGGTGAGAGGAGAGGAAGGGAGGATCAACTTGGACCTTGTATGCCATTGCAATGCCTCAGGTGTTTACTCTGTGAGATGGGAGTCATTGGAATGTTTTTATTTTATTTTTTTTTAAATTTAAATTTAAATTTTTTATTTTATTTTATTTTATTTTTTAAATTTTCTTTTGTCGATATACATTGTGGCTGATTATTGCTCCCCATCACCAAAACCTCCCTCCCTCCTGCCTCCCCCCCCCCCCCGCAACAATGTCCTTTCTGTTTGCTTGTTGTATCAACTTCAAGTAATTGTGGTTGTTATATCTTCTTCCCCCCCCACCCCGGTTGGAATGTTTTGAACATAAGAGAGACACGGCCTGTTCTACCTTTCACAGCAATGGTTGGGTTACTATACACAGACTGAAACGGAGCAAAGGATATGACTCTATGTGATCCTGAGAAAACAGGGTCAGTGGGTAGAAGGGGTTAACTTTTCTAACTAAATAGCTAACTTCTAACTTTCTTTTTTTTTTTTTGTCCTTTTTTTGTGACCGCAGCTCAGTCAGTGAGCGAACTGGCCATCCCTATATAGGATCCGAACCCGCGTTGGGAGCGCTGCTGCGCTCCCAGCGCCGCACTCTCCCGAGTGAGCCACGGGGTCGGCCCCTAACTAACTTCTAACTTTCTATCTAACTGACTAACTTACTAGCTAACCCTAATTAACTGACTGTCCATGAGTGAAAATGGCTGCCTAGTCACCTTGGGCATTATGCTCAGCAGCTTGTCACTTGTGGTTCCTGAAGATGTCAGAGATGTTGATGTTGGGAAATAACTACATCAGACCCTATGACACCTCAGGCTCTTTCCAACACTGAGAGTCTGTGATTATACAGCACATATCACCTCAGTCTTTCCCAACTAGAATGTAAGCTCCACGAACTTGGAGAATTTTGTCTATTTTGTTCATTGCTTTATTCCCAGTGCCTAGAGAGTGCTGTATATGGAAGGAACTCTTTAAGTACTTGTTAAATGTATGAATGTCTCTGTTTAAACTTATTGTGGTACCTTGAGCAAGACATTTCTCTTCTCTGCACCTTACAGAATAAAAAAATTGGATTGGATGGCATTGATGATCTTTCCAGGTTGGCCAGTCTGTGATTCCTGGTTTCAAACGCTGAGCCATTGTTTCTAAAGGGCTTTGCAGGCTAATGGGTACATGAAGGGGCTCTTAGGGGGAGAAAAGACAGGGATGAGTAAGGGAAAACCTGAGTCAAGGAGAAGTACATGGGTAGCCTTTAGTGACCAGGGCACCCTCTGAAAATAAATGTGAATTGTCTTCTTTGACACACATGGGGCTCTAATTCCAATTAGGAATGTTTCACTAGAAACTGAGGGTACAAGACACTGAGGATCCATTCCAAGCATGTTGCCTTTGCTTCCAGTGTGTGGGCCTGATCAACAAAGTGCTTACAGTTCCCTGAAGCTCTCCTGGGAAAAACAGCATAAATTGCAGCCAGTTCCATTTATGGGTATCGAAAATACATTTTTAATCTTGATGAATTTCACAAATGACAACACTGACATTTCTTTAAATAAATAGTTCTGTCAAGGCACAGCATTACCATGTGTCCCCAGACACCCAAGAGGCAGTGATTTCATGTCCCCCTGAGGTTTAGCAGAGCTGCCAATGTCAACAGGATGGCTGATGGAGCCTAGATTTGCTGCCAGATAAGCCAATGAGACATGCTGTCATATTTATTGGATACAGAATCAATTATAAAAAGATGCACAATAGGTAACTGCAATCAGCTTATTCTGCATTTAGCTTTAGTTCATTTCAAACAGAAGATATTTTTCAATATCAAGAAGGATGCAAATATATGTATATCTTCCAAGGAACCTCTCCTACAAATTGCTTTCATTACATGTTAAAACAAGTGGAGTTCAGCTTCATTGTGACCTAGGAGGAAAAATATAACAGTTAGAATTTAGTTACTTATTGTCAGGCTCTTGACTTCTATTCTCTTATTTAGTCTTTATATTAATGCTAGGAGGTAGTAACTATTATAGCCTTCAATTTACAGATGGAGAAACTGAGGTTCAGAGAGAGTTAAGTGACTGGCCCATGGTCATGTAGAGGGCAAACGCAGATCTTGTACCCAAGTCTATGCTCTTAATTCAGAGATTCATCATAGTTTATACTCCAAAAGGAAGTGTCATTACCTTTCAAATGCAAATGCTAGAATAATCACAATTATAATGGCAATGAGTAGTGTTTAAAATAAACAGGATCTACATTTTCTGGATTGATGATCTCAGTGTCACAAGGAGAGACTGGAAAAATAGAAGATGAACTCAAATTCTAGGGCTTCAGCTATCGAGACTTAATGTCCTTTCTCCAGACACTGACTTGGGTACCTTTCCCTGTGGATTCTTTTCAACCATCTGTGCCCAGGAGGGCTCAGAGTGTGCACTATATACCCTGCAGTACCCAGTCATCCATCTCCCCATCTGACAGTACAAGTGCAGTCACCTTCTTGCTGGAGTCATTTAGCTGCTCAGGCCTGAAGGTCTCTGCGGCGCCGGCCAAAGGCTTTGGAACCCACATTGGTGGGCATGAAATTATTCTTCACCACACCCCCTGATCTGCTCAGCAAGCCTGCCAACCGATGGGTCACGCAGGTGGCAGTGTTGCAGGCCCTCTTCTGGGCAGTGACACTGATTTGCAGGATGAAGAAAGAAGAGAAGACCTGTGAGTGACAGGCTAGGGGGAGGAGCCTGGCCCATGCGACCCTGTGGTAAAGTTGCTGCTCTGAGAGGCACTAATTAACCTTAAGTGTTTCTTTTAAACACAATTATCAGAGCAGAAAATCACAAGGCCATTAGGGAAAATGCCATGATCACTCCCCACAGACATTCCCAGGGGTGTTGGAAAAAGCAAAGGTGACTCTGGGTGACTGGCCATGGAACTCAGAGCTGTAACAGCCAATCTTTCCAGTGTAATCAGACTAACAATCAGCAAAGGCTTGAGAGATTAGAGGGTATTACGGCTCCACAGCCAACCCTATTTACAAGGACTGTAGAATCCATACCCCAGTCACGGGCACCAAAAACCCCTTCTTAGGAAAACAAAAATTCCCCAGTCTTACCTGGAAGAGGAACAGGGTTTGCAGCATCCAGTCCTGGAAGGTGCTTACCTGCTCCTTGGAATGCTGGTTCTCGCTGCTTGAACTCGATCACAGGGAACACCCACCATACCCCGTGTCCAGCTACCCCGGGGTGAAGGCTACTTCTAAGCACATGTCCTGGACACCATGAAGCCTGGGACATTGGCCAGAGCAATGACCACCACAGCTCAGGTCTTTTTAGAAAAATAGTTTTATTCCCCCAATTACTAGCACATTCATAAGCGGGATGGAGAAGCTCTGCTATGGAATCCTGGGGGGAACTCAGGGCTGCCCTCACTCTCTGACTTCTTCCTGGATAATTCTCTTCCAGCCTGTGAATCCTGCTCTCTCTCCTCCCATCTGAGGCTCCAGACATTCTCTGCCACAAGGAAAGCCACTGATATCAGCCCGAAGAGCAACCAGAGAGGAACCACATGCATCAAGTTATAGGAAGGAAGCAAGAGAGGAAATTAGAAAGGAGAGGGAAAAGTTTAGTTGGCATCCTGGGGCATGCTGACATGACGTTGATGGTCTCTCTCCAAGTCGCTTTCCATATCCCTTTTCTTGCCAGGTGCTCCAACCCCAATTGCAGTTTGGGGGAACGTGTGAAACTTGTTGAGGTCCTGCGTATATGTGCCCAGCATGCAGGTACTCAGATTACTGCAGCGCTTAGATCTGGGGCTGTCCAGGCTGCAGGGAAAAGACATGCCAGACAGTACCATGCACCAGGGTCTGCCCCTGTTGGCAGTCACGTGGAAGACTGAACCAGGCAGGGGGCACTTTGAGCAGGGACAGGAGGGGCAGGCAGAAGGGCAGCTCACACACCCTGCATTAGGAGAGCTCAGAGGTGCAGTGGGTCAGGGCAGTGTGGGGAAGGGCTGTGGTGAGGAAGGGTGGCTTTTTCTGGCATTCCACATGCTGTTTAGTCCTTCATGCTGGCCAGAGGGGTTCTCAGGGTGGATGCAGGTGCAACTCATGCCTCTGCCAGGGCACCACTGGGGCTCGGCCAGGCACTGATCTCTGCTCAGGCTCGGCGTGCACAGGGAGGTGGGGCTGGGGAATGGTGCTCTCTCTGGCCCCGCGACAGCATGCACATCTCCACAGATGCTGTACATCTAAAGGCCCCGACCTACCTCAGATACTGCTCTACCTGTCCCCACCCCCTGCAAGGGCTTTGCCTTCACCTTGCAAATGTGAACTGAAGGCTCCTTGCAGGTATGAAAGAACAAAATGCACAGGTGAACTTTCTAAAACCTGGCCCATCCTCTGGCTTCGCACTTACCACTACTAACTCATCCAGTGCTTGAAGGTCTCCCCAGTACTCCAAGACCAATTCCCACAGTGAGTGATTCCACACCTTCCCTAACTGCTTTCAGAAATGGATCTTTTTAATATGTCTAACCACAGTCCCTCCAGCTGCAACAGGATCCTCCAATGTCCATAAAGCCTGAGAATGGATGGGCCCCACGTCCTGTTGAACACCCACAGCCGGCAGTTCTCCCGGCCAGTGTGTCCTCTCCTACATCTTGGGATCTACCCTCATGGGTATTTGGGGGAGAGGAGGCCTTAGGTTGGGCTGCGTGGGGAGCCTCACCTAGAGCCCTCTGTCTCCTGCTCCTGCTCCAGCTCCTGCTCCAGCTCCAGCTCACTGGCCTTCATCTGCACATAGTCCTGCATCAATGCAGCCAGCAGGAGGCGCGCTTCCTCTTCACTGAGTGTGGCTGGGTCTGGGCTACTCTCCAAAGCAGACCTGCGAGGGGAAGCAGACCAATGCAGGCTCTGAGCCCCTGTTGCTTGCTCCCCAGGATAAGTAGCCAGACTTCCTGGTCTCTGCTTCTTCCCCTGAGGATGTGGCTGTCCTGATTCACAGTGGACAGGGCTTGAGGCCAGTGTCCTCACTGGGAACCAGACACTGGTGTAACCTCCAAGCAGTGTGTGTTGGAACCAGTTCATACACACTTGTGAAAGAGGATGATTAAATTTTCAGGAATTTTGCAAGCTGAGTGATAAGTCCAGCCATTATTAAAAGTTAAATGATAAAATTTACAATTAATGCTGAATCTGAAAACGGTTTTAATTTAATAAATATAATATGGACGTGGGTGAGAAATAGATCAACAGATCACATATCAGATTTAATACCAAATTTATTGGCAGACTAGTTAGCAGATTAGGATGTAAATTCATTTCTCAAATCATGGCTGAAATGGATAAATAGTTCAGTTACAGATGCAAAAGTTTGGTAAAAAGCAATGATAGCATTTTGTGAGCGTGAATGGCTGTGAGAAATTTAAATAAAGAATATTGTATGTCTTGTTACTATTTGTAATTTGTGTGCTAAACGTCTTTATACCAGGAAAAGCTTTTAATAAATTACATGCTAGTATACATACATGCGTGTCCTCCCCTATCCCCAACCAGTTTCTAAACATTCAGCATATCACAATTAAGAGACACAAAGCTATCTGATCGTAGGGCCAGTGGATACAGAGTGTGCTCCTGGCTTAAGACCATCTCACCTGAATGGCGCTGCCTGGAGGCTGCCGGCCTGGTACAGGACCAAGATGCTGAGAGCCAGGAAGTGGGAGAACTTCCAGAAGCCCATGACGCCTCTCTGTAGAGGGAGAATGAGTTAGCACTGCACCAGTTGGAAGGTTTATGAGCCCGCAGACCCGAGGCTCCTGTCCTGCGTCTCCCCTGCCTCTAACTCCCTGGCTTCTTGGATTCGGACTTGTCACTACATTTCTCTTCATCTTTGTTTCCTCATCAGCAAAGTGGACTGCTGGAAGGTCCAGTGGGTCTGTAGCGTGCACGGTTTGCCAAAACTGGAGGAGCGATCTTAGCGGGACGGCGGGGGGGGGGGGGAGCCCCTAAACCTGTTGGTCAGGTCTCTGTTGAGGACATTCTCAGAGCCTGCTGTCACAACAGCTGCTCCCATAAGGAAACCCAGAGCTGTCCTCCCTGTGTGGGGCTTTTGCAAACAGTTGGGGGTTGAGGTGGGGCAGAGAGGGTAGGTAGAGAGGGAATATCTCTGCTGTTGGAATCTCAGAAACTGAAGAACCAATTCAAGTGCTCAGCCTGTCCGCCCTCTGGCAATTCAGTCCCCTGAGAGAACCAAGCTTAGCAGAGTCTTAAGTTGGGACCCAAGACTTCTCTGTGCTCCCAAAGCCCGCGCCTGGGGCTTGCAGTTTAGGGCTGGCTGCCTCTCAGTCGTTGCTCCCGTTTACCGCCCAGTTGCGCTGGCCCAGGTCCCAGGGACCCCCTAGGCAGCAGACGCGATCCCCGAACGCACTGTCTGCGGAACGCTCCTCCTGCGTCCTTTTCCGTGTGCGATGCCTGGGGAGCTCGAGTGTCCGAGTCCAGCCTAAGCATGTGCGCCGCGGAATAGAGACTGGGGCCCGCAGCCGCGCGGGGAGAGCGGAGCCAGGAGCCTTCGGACTGAGTCTGTCCAGTGCTACCTGGGGCAGGAGCCCGGGACGAATCCGGGGCTAACAGAGACCGTGGATGACGAGACCGAGACAGAAGTGGACAGAGAAGCCGAGACTGGCAGAGAGTTAACTAAGTAATGGAGAGAGGCGGAAGGGATGTGAGGGAGAGAGAAATAGAACGATACACCTGAGAGCAGGAATCTCGGGGCTCACCTGGCGGGCGGTGGCTTGGAGCAGAGGCGGCGGCGGCCAGCGAGGGCCCTGCGGAAGCGGCGGCGACACTTGGGCTGGGCAGTGTCTCGGCTGTCTCCCAGCGCCAGCGGCTGCTCTTATTCCCGCTGCCGTGGGTCGGGAGGGGTCCCCCGAGCGTCAGGCAACCAATGGGCGGAGGGGTCCCGTGCCCCAGCCAGATTGCGTCACCCCCATGCTTCCAGAACCCGGAGCATCCAGCAGGACGGCCCCACTTGTGTTTGCACTGAGGTCATTAATTAAAGTGTGTGTCTGTGGGGGGGAGGGGAGGATGGTGGGACCAACGAGAAACATCCTTAAAGCGAGCGGGAATCTGAGGGCAGTTTGACGTCACGGTAGATTTCACCTCTTCAGTTCCGCTTGGTTTGAACACACGCCCCGCTCCACCCCCAGCTGTGGGGTCTTAGAGGCTGGGTTCAGGATTACAGGGACTCCTGGCTCCCCCAAATCTGACCCTAGACCCCCGCCCAAGTGAGGCTTGGAGGGTCAACGCGCCACAGACTGGATTCTGGGATCAAACAGGGTGTGTGACTCCGGCAGCTGGTATTACCTACAGAGGGTTTCAGGAGATGGAACTGGGGGCAAGAGCTTTGTTAGACCCGAGCTCAACTCCACCTGCGCCAATTCCAGGCTGAGTGATAGCGGGCACGTAACCTCACAGAGCCTTAATGCACTCATCCTTGAAACGCGGACCGTAGTCCCATCTTGAAGGAATGCTGTGAAAAGTAACCCAATGCTAAGTAGGGATCTGGAAGATTTTCCTGGTCCACATAGGGGATTCCGTCAGATCTAGACTGATACTTCCCGAGCCCCCACCTCGCCATACTGCCTGAGCTCTTCTTGGGCGGTGCCAGGGTGCTATTCGGATCGGTCACATGTGTGAGGAGGGGGCAAATGCTGGGCCTGAGGGGCGAGGCGCAAGGGACAGATGCTTCTGAAGCCTCCATCCAGAACTCTAGCCCTCCCCCTTCCTGCCCTGCCATCCATCACCTCTCATTCAGTCCTCCTGCCTGAGCCATTTGCACAGCTGCCCCTTTGCTTCAGGCTGCTGTTTGCCAAGATGTCCCAGCGGCATTCCATTCCCGCCAGCACCCCCACCCCCGCACTTCGGTCCTCGACTGAAGATCAGGCGGGCTTGACAGTGCTGTGGAGTCCCTGCCTAGACTAGAGCTCACACTCACTTCCAGTCACGCACCTCCACACACACACTAGCTCATTACTGTTTCCAAACATGTGCTACTCCTCGAAGAACAGACACAAAACAGACACTGGCGCTCAGGGGTATCACTGTCAAACATGTCCCAAGCCTGCATCCGAGTATCGTGCAGTCGCATCCACACACCTGCATGATGCTGATCTGCTCCCACCATACCTGCAGGCACTGTCAAGAATAGGTGCGTTCCATCACGCCCAGTTACGCACGACCTCTCCCCCTCTCACACTCAGCACACTAGGTTTCCAGACCACTCTGCCTGAGCATTAAGCCTCAGACTCGCCCACAGGGCCAAGGCAGCGTCTAGGGTGGGGAGAAAGAACCTTCTCTGCGTCCCTGGTACACCGGGGTCTAAGCGCGCAGCGTGTGATCCGCAGCAGCCTGTCCAGAAGTTGTCAACTTGGGGGGCGCAGCAGCTGCGTGCGGGTATGGGGGGAGTCGACACCCCAGTCCTCAGTTCCCAGAAGCTTCGGCATTTCCTAGGACACACTCGCGCCACCTCTTTCCCCCCTTGCGAGCTGGTGTCCTCCGCGACCAAGGAGGCAGCGGGAACGCCTAACTTCCAAGAAGCCCCTATTTGACTCTCTTCCTTCTTAACTCCTGGGGTGGCACTACTGCGAGGGAATAAAAGCTCGGAGTTGGCGATTCTGTGTCTGAGACACTCTTCTCAGGGCCCCGCCGGTAGGGCGGTTGCGGGACCCGGGACTGGAAGAACTGGCTGCGCGTCAGACGCAGACCTGGAAAGGCGAGCTGCACGCGGGGCAGAGCGCGTGATGGCGCGTCCCCGGGCACAGTGCTTACTGCAGCCTGCAGGCAGACGCCAACGTCTGAGACCCAGTCCGGGGCTTCGAGGCTTTTCAGCAGATTAGGTTCCGAGCCTTGGCCTGGGCTTTCTGTCCGGAGCTGCGTGACGAATTGGCGAAGGTCGCTGTGCGGCCACTACGTGGCGCGCAGTGCTTGAGCAGCTGCCACATAGGACTGTTGTAGAAGCGTACGAGTATTTGGGCTCGAGAGCCAAATACTTCTGCGGAGGTGACTTTCTTTTCCAAGACCAGAGGTTTCTAACATATGAACCCCCCGAAATCGTTTGTTAGTACGTGTGTCCGTGATGTACATTTTCCCAGGGAGAAAACCCGTAGCTTTCACCTATGTAATGGTGACCGTAAAAACGTTAAGAAACCACTCGTCTAGAGGAAGATTTCGTAGCCGTGTCACTTTGCGGGTTCGGAGCTCTGCCGTTGGCGGCTGAAACCACAGGCTGGTGCCGTGGGGACACTAACCAGAGTCCGCACCCAGAGGGCGCTAGTGTAGCCTCGAGCAGACCAATTTCAAATCTTACGTTCTTAACGATCGGTCTCTGCAGACACTGGAGATCAAGTCCTCCGTCAAGCACTGTTAGAGCCTGTAGTAAGTGTGCCTGGCGCTGTGCTGGGGGCCAAAGCTTAAAAAGGTGTGGTGGGGGGGAGGGAGAGGGAGGAGGGGAGAGAAAGAGCGGAGAGAGCGAGCCCTTTTCTCAGGCAGTTAGCACCATGCCATATACACTAGTAGGTGCTCCGCCAACGTTAAATGAATGGAAGTTAATGCATTCTGGCAAATTCACCAATAGGTCTCACAAGCATCCTGCAGAAAATCCGGACCAAGTTAGAGTGGCATTCCTCTTGGATTCATTTAGGAGCTCATACCGTTCAGCCAGACGCCTCCAATTTTATATGGCACACCGAATCGGTTCCCTGATAGAAGTTTCCAGGAAGGAGCCAGGGAAGTCAGAGTTTCCCCTGGGGTTCTTTCTGAAGACTACGGTCTCCTGGTGCGAAATGCAAAACGGTTCTCCTCACAGCCCATCCCTAATTTACCGAGTGGAACCTAGGGAAGTTTAGACCTTCCCTTGAGCGGATCGCTTTGATTTCGTCCTGCTATACTTGGAACTTTTCTGAATTTTAGGGCTAAACAGAGCATGACCTAGCGAAAGTCGCCAAAGAAAATACTGATTGAAAAAAGGTCTCTTGATTTTTTGGCCCTTAATTCTACTATCTTATTTCATAAGTTTTAAATCTGGAAATCAGGGTCGGTTTTGAAACAATCTTGTTTGGAGAAAAATATTTTTGGAAACGCTCTAATAAATATTAATTGTAATGTTGGTTCCCATTTGTTTAAATCAGATTCCTATACTCTGATTTAGAAATAAAAATAAAGATGAAATCTGGTTGAAAATTCTTATGTGAATTTCCATATGATTAAAAGTGTTACACCTAAAGGCTTACTCTTCTAGTTGAGCAAGCCCGTTGTAAAACAAACAAAACAAAACAAAACAAAAAAGCATTTTCCAAGTTCAGAGCTCAAGTTAAATTTATTGCTTTTGTACAATTCAACTACGATATAGATTCAAGAACAACAGAATCAAAACAGTAACAACTGCAGCACCAGCAGGAGTGACCATCCAAACCCATTCTCTTCAGCCTGCTGGAAATTTGGAGCTGTCAAATGAACATGAGAATCTCTACCGAAAGTTGACAGTACTGAAACCAAAGCTTTCCACCGCTGAGTTTACTGAAGAACATGGGAGTAGAAGTGATTTCCTCCTAATCATTTCCCTAAGACATGTTAGAGTGCAATAAAGCCCCTACTGAGGGAGGAAAGACAGACTGCTGCCAAAGAGTCAGCCAGATTCACAATAGCCAAGATATGGAAACAACCTAAATGTCCATCAATGGAAGAATGGATAAAGAAAATGCGATAAATATATGTATACGATGGAATATTATTTAGCCTTAAAAAGAAGGAGATGCTGTCATTTGCAACTTCATGCCTACTGTTGACTCTCAACAGTAGAAAGCGCTACTGTACTCCTTCCTGGAGATCATTATGCTAAGTGACATAAGCCAGGCACAGAAAGACAAATACTACATGATCTCACATATACTTGTATGTGGAAACTAAAAAAAAAAAAGTGGAGCTCATAGTAATCAAGAGTAAAATGGTGTTTACTAGAGAGTGAGGGATGGGGGAAAAGGGGAGATATTGGTCAAAGGATACAAACTTTCAGTTATAACATTAATAAGTTCTGAAGACCTAGTGTATAGCATGGTGACTATAGTTAATAGTAATGTATGGTATTCTTGAAATTTGCTGAGAGTAGATCTCAAGTGTTGTCACACACACACAGACACACAAGAGTGACTATGTGAGGTGATGGATATGTTAATTAGCTTAATTGTGGTAATAATTTCACAAAGTATATGTATATCAAAACATCACATAATACACCTTAAAAAATAAAAACCTTTAATATGAAAAGAAAAAGAGATAAAAAAGAGACAGCTGGAAATGAACCCCACTGAGGATTTTGCTGAGGCCTTTAGTACAGGTAGATCTCTATAAATATTGGAGGGGACATCGATATTTTACTAATAACCTGGACATAAAATTATCTGAAAGATGTTGCATGTGCAGTAATTACAAATAGTTATATAAAACCGTATTGAACTAAAAGCAAAAATATTATAAGTGAAACTACCATCGATTGTCTTCCATCTGTGTGTCAGGAACTATGTATATATTATCTTTCATACTCTCAACAGTTTAATGAGTATTGCTATCTTTGTTATATAGACAAAGAAATAGTAAGAGTATTTAGCTTGACTTAATTATGTTTTCCAGGCTCATTTTGAGGACATGAAATGAAACATGGCTTATCTGTCTGCCATGTCAGGTATGAGGACTGGTTCCCTAGATCTTGGCGTTGACTCAGAGGAAGATATGGGCATGTTTGCCTACTTCAGAGCTTATGCAATTTGTAGTGAGAGGCTCAATGACCAGCCATAAATCGTTTATAATTCCTGGACTAACACTTGGGAGACTGACAGTTTTGCCACAGAAAAGTAAATGTTGGTGCCACCATTGAAGATAAGTAAATTGCTAAAGAATAAAATCCAAATCAGATTCATAACAATGTTCATAAAATAAAAACTTAAAACCTCAAAGTTCAAATAAACAAAAATCCAAATGACTTTCTATATTTAGCATCATACCTTGCTTCACCTTGTCTAAAATCATGGTTAATTGTATAAAGTGTTTTGTTTTGCCAGCGGATACAGTGGTAGGGTTAAGGGAGTTAGTGGAAGGAGTGCTGGAGTCCAGAGATGTGCTTCTAATTTCCACCCCTAACCCAAAGGGTGTGACTTTGAGAAAATCATTTGGGCCTCTGCTTCCACTTTTGTTATATAAACTTATTAGATTGCGATTCCTAAATTTCATACTAGTTCTGACAATCTGTAAGTGTGCTGTGAACTTCATGCTGTCTTTACAGTACTTATAACCACAGGTCAGCCATTATTTGGCTTCCTACACTTGTCCTGGCAGGTACCAGTGCCTTCTTAAAGAACAGCTGATGGGGCTAACACAAAGGAGGAAGGATATGTCATTCTACTGAATGACACAATCAGGAAAGGTACTGCTATTCCCTGCCCCCCCTTCCCCACAAGTATGAGGAATAAGTGATTATCAGAATAGACAGGAGGATGAGAGGAACAAATATCCTGGTCCTTGTCTCATTGTCACCAAAAGATGTAAGTGTGTACTCTGAGAGGGGAGAGAGAGCATGCCAGCTGGACTGGGAGCACTATGTTTTTCTCTACTTCATGAAAATGGATCTGCAACTGACTCCTGGTCCTTTTCTGGATGCCTGTATTTCTGCAAGTTGTCAGCAGAGGCTTTGCAACATGGCTGCGTGGTGAGTCCACCTAGATCCCAAAGCACACTTTCTGGTGGAGCCTGAAAATCAACTCTGAAAAGTCCTCTTCAGAGGAACCCTCTAAAGTGAGGACACATGAACAGAGGGATTAACTTTCAGGCAGGTCTAGCCAATATTTTAACAAATGTATGATGAGTAATTTGGTTGGGAGATAAATCAATTGAATATGTATAGGATAAGTATTAGGTTAAGTAATAGATACAACAAATGCATAAAAATGCATTTGCTAAGAGGGTTTATAAAAATATAATGATATGGCTCTACATGTTTGGAAATATTCTGTATGGTTTGTTAGTAGAAACAGAATGAACATTTAGTAAGACTTGTGAGGACCCAAGTGAAAGAGGGAAGCGTGAGACTATTTATATCTTTGCTACCAAAAAAGCAAAGGAAAAATACAACTAATTAACTGGAGTTCAGTGAAGACAAGCCCCATCAGTTTCCATAACTAGACTCCCACTTGTGTTATTGATATTGTGGTAAGAAAAGCTATGTACAAATGAGGCAAACAGGTAGAGCCATCCTTGGTCTTGAGATCATCTTGGGAGGGGTTAGGGTGCAGTTTGAGTTGAGAGCAAAGAGTGGGATCATATGGCTAAGGTCTTGCATTACAAATAAAGGGGATATACTGAGCTTTTGTGATTGGGATCATTCTGGGCCTGCCTTTTGGTCTCCTGCTGCTGTAATCTGAGCAAATATAAATAAATCCAGGTTGCCTCACCTCATCTGTTAGCTGTCATCACTTCATAGAAGGGACCCTGGCCTAGGGAATAGAAGAGCTCAGTCTCTTGGTGGCTCCTGTGAACTAGGTTAGGTTGCTAGTAAATGGGTGACCTGCTACCTCGTGTGTTCTCACTGACCCTATTGCTGTCAAAGAGGGTATGCCTTGCCTAGAGGAAGTAAGATAATGGGGTTAACAGGGTTGAGGGTTTGCTGTATGCAGAAAAAGAAGGAGGAAATGATTAAGACCAATTTATTAAAAAGGTATGTGGTCTTGGGCTGGCCCCGTGGCTCACTCGGGAGAGTGTGGCGCTGGTAGCGCCGAGGCCGCGGGTCCAGATCCTATATAGGGATGGCTGGTGCGCTCACTGGCTGAGCGTGGTGCAGACCACACTGTGCCAAGAGTTGTGATCCCCTTACCAGTTAAAAAAAAAAAAAAAAAAAAAAAGGTATATGGTCTCTTAGGGGAGAGAAGGCCCACACATATGAAATAATTAAACAATGAAAGATAGTGAATAAGTGTATTAATTTCCTATCGCTGCTGTAACAAATTACCACAAATTTAATGGCTTAAAACAACACAGATTTATTATCTTATACATCTGTAGGTTAGAAGTTCAACATCCAGCATGGGTCTTACGAAACTAAGATATTACCAGGACTGTGTTCCTTCTTAGAGATTCAAGGGGAGAATCCATTTCTTTTCCATTTTCAGCTTCTAGAGGCCTTGGCTCGTGGTCCCTTTCTTCCATCTTCGAAACCAGAGTTGGGTGCTTCTCACATCCCATCACTCTGACCTCCTCTTCTTTCTGCCCCCATTTGGCAGGACCCTTGTGATTACACTGATACCAGCAGGATAATCCAGGATAATCTCTCTATCTCAAGGTCCTCAGTTTAATCATATCTGCAGAGTCCCTTTTGCTAAGATCTCAGGGATTAGGATGTGGCTATTTTGGGGGAGACCATTGTCCTGTCTACAATAATATGCAAATGCTGGGCTGATTGGCAAGAGCTGTAAGTGGGGGGCGTCTGGAGAAAGAGGCTGCTGTGGGCTGGAGCACTGGAGGAAGCCTCCTGGAAATGGTGGGGACAGAGCCAGAAAGTGGTGAAACAGAGGGGAAGTTACAGAATCTCTGATGGGGGAGTGCATCTACTGGGGTATGAGGCAGGGGCCGAGGAGACAAGACAGCCTCTTTTTATGCCAGGGGCCATCCTCTATACCTCTTCCACTGGGAAGGGAGTCTTCCTGAATATGTCCTGTATGGTTGCCTGCATTCACTCTTCAGGTCGACTGTATCTAGAAATCATGAAATCTTATGTACAAGATGTTCCTCTTTTACCACTTTCCAATTTGTTATGTCCCTTCTCAGATATGCCACATGAAAAGGGAAAATATTGAGCCAACCGGTGTCAAGTTTGGTGCAGATGTCTCTAGTGAAACTCCAGTGGGGTGGGGAATGGAACTTTGCCGTCATGTAACTCCATGCATCAGCACATTATTGTGATGTTATTAAATCCTAGGTTGGGGCTTGGACTTTGAGCTCCATGGCTCTAGTCTCTGCTAGACTCCTTTGATAGTAACCAAACAGCAGGGTTTCTAACTAATTGAGCACTGGATTAAAACTCACCTGAAAAAACCTATACTCACAACTTAGTGACTGTGCTGTGAGGTTGGGTAGGCAGTAAAGAATTTTTAAAACATATGGGGAGTACATGTGAGCCCCAGGACTTTCCACCACCCAAGATGGGGAAGATTTCTAATATCTCCCAGCTCCCAAGAGAGAAGGTGATAATTATTAATACTCAGGCATCAGGGCTTGTAGAAGTTTGACGTTTGACTCTCCTCAATGGGATATGCCAATTGCCATTAGAGGTTAGATCCACGTGCATCAAGTCAGTGGATTTTAGGTTAGATCAGGAACAAGAAAGGCATTTATGGCAGAAAGAAGAAACTGGAAAATAAGAGGACTTAACTGATTTTCTTGTAGAGCAGAGCTGACTGTTGCCTGGGTGGCTACTCTTCCCAACCCCACTGGACCTTCTGTGTGGTAGGCACCAGGAGAGGTTCCTTCCAAGGCTCAGAAGCTATTTTTAGTGTGGCTTTAGCTGCCAGGGAAAGAGCTGATTGCAGTGGACAAGGGCAAGGCTGGTCACTCTGGACAACTTTTGTGGTGACGTCAAGGAATTACTCAGGATGGGTTCCTCTAACCTGATTAAAATTCTCCATTGGCTCAGACTCACCAGATCCAGAATGACTCTTCTCTCCCTGGCTGGGAATATGGTTCCGTGGAAGGAGAGATAGAAATAGGAACCTTTCTTCTGTACCGGAAAGCCCATTACAGAGATGATTCCTTAAGGGTCATTGTCAGGGAATTGTAAGTTGCATATAAGGGGATTTCCTGTATAAATTGAGCCTAAGATTGTGAAGAGTATGGTTTTGGGGTCTTATAAAACTGCATTTGAGTCTTGGCTCTGCCACTCTCCTATTGTACTTGAGCAGATAGAAATCTCTCTGGGCTACAGTTTCTCAACATGTAAAATGGAGGTAATAACAACTACCTGACAGGATTAAAGATATTTTATGGTAAAAAAAAAAATACTGCTTGGCATGGGGTAGATACTTAAGTGTGATGGCTATTATTATTATATCAAAAGCTTATCCCTTCAAGTGTCAGGTTACATCAGCTTAATACGGTAAATTAAATAAATTCATTACACACTACTCTGCCTTCTTAAGAAGAAGACAATCTATAAGTCTTTAATTCTCAAAATAGAGCCAATGGCCAAGGCCACAACAGAATGAATCTGCTGTGCCCAATCCTCTCAGATGCATGCCTGGCTCTGTTGTGGCCTCACTGCCCAGCAGGATTAATGACAATTTATATTAAACACCTGGCACATTGCCTGGCACAGAGCAAGCTCTCCAGAGTGGTGGCTATTATTATCATTATAACAAAAGCTTACCCTTCAAGTGCCAAATTACATCAACTTGCATGGAAAATTAGAAAAAAAAAAAAAAAAAACAACTGCATTGAACACTCCTCTACCTTCTTAAAAAGAATAAATTGAATAAAATTTCAATAATTTCTTGATGATTCATTGTGGTCTTCATAAGAATATCACTTAATGTGTTGGGCACTAATATGAGGGTACTTCAAAATATGTGGAAAAATAGAATTGAAAGCTAATATAAATCTTGCCATGAATTTTTTGAGGTACCTTCATACAGAGCTGCTCTCAGGGGCTATGAGACATATATAATAGCCCCCAACTAGACGATACCACGTTGTCTTTCTTTTCTGAGGTCTAAAATCTATATAATTTTATGATTATTCTCTGTTTCATTTTTCCCATCAGTTTGTCAACCACCATTTCTTGCTAGTATCATTGTAACTGTCTTTAGCAACAACCCGCCTACTTTCATTTTCATTTGATACACAGTGAAACAAACAACAAAACAATGACAAAAACAAAACCCAAGCTTCGTAGAATGGTGTAGAAACAAAGAGGCTACAGCCATTGAGGAACAACCTGTAAATATTGGTCAAGAACTATAAAAAGGGGACTTTTTGGACATCGGCTCAACTTAATCTGTACTCATGAGAACAGAAACAAGGTTTGTCAGAATTATGTGTAGACACAGAGCAAATAGATACTGAGTGAGCACTTATGAGTAATGGTCAGGAACTTCACTGTCTTCTGTAACAACAGCTTTAACTAACTTGTTCTCAGAGAAACAAACAGAACAAACAAACAAGCTACAGCTGTGTGTGAATGAAAAGCCAACAGATAGTAATGGTCACGATGGCAATAATGGATTGTTATGACACCTATTTTAGTTACTCAGATGCTATTTTCTTGGTCTTCTGTTCACAGCTTTGTCTTGATGAGTGGGTGTTTTTAGTTTCTTTCAGGAGGCACAGTAATGGTGAAGACAAAGTTCGTGATGTGGGAAGGGCTCAGTGATCCTGGCTGTAATCTTATGTGGAGTGTGTCCCTGGTTCACAGGGCTCTGAGGACATGAGTAGAAGTGATGTTTTCATTTCCAGGCCTTGGAGCTGGGGTGAGATCAGTCAGCTTTCAGGTGTTCAGATCTTGTATTGATTTCTATAATGCAAAGTCACTCTTTGGCATCAAAGACCCTACAAGATCTTAATAGGCCTTTTAGAAACGCTTCAGACCTGGGGCCAATTGTCCTCAGTACACCGTTAAGCAGTAGTTAAACATGCTTAAGCTAATAATGTCTAACTTCTCTTCAGCACCAATAAGTACCAATCGCAGAAAACTTCCACTTAAGTGAGGATGTGGTGAAGAGGCTGCCTGAGGAGTCCAAGGACTGAGCAAAAATTATGGGTTAGAGAATGGTTGTTTTCTCCTTTTCCCTCCTTTGTCTTGTGAACCTGAAGATAACTTGATCCTTTGTCTTTGTCTCAGAATTCCAGTTTCATTGGCCAAAATCCTGCTAAGAAATCCTTTCTCCTCTGTAGAAAGATAGAGATGCCAGTTCCTGCAGGTCATGAGGCAGGATAAGGGGAGGTTGTTGAGAAAGTTTATTCCTACTTTGGTCATGTTTGTTGAAACATCTACACTAGCCCTCTGGCTTCTATTTTTCTTCTCTGCAGTCCTACTAGGTGTGGGGTAAAGTTAGATCATATATAGATCACATTAGGAAAGTTCTAGTGATTTGGCCTCTATCTATATGCTTAGAAAATAATGATATGTAACTAAACTAGCTGCAAGGCCCCTTTTAGCCTTATACTTTAATTTTATTAAAATGGGGAGGAGGTGAAGGGAGGTAGATGTAGAAGAATGAAGGAGTGAAGAACATCATGTGATGGCAATTAGATTTACTTGGAGGTCAGCTGAGAGACACTGATGATTATTTTATTTTACTTTTGTGGGGAATGCCAGCCTGAGTTGCTTGTAAGCTCTTCCGGAAGAAGCAGTCTTCAAGGAAGCATCTTTCAGTCAAATATGAAATGGGTCGGGTTACTCTTATAAACCTTTTATTTCCTCCCAGTTCTAGAGCTCCTGCCCTATGAGGAATTCCATTCTCTCTCGCATAGCTTCCTCCCCTCCCCCAGTAGGCATGCTTTTTCACATCTGCTACACTCTCCATTCAGTTTTAGAAATAGGAGCTACTCTAGTTATTTTAAGCAGAAAGGAATTTCATACAGCACATTAGAGGTTAAAAAATAATGTTTGAAGTTCTGGAAGATGCTACCTTTACCATAATCACAAAAGTGGGGACGAAGGAGTCCACACACTTGAACTGTAGACATGAAGAAAATCGTGTTGATACTGTGGTCCCGGGATCTTAAGCTACCACTGCTGCTGCCACAACCACCTTTCAACACTTATGAAATGTTGGGTGCTGGAAGGCTGCTGTAGAATCCCTGGTTCCTTGACTGTGCTTGCCAGCAGAAAATAGAGGAAAGAGCAAGAAGGTAGACTGTCTTACTCTTGCCTTCCAAGTCTCACATAAGACATCTAACTGGATAAAATTTGCTTTCAGAACCTAGCTATAAAAAAGTGTGGAAAAATCATGTTTTAGTTTTCAAGTTGACTAGGAGGATTAAGAGGATCCTGAATGCAATGACACCATTTCTGCCACAGCAGCCAAGTGCTTTGAATATTCCCAGTCTGTCATGTATGAGACTGAAACCAAAGGAATGACTCTCTAATAACAAAGTGATGGAACTTCATCCAGCAGTGATTGAAACTCTTCTTTCTCTTGGTGATGGGAGGCCTCTTCAGATCTTAACAGATCAATGATCTTCTACCAGTTTTACCTTTGGCCTGCTGGTGTCCTTTGGTTATGAATATCCAGTAGAAGACAAAGCACCCACTTAATCTTCCATTTCTTACTGCTCAGGCATGAGATGTATTTTCATATGTAATTTTATAATTGAGATGATCAATTAGGTTGTCCCATCTCAGTTATTCACTTTGTTCTGCTGAAACACACCATGAGTGCACATAATGGAACATGCAAAGGAGGCAAATTTATGTTGGCTGCATCACTCTCTGCTACGGGAGTTCTGTGGAGAGAGTTCCCAAGACCCAGGCCAGGGCCACAGCCATCCAAGAACTAGCAGGGAGCCCAGGAGACACCTGACTGTTGCCCCTCAGGGTGAGTCCTGAAGGGACGGTTCCCAAAGGCCCAGAAAGAGGCTCTCGCTGGGGCATAGCAGCGCTGTTCTCTGTTCAAACCACTGCCATCCTGCACTCAGAAATGGCAGAGCCCTGCACAGGGTGTTCACCCACTCCATCCTGCACACTGAAGATGGGATCCTGCCATGAAACAGTGAAATCCTTCACTTCCTGTTCCCCCAAACATCCCTGTCCTGATAAAAGCCATGGATGAACAGTATTGATTGTTTTCTATCGCTCAGAGCAAATGAAGGGAAGGGAACAGGGAGAGCTGTTTCTCTGCTGAGCAGTGAGAGAACATGATAAATGGTTACAGGGAAGGCTCTGTGTTCTGAAAGACTTTCAGTTATTCCTGAGAATCCCCCCAACCCCCCAAGTATTATCCTCCAGCAAGCAGGGGTGGGGGGGACATCTCATCAGTGCTGTCAGTCAGACAGGGGCTGCGTCAGGGGTAACTCTGAGCTCTCTCCTCTGCTAATGCAGCCAGGAAGAATGCCAAAGAAGGAATGCTCCTTAATTTAAGTGAGCTGGAGGATATTTACTGAATGAAAATCAATCCTTTTTGAAATTAAAAAATGTTCTGACTGAGGATCCTCTCCTGAACAATGAAATCTACTGACATGGAATTCAGGCGAGAATGACCTAAGGGTTACCCTTTGTGGATCCTGTCCCTTCTCCTGGTGCCCCCTTCTTCACCTAAGCTCCAATCTGAATTTTGTTCTTATGGGAACTTTCTAATGGTCTTACTGTAGGCTGTGATTTGGCATTTTAACAAAATCCTGACCAAAGGCCTTAGTTTGGAATATCAGGCAGTTTGGGAGGTTGTGGAGAAATCCTCATTTGGCACTATTGTGTAGACCTCTATTATATAAGCCTCCGTAGTTAATTGTCACCAAAACAATTGTAAAACATGGACTAGAATAATCAGTGAGCACAAATAATATGAACTCAATGAGCATGATGAATGTTCACAAATCTGGCTACGTGTATAGAAACGTGTTGCTGAGGGTAACTGAAGTTCACTGAAACCATGGTCTAAAAACCTAGGAAAAGTTGGCATCTCCTGGCAAAAGATTAAAGACAAAGATAGGCACGGAACTATTGAAAGAGAAGAACAAAACCAACTGGATGATCTTGGGTTATGCCTAGTGTCGCAGTGAAACTATTAATCCCACTGCTTTCACTCTCAGAAGGATGCTAGTATGGACAGTAAATTCTATTGTCGTCTAATTAATACATCCCAGTCCAGGGCATGTGGTCAACCAGCATAAACTCTGTGAAGGTAACATAATTAGAACTTAGTGCAGTAAAGGACAGGAAAGACAGACTTCCCTGGAGGTGGAAGGAGGAAGGAAGACAGACCCCATAAGAAGGTAAAGCTGCCAAGAGGCAAGCTCTTTCTTTATCTCGTATACAGCAGTGTTTACTACACCCTGACATCAAAAACGTGTCATGTGTGAGAGGTAAGTGGAATGTATAAATGAGAGCTTGTAATTTGTTAGGATACACACATGTTTAATATTGTTCAGCTTTTACTAAGTGCAATGTCTTAGCTTCTGGGGAATAGAGAAATGCATAAGAAAAGGACCGTGCCCTCGGGACACTTTAGATGCTTCAGTATGTATTAACAAGAACTTCTCAATCTTGGAATAAGTTTTACAAGTTCAAACCACAGGAAACCCTGGCTCCTCAAATCACTTCCCTTAAGGGACCCTGCCATATATTTACAAAAGGTCTTGAACCCCAGGTACTGTAAATTTATAAAATCACAGAACGTCAAGATGAAATAGAAAAGTTTCAAGCAATCATCCCGAACTTTTTGTTCAAAAGCTTCAAATTTTCTGTGATGATGTAAATGTTCTATACCTTTGCTGTCCAATGCCGTAGCCACTAGTCACATGTGGTTATTGAATACTTGCATTGGCTAGGGCAATTGAGGAACTGATTTTATTAAATTTAAATATCAATTGTCATATGGCTAGTAGGTACCATTTTGGACAGTACATATCCTTGACCTATTTTTGCTCCTCAACTTAAATAGTCAAGATTTCGGGCTGATTTTTTTTTTTTTTTTCATTTGAATGTTTTGGCACCGTAGGCATATATCATATGTCCTAAATAAAACTGGGAATATCAGTTATTTATTAATTAATGACAACTCATCAATCTTCATTTTTGATGGGAGAAATTTATTTATCTATCCAATCAAAAGAGATTTATTGAGTATTCCTGTTTGCTGGGCACAGTGATAGCCTATGGCATACATGGACCTAGCCTCCAGAGATCACAGGGACTATTGCCAAATCAGTGCTGGTAATGGGTACCATTTAATGCCTGTATTGGAGTCTTTCTTCCTACTTTCCTTCTTTCTTTTTCCAGTCAGCAAATGTGATGTATCAGAAGCTTCTGGTGCTTAAGCCTTAAAGTGAACATAGGTCAGGCAATATCTCTGTATTATAAAAAGGGAACTCCCATGTCCTGATGTGACTGAGAATTCAGAGTGTTTAATTTCCTGTCCATTAAAGAAAAATATTGAGAAGCCCACGTGGGAGACATTAAGAGGCATTTCTCATACTGATTACTCACTGGTGAGCTATCATTTACGGAAATAAGTCACAAAATTCAACAAAATGGCAGGGATTTCATCTATTTTTTTTTTTTCCCTAATATCTTTATTTTGGAAGAAGATGTATGATATTCTTGATATAGCAATTTGCCCTCTGGAGCCATCAAACATTGTAGATGTGATTAGGTAAGATTATTTAAATATGTTCATTATATCTTCATCTTTTTGGCCAATCACAATTTCTAGTTGTTCTTTTAAATGAAGTGTAGTTTAAAAAAAAAAAATGTAACCCAAATATCTTCAAGTCCTCTGGCCTCCTGAGACCATTCTTTTATTTAGTATTCAAATAGAATTGACTTAAGCTCCATAACAGCAAGTTCCAGTTTTAACACACCTTTGCTTTTTAGTTTAACTTCATTTGTTTCATTTTTTTGTGATCCTTGCTCATGTTCCTTAAAAGCATTGGGAAAGGGGGAAGGGGTGTTTGGAAATATTCTTAAAGGGCCCTGGACAACTGAGCCCATCATTTCAGAGGGCCCTGATTTTCATCTTGCCCAGAGGATACTGTGTCATACCGGGACAGCTAGTTAGAACTTAGTGTAGTCATTTAACTGAAGATAAAATGAGAAGAATCCAGTACTGGAGATATGTTTTCATGAAGCCTGGATAGTTCTGAATGATCCAGGCTTCTAGTAAGTCTTTGTTAGAAGAGATCCTGGAGCCCCACTTGTAGTTTTCCTACACTAAGCTAGTAATTCCCTGGAGTGGGAGGGCAGGTAAGATTATCTTCATCTATCTTAGGAGCCAGGACATGAGGTAGCTAACCTTTATGTTGTTTTAATTAAAATAATCTTCAAATAATGAAAAAAATCTGAATTTTCTGGTAATTGTGAAAATGTTACTTGCGTACTGTAAAAAATTCAAACAACATAGAAAAGTATGAGAAAACAAAATTATTTTAAAATCCGAAAAACAACTGTTACATTTAGGTGACCATGTATTTGGTATCTCAATGTTTGCATGTGCTCACCTGTACACATCCACGTTAACTTTTGTATAAATGAGATCATTAAAAATTTTGGACATTTGAAAAATTCTTTATTTCTCTCTTAACTTAAAAAGTTTGTCTCCTTTTTCTCTTTTCTTTCCCAATCCTTCCTTTCATTCCAGCCAACAATATTAATAACCTAGTGTGTTTTTCATAATTTTTTCCAAGCTCATACAATCACAGGTAATCCTATTAGATATAAATCCACCCAAATTAAAGGATTTTAATTGTTTTTTAAAATGTCATTTTGTGTATACTTCTTTGAGTCTTGCTCTTCTCACTTAACAATATTTAATATAAATTCTTCCAAGTCAATTAGAAAATCATCTAATTCCTTATTATTTATAGCTGCTTAATGATGATGGTAGAGTATATTATTAGTCCATCTTTTTGGTTCTTATAACAGAATACCTGAAACTGGGTAATGAATAAAGAAAAGAGATTTATTTCTGACAGTTCTGGAGCCTGGGAAGTCCAAAGTTCAGGAGGCACATTTGATGAGGGCCTTCTTCTTGGCATGGCCTCTAAACAGAGTCTGGTGGCAATGCAGGGAATCACATGGTGAGAATGGCAAGAGCCCCTTTGTGTACTCTCTTTATAAAGCCACCAGTACACACCCATGACAGCCCATTAAACCATAAACCCATTACTCCATGAGTGGGTTAATCCATTCACGTGGGTATAGTCCTCATGATCCAATCACTCTTAAAGGTCCCATCTTTCAAATACCTTTATCTGATTTTCCATCCTCTTTACACTGTTATAATGGGGATCAAGTTTCCTATTCAAGAACTTTTGGGGGACACATTCAACCCATAGTATAGAAGTTCCCAAAGTTTCTCCATTCATGGTACCCTTAATGGCTTAGTAATTTTTTCACCTCATCCATAGGCCAAAAGCAATACTTAGCACTTCCATTTATTAAGTAGCTAGGTCCATACCACAAAGTACTTATATCCTAACAACTCAGTGGCCCTTTGAAATAACAAAACATTTAAATTAGAAGAAAATATAATATTTTAATTTAGTTATTAAACAATTAGTAATAGCATGTATGTGTGTCTGCTGGGTATTGCAAAGCTTTTCAAACTTTGGAATCAGATTGGACACCATCACCTTTGCCTCCTGTTCCACACTGATTTTTTATGTGATATTTGCTTTGTATCACAGAAGCCATCAGTTCCTAAGATATGACGTCAGCAAAAGGAAAGCAAGCTGGTAGTTTGTGCAATGTCCAAGAGATGTCAAGTAGTACATGTGTTTTCCTAGGAGATTTGGTGTATCTCATGGTGCCCCCCTTGAGTTTGCTACAGTGTTCTGGGGTGTTTCAGGACAGTTTGGGAAACTTGGGTCTGTGGTATGGATGTTTAAAAATTTTTTAACTCTTAAAATAATAATTGACTATTTAAAACAAAAATAATAGCAATATGTTACTGGGTTTATAACATGTAGAATTAAAATTTATGACAACAAAAAATAGAAGTATATTGTAAAAGTTTTATATTACATTGAAAGACGCATATTGTTCAAAGATGGACTGTGGTAAGTTAAAGATATATATTGTAAACTCTAGAGGAACCAATAAAATCCAATAGTAGTGGAGATAAAATAAAACGATAACTGCTCCATTAATTAAAAAAAGAAACAGAAAAAAAAGAAAAAGGAGCAAAGTTCATATAGTACAAATAGAAAGGTAGTAGATTAAAAA
Organism: Cynocephalus volans; assembly: GCF_027409185.1. NCBI lineage: Eukaryota > Metazoa > Chordata > Mammalia > Dermoptera > Cynocephalidae > Cynocephalus > Cynocephalus volans. The sequence continues at coordinate 115,025,902 of NC_084463.1, forward strand.
CCAACAATATTGATAATAAAATAAAACACAAATCATCTAAGAACTCCAATTAAAATAAAGAGATGGTTAAACTGCATAAAGTTACAAATAGCTTAAAAGAATGGAAAAAAGATATACCATGCAAGTACTAATCACCATAAAGATAGAATTGCTATGTTAATGTCAGACAAAGAATACTACCAGGCATGAAAAGAAGCATTTCTGTAATAATAAGGGAGTCAACGGAAGCATAATCACCCTGTCTGTTTATTTTCAATAACAGAGCTTGAAAACACATGAAGCTATACCTGACAGTACTGGAAGGAGAAACAGTCAAATCTAAAACTATAGTTAGAGATTTTAACACTCCTTTATCAGTAATTGATGGAAGAATTAGACAGAATATAGTAAGACTAAAGAAGACCCAAATAACACTAACACCCAACTAGACCTAATTTACATTTATGGAATACTTCACCAGCACCAGTAGAATACATCTTCTTTACAAGTATGCATATAAATTAAACAAGAGACTATATGCTAGGCCATAAAACAATTCTCAATAAATGTCAGATGACTGAAATCATATAGTGTATACTCTTTTGAGTCTTAATAAGTTTAAAATGATTGAAACAATAAAGAATGCATTGCTGACCACAATGGAATTAAATTAGAAATCCGTAATAAAAAGATTCCTGGAAAATTGACAAATATTGGAAGTGAACAGTATATACCTCTGAATAACTCATGGATTAAAGAGAGATTCTCAAGGGAAATTAGGAAATATTATGAATTAAATGAAAATGAAAAAATATATCACGATTTGTGCAATGCAATTAAAGAACTGCTTCATGGAAAATTTATAGGCTTAAATGTTTGTATTAGAAAAGAAAACAGTTCTAAAATCAGTGATCTAAGATTCTGTCTTACAAAGCTATGAGAGGAAAAGTAAATTAAGCTCAAAGTAAATGAAAGGAAGGAAATAATAAAGGTAAGGGCAGAAATCAATGTAATAGAAAACAAACAAATGGTAAAGTCCATGAGCCACAAGCTGGTTCGTTAAAAGAACTTTCAAAAGGAGAGAACAAAACTGAGGTTACCAGGAGTTGGAAAAGGGGAAGGGGAGGGAGGTTAGCAAGAAATTGGTAAAGGGCCCCCCAAAATGATTACATTGCATAATGTTAAATATACTAATTATCTTGATTTGAGCACCACATATTGCATGCCGGTATTGATATTCAACACTGTACTCCACAGATATGTACAATTATGTTTCAATAAGAATAAATAAATACAAAGATACATAAAATTGATAAACCTTTAATAAACCTGATCGAGAAAAAGAGAAGTCACAAATAACTAATATCAGGAATGACAGAGAATCATCACTATATATACTCAGATATTAAAGAGATAATAAAGAAGTATTTTTATGACCAAATTCATGTCAGTAAATTAAAAAGTAGATTCAATGTACAAATTCCTTGAAAGATACAAGTTACCAAAATTGGTTAACCATCCTACATCAATCAAGGAAATTGAATACATAATTAAAATTTTTCTCACAGAACTCAAAATCCAGATGGATTCTCTGGTGAATTCCACCAAACATTTAAAGAAAAAATCATACCAATCTTATACAAACTCATTTTTATGAGTCCAAGTCATGTTTTGAAGCCAAAATTGTCCTGGTATAAAAAATCAAACAAAGTCATCATAGGAAAAGGAACATACACTTAAATGTATTTAATTGCAAGTAAATTATACCATAATAAAGTTGATTAAAATTTTAAAAGTAAAATGATATGTCAGATGGTGATAAGTTCTCTAGAGAAAAATAAATCAGGGAAGAGAGAATGAGAATTCTGGGTAGGATGAGGATTCAACTTTAAGTTGGTTAGGGAAGGCCTTAAGGGGGAAGTGACTTTTGAGAAATAACCCGAAAAAGAAGAGGAAAGAAAAAGTTTAATGATGTAGAAAAGTACAAAGAAAGCAACGATTCACTCAAAATGGTCAGAAGTAACGAGGTTTAGCACATGGTTACTGAGATTCCAAACATATTCCAATGTACATAATGGGACAAAAATGTGGATAGGTAGGTGGTAGGCAAATAGATAAATAAACAAAGATAGTTTTATAAACTAGGATTATACTGTATGTGACTTTTAAGTGTATTACATCTATCACACTTGAATTCACTAGAAAAAAAGCTTAAGAAATTGCTGGATTATAGATAAATATTTATTAAATAATAGGATTATAAAACATATTATCAGTTGAAACTATACTTTTCATTATTTTTTAGTGCATATTTCCTTTTTAGGTAATATGAGTTTTCTTCCTGCTAAATAAATACTTCCTTATACCTTCTAATTTTTGTGACTTATACAATATTGTTTTTATTTTGTCAGAACATATACTATTTTTTTCAGTAGGAAAACTGAAACTAATTAACAAAATTTTGAAGTACACATATTTTAAACTCTTGCATAAAACGTGTTACATTATTTACTGGAAATAAGATATATCTCCGCTACTCTTTTCTAACTTTATTGAGGTGTAATTTACATACAGTCAAATGCACCCATTTTAAGTGTACTTGTAATCTGATGAGTTTTGACAAACATATACACCTGTGTTACCACCACCTTATTTGAGATACAGAACATTTTTATCACCCTGAAAGTTTCCCTTCTCTTTTCTAACCCGTAAAACCACTGATCTGCTGTCATTATAGATTAGATTAGTTTTCTAGAGTTTCCAGTAACTGTAACCATACTGTACATACTTCTTTACCTGGCTTCTTTTCGGAAGTCACTCATGCTGCATGTATCAGTAGTTTGTTCCTCTTTATTGCCGAGTAGTAGTTCATTGTATGAATGTACCATACTGTGTTTATCCACTCAATTGCTGATGGACACTTTGGTTGTTTCCAGTTTTTGTCTGTGATAAAAAATAGATATTGCAAACATTCTTGTACATATCATTTTGTGAAAATATGTTTTCTTTTTCTTGGGCTAAATAGTTAAAAGAGTACTTATTAAGTCATATGATAAGCATATGTTTAATTTTATAAGAAACTGCCAAACCATTTTCCAGAATGATTGTAACAATTTACATTCTCACCAACTATGTATGAGAATTCCACTTGCTCTGCATTCTCATAAACACAAGGCATTATCAGCTTTTAAAAGTTTTAACCTCTCATTTCAGCAGGTGTAGCAAGAAAAAAAAAAAAAGGAAAAAAGGAAAGAAAAAAAAAGCTTTAGCCATTCTGCTGGTTTCTGCTGGTTGTGTGTTTGTATCTGATTGTGGTTTCGATGTGCATTTTCCTGATTACTAATGATGTTAGCATCTTTTGATGTAAGTATTGCCCATTTGTGTATCTCGGTTTGTGGAGTGTTTGTTAAAATCTTCTGCCTATCTTTTAACTGGGTACTTATCTTTTAACATTGAATTGTAAGAGTTCTTATAAATTTGTAAGATTTATATATATCTGATATATATTTAGAGATCAGTTCTTTGTCAGATGTATGCATTATTCATATTTTCTCCTAGCCTGTGGCTTTTCTTAATGTTGCCTTTAAAAAATCAGGAGGCTTTAGTTTTATGAAGTTCAATGTTTCATGCTTTTTGTATCCCATCTCAAGAAATCTTTACTGACTCCAAGTTTGCAAAGATTTTCTCCCGTGCTTCTTCTATAAGTTTTATATTTTTGATATCTCGTATGCCATAGGTCTATGATCTATTTTAAGTTAGTATTTGTGTATGGTGTAAGATCAAGATTTCTTTTTTCCATATGGATATCCATTTGTTCCAGCAACAGTTGTGAAAAGATTATCCCTTTCTTATTGAATTGCCTTGGAACTTTTGTCAAAAATCAGTTGACTACTTATATTTGTTTCTGTTTCTGGACTACCTATTCTGTTGCATTGATTTCATATATGTTTATCCTACTCTATCACCACACTGTTAATTACTGTAGCTTTATATTAAGTCTGAAAACAGGTAGTTTTAGTCCTTCCAATTTATTCTTCTTCAGTGTGGTTTTGGCTATTCTATATCCTTTGCATTTTCACTTAAATTGTAGAATGAACTTGTCAATTTTGGAAAAATGTCTGCTGGTAGTTTGATCAGTGTTGCATTGAATTTATAGATGAACTTGTGGAAAATTGAAATGTTAATGGTATTTACTAATCTAATCCATGAGCATGGCATACCTTTCCATTTATTTGGGTCTCCTTTAGGCCTTTCAGGAGTGTTTTATGGTTTTCACTGTAAGTTTGTTCTAAGTGTATTACATTTGTTGATATTATTGTAAACAATTTGCAGTTGTTCATTATTTGAATATAGAAACAATTGCTTTATATGTTGACCTTGTATTCTGTGGCCTTAATTCACTTACTAGCTTTCACAGATTTTTTTTGTACATTTCTCAGGATTTTGTACCTACACTGTCCTGCCATCTGTGAATAAAAGCAATTTTACTTCTTTCTTTCCAATATGTATAAATTTTGTTTATTTTTCTTGCCTTATTGCATTGACTGTGATATCCATGACAAAGTTGAATAAAAGTGGTGGGTGTGGACATTCTTGCTTTGTTCACAGTCTTTGGGGGAAAAGCATTCATTCTTTCACAAGTAAGTGTGATGTTAGCTTCAGGATATTTATAAATGTTTTTGATCAACTTCCTTCTATTCTATAAAAACTGAGAATTCTTACCATAAATTTGACTTTGTTTTCTGCATCCATTATGGTGATCCTATTTTAATTTTTATTTGCAGTATTATTTTGTTGAATTGATTGGTTTCCAATATTAAGCCAACTTTGCATTTCTGAGATAAATTGCTGTTGTCAAGATATACTATCCTTTATACATATTACTTGATGCAATTTGTTACTGTTATATTGTTAAGAATTTGTTTTTGTCTATGTAGATAATGGATATTAATCTGTAGTCTCATTTTCTTATGATGGCTTAATTTGGTTTTTATATCAGAGTAATGCTGGCATCAGAAAATGAGTTGGGATTTAGTACCTTTTTATTAATCTCCTGGAAGAATTTGTGTAGTATTGGTATAGTATCTTTTAAGAATGCTTGATAAAAGCCATCAAATAAAGTCATTTTCATCTTGAGTTTTCTTAGTGAAAACACTTGAATTACAAATTCACTATTTGTGCTTGTGTGGCTATTCAGACTTTTATTTCTTTTTGAGCCAGTTTATAATATTCCCTTACTATTCTTTTAATGTCTGTAGGATCTGTAGTAATGTCCTTAATTTTATTATTGATATTGATATTTCCTGACTTCTGTTTTTTCTTGATTATGTGACTTAGAGCTTTATCAATTTTATTGATTTTTTCCTCCCCAAAATGTTCAAGTTCTTTTATACTGTCCTTCAGGTCTTCTTTACCCTGACTGATTTCTGTTATTTTTAACATCAATTACTGAGAAAAGAGTATTGAATTCTCTAGCTATAATTTTGGATTTATTTTTTCTTTCAATATTGTAACTTTTTTGCTTTGTGCATTTTAAATCTGTTCTTAATCCTTCAATCCTTCAAATATTTTTTCTCTTTCTTTTTCCTTCCTTTCTGAGACAACCCCCCTCCCCACCAATTACATTTATGCTAAATGGCTTGATTGTGTTTTACAGATTTCTTAGGTTCTCTTATTTTTACCTATTCTCTGCATCATTTTGGATATTTTCTATTGCTTTGTCTCCAAGTTCACTGACCTTTTAAATCTGTTATGTCTAATTTATTATTATTCCCATCCAATGTAAATTTCACTTGAGTTATTTTATTTTTCTTCTCTAGCAAATGCCACTTGGTTTTAATTTTTAAATCTTCCATTTCTCTCTTCATTATGTTTACATTTTTTCTTTAAATATTAAGCATATTGAACATATTTATAAAAGTGATTTTTTTTATCATTTTTGCTACTAATTTTGTCAACCTTATCATTTTTACATCTGTTTCTATGGAGTGTTTCTTTTCCCTTGATCACATTTTCTTCTATCTTTGCATGTCTAGCAATTTTTGATTGGATGTTAGACATTGTAAACATCTCATTGTTAAGTACCAGATTTTTTTGTATCTCTTTAAAGAGTGTTAATTTTGTTTTGGCAAGCAATTAAATTACCTGTGATTCAGTTTGATTTTTTTCCAGACTTGTTTTAAAGCTTTTAAAGATTTTTGAGGGTGTGTTTAGAGTAACTCTTCCTTTAGTACCAGTTTAGCCCGAGACATGACTCTACTGGGGTCTCTAGTAAATATCACATGTATTAAACAATATCTTTCTGCTCTAGCTGTGAGGAATTTGAATAATCCTGGTCCTATATAAACTATGGGCATTGTTTGGCTTCCCCTCCTTGGTAATTTTTCTTTCTCCACATTTTGTTCTTTGTGCGGTCTTGTTGAATTTAATGCTATGCATGGACAGAATAATATTTGGCCAGATATTCAAGGGGACCCCTATTCAAATATCTGGAGCCCTTTTTCTAAATAGCTCCCTTCTCTGAAATACTCTACCTTGCAAATTCTAGTTGCCTGGGCCACCTTACACTTTAATTTCTGTCTTCTAACTCAGGGAAAACTCGTAGACTTTGATCAGGTCTCCCATACCTGCACCAATGGGTCATAAATTGTCTATAGTATGAAAGCTGGGGCTGCTGTAGAATTCATCTCATTTATTTTTCTTCTTTCAGGGATCACAACCTTTCACTGAATTTTTCCAGTGTCCCAAAACATTTATTTTATACACATTTGCAGCTGTTTAATTGTTCATGGTTAAAGAGGAAATTCAAACCTTTTTTCTCCTTTATGTCTATAAGCAAAAAGTACAGTATTTTGATTGTATTCTGAAATCATTTTTTCTTGTTTTTAAATCTTACTACTTTGTTTATATGATGATCCTCACTTATTTTACTTTTTAAGTTTTAAATTTTGAATCAGCTTTTAGTTAGCTGTTTTTTATCGACCTAAAGTGTCTTTGTTGAGGGGCTCATGGGTGCTATATGTCCTGAAATCTTTCATGTTTGGAAATGTCTGTTAACGTTTTTACTTGAATGACAACTTAGATGGTTTAATATTTGTGAGCTGCTCTTATATTCCCCTTTATAGACATTTTCCCATTGTTTTCTGCAATTGAATATTACTGTGAGAAGGCAGTGTGATATCTAATTTCACTTAAGTGATTTCATTTTTATTTTTTGTTCAAATATCTGAAGGCTTCCATTTTTATCCTTGAAGTTCAATAATAATCAAATTCTGTCACTGATGTCGCTGTATACTTTTTTTGGGGGGGAGGTATATGCTGTAATTTTTAAATTTTTATATTTTGATTTACAGATTTATTTTTTTATTTCAATAATTTTTTTCCCTATATGCTGTCTCTAAAGAATCATTTTTGGTTCTCTTTTTTGGGTTCACTATTTCCAGGACACCAAATATCTTCATGGGAAATTTTCTTCCTCTGACTTCTATGTCTTTTTTTTTTATACACCATTTGCTTTAGTCTGTTTTTTTCCACCTTTTAATTCATTATAATTATATGAAGCTTTCCATCTGCTTTCATTTGAATTTTAGCTGTGTCTGTCCTGTCCAGATAATTTCTAATTTATTGATAATATTGCTTGGATCTCTTTTTATTTCTTTAGCTTTAAAATTTCTATATTCTTTCCATTCTGCTACTTTATTTTTGATTTAGATTTTAAGCTCTTGTTTTACTAATTTCATGTTTACTATATAGTTTTATAAAGCTCAGTACTTGCAGGCAATTTGTTTCTGTATGTTGTGTTATGTGATTTTCCAGGCTGGGTTCTTTGACCATTTTTGCTTACTTTCTGGATTATTTGCTTTCTGGGAGTGAATTCTCTTGGTATCTCTCTCACTTTATCTGAGAGTTGTTTTTCTTTTTCCTGTTGGAGGTCTAGCTTTTTCTTTCCATACACTTTTCTGAAGCCTGTTTATCCCATGGGTCTTGACCTAAATGTTAGTTACTTAGAAAGGCCTTCTCTTGTTCCCCAGTCTCAATTAGGATTCCACTATTATTCCCTCTTCCTGAACCTTGGTCTTTTCCTTTACAGCATTTGGTACAATGTGTGCTTTTGATCACGATTTGAGAAAGAAAACTTCTAGCTTTAATGAAATTTTCCCTCTACCCTGAAAAGGTCTATCAGCCCCATCAAGGGTTTTTTTTTATTTTTTATTTTTAACATTAGGAATTTCAGTCTTGTAACTTGTTATCTGTTGAATAAAAAAACAATTGCTATGAAACTTTTAAAAAATCTTTAAAAAGTAACTGCTTTATAAACTGCACAGATGGTATAGCTTGCTTAGGGCATGATTAAATATCTAAAGGTCATTGGAAGGATATTGATTTTCATGTCTAGTTTGTTTGATTCTTTCTATTAAATCTCTTACTGAGTGCTAAATGATCACTTCAATACGGCTTAACTAAAGAATGTTCTCAGAGCACAAAAAAGATTATCAAAAGGACAAAAATTGATGGATAAAACAAAAATCTGAAGCTCTTTTGTGTTGCTTTGCGTTGCTTTGCCCCCCACGGATTTGTCACCCCATTTCCCCTGGGTGATGGAGATGCCAAGGATTACTCAAAGCCCATCTCTACTGAGCAGTGAGAGGCCCTGAAGTGGTTAATCTCCCTTTGGGACGCTCAAGTGAGAAGCAGCCCTTCCTTGGGAAATTAACACAGAATTGGGGTTCTCTTCCTGCATTTATTTTCCAGACCAGGAAGTTACAGGAAGAGACATAGGTGGGGTTATAGTTTAACAATATAGGCTGGTAACTTTCAGTGAAACAAGCCAGATGAAATTCCAGTAGACAATTAAGTGGTCCTATCAACAACAGCTTGATCTTAGCAAACATTCCTTCCTATAGCAATTTCTCAGTATCTTTACATAACAATCAGTAACTAGTCTGTCTTTTGAGCCAGCAACCTGCTGTGCCACAATTCTTATCTTGCAACAGAGACTTATAGCTTGAGGGAAATTTCCAGTCCTCCACAAGGTCAATATTTGAAACTGCAAGGCTTTGGAAAACCAGGCCCTGTGAAGTACATTTGCTTTATAGTATATTCCACATTTTTGTGGTCCTGTCTGAAAATTTATACTTATTTTACTCTATCCTTTAAATCTACTCCATGCAAATTCTGCAAATTTCTGACTTCATCTTTTTCAGACCCTGCATAGACACACACACACACACACACACACACACACACACACACACTCCCACACTCCCTACATATAGCTACATAACTACTTTTTATTTTGTGCTCATTGTCATTAGCACAACTTAAGAGTTGTAGCCAGAGAAAGGACAAGAGGAATTAACATGGTTGAAGAAAAGACATTTAAATATCTTTAGCAATGTATCTAGAGCCAACTGAAAAGAATTTGAAAAAAACAAATGCAAAATCCAACTAGGCAGAAAGTGATTAATCAAATCCATCCTGGATAAAGTGTTTCAAAATACTATCTACCAAAATCAACTCACTGTAAAAGAGCCCATCATATTTTATTCCAAAATAGAATCATTTGGAAGCAAAGAAAATCTTTTATTTACCATGGTGCATTCCTTTTAGAGTATAAAAATCTCTGGGGTGCCAAATGGCTTATTTGGAATTTTCAGTGCTGGTATTGAGAAAGTAAATTCTAAAGATTGGGTTAAATATCTTTGGCAAGTCAAATGTTTTCCAATGATATATTTTAACACAATTAAAAAAGAACTAATCAAGTTGTTATCTTACAAATCATTAAAAATTATTTTTGAAGTTAGCTGCTTTCTGACATTTAACTCAAAATTAGTTCAAAGAATTATAATATTGCTATGACAAAACTTTCATTCCCATCCTCATTTTTCATGTGAATGAGGTTTCTCAGCTTTAACACCCATTAAAAAAAAACTACAAAAAAATAGCAATAGAATTTCTGCTGAGCATTTTTTCATTTAGTAATATGTAAGAATTGTCCATGAATACTAGAACTGATTAAAAAATTGTCTATCCATCTTGTTAGATGTGTTTCCAGTAAAAATTGACTTTTTATATTTAATAATTATTTAACAATATATGTATCAAATTTATAATGTTTTAATCAATTCTGTTATAAATAATATTCGTAATAAGTCATTTCCAAAGAAAAATTTGTGGAGTATTATAGATACAAGAAATAAAAAACGTATTCATCTCTTATTTCAGAGAAGACTGAAGTGGTATGAATAAAAGACTCTCAGGCATAAAATGTAATGCATTATGATGAAATTCAAGGGAAAAAGACCAATGTAAAATTTTTGACAGTTAAAGAAGAGCCTGATCCTTTATATTTTAAATGGACGATGTCATTATCAAATCGCTATCGTGTTCAGATGCCAAAGGCTGTATTTAAAAGAGCATTAAATAGCTTAAAATGTCAATTATTTAAACTTACAAGAAACATCTTGGATATTACCTAAAAGAGGGCAGTGAGCAAAACTGTTTGAAGATCACTGTCCTAAGCTATGTAGACTTAAAATAATCTCACTTAGTTTAAATTCTCTAATTTGAAAAAGTAGACGTAATTACGTTAAATTTACTGGCTACTGTGAGAATTAAATGAAATAATAAATGCAAAGGTCCTAGCATAAAATAAGCTATCAATGAATGCTAGTTCTGGTTCTTCTTATTTTTCAAGTGAAGACACCAAGTCGAATTGACCTGCCTAAGAAATGTGGTGGAGAGCCAGCTCCAGCTCGAATGAGACTGGCTATGGAAGCCATACTTTGGGTCAGTGGCCCTGCAGTACAGACAAAGAATCCCAGAGAGATGAAGGGACTTACCTGGGCAGGATCAGAACAGAAAACCAAGTGCTGTGGGTTGAATGTGTCCCCCAAAGGTTCACATGTTGGAGACTTGATCTCCATTGTAACAGTGTTAAGAGACTGGGAAATCCTATTACAGGAATTGAAAGGTGAGACCTTTAAGAGGTGATTAGATTGTGAGGACTACCCTCATGAATGAATTAATCCATTGATGGTTTAATAGGTGGTCACGGACATGGTTCTAACGGCTTGATAAGGAGAGCAAGTAAGAAGCTTAGCTCTCTTTTGCTCAGTCCATTTGCCATGTGATACCTTGAGTCACTGGAGAGCTGCCACTAAGAAGGCCCTCACTAGATGCAACCCCTGGACTATGGACTTCCCAGCCTCTGAACTGTAAGAAATAAATTTCATTTTCTTATCAATTACCCAGTTTTGGGTATTCTGTTATAAGCAACAGAAATGGACTTATACACCAAGAAATTTCCCCCTTTTGCATATGCTGAACACTTTCTATGTGTCTGGTGCTGTGTATTAAACCCCTTTTCAATCATTATGTAATTTAATCCTATGAACAAATCTATGTGAGTTTTATTTTTAAAAATATGTATATCTTTTTTGAAGATGAAGAAACAGAGCCTACAAGAAGTTAGTAATTTGTCTGAAGTGAAGCAGCTAGTATCTGAAGTGAGAATCAAATCCAGATATCTTTGCCCCTAAACCCAGTCCTGCCTGCATGCAAAACTGCGTGCTTACTTTCTATCCTACATGCTCCTTTCTAAGAAAGCTGCACCACAGAAGACTGCCCATATTGGTGTCTAGGTTCTAGGAACGGGCCTCCGGGGCTGGAGACCTTAAAAGCTCCATGCTCAGGGGGCAGCACAACTCACCAAGACCCATGCCACCCCCAGAGTGACCTCTAGGTCAGACTTGAAGCTGGAAACTGGAGCTGGTCCCCAGGGTTAGAGGACTGCCACTGGGCCCCACCTTCACCTTTTGTCATTTCCTGGAAGGAATGGCACCCTCTGTCCTGTGTCAGGCTTAGGTAGCTTCTGGTTATTTTTCAGCTTCATATACCCAAGGAAATCCAGCCTAGGCTCCGTGGGAAGCCTGTTATGAGAGGAAACAGTTCTCATAAGACAGGGTCGCAGACCTAAAAGTCCATTCTCACGGAATGACTTGATTGATTAGGAAAACATCACAATATAGTATAGTAGGTTCAATGTTAAGGGTAAGTAGAGTGGGGGTGAGGTGATAGAGGGGAAGGGCTCTCAGCTGAACCCAGGGGAGTCTACCCTGGAAGGATTAGAACACACTACAGGTTAATGGAGCACCGAGAAGTGGGGAAAAGGTGAAACAAACAAAGAAACAGACAAACAAACCAAACAACAAAAAACCCAAACTGGTGTGTGTGTGGAAAGGTCTTCAGGAGGAGGAAAGCAGGAGTTAGACAGTGGAGGGCCTTGAATGCTACAGTCAAGAGTTTGGACTTCATCTAGTGCAGTGAGGAGCCATGGAGTGTTTTAGGCCCCAGAGTGAATATATTCCATTACTGTGTGAGCAGAGATTGGAAATGAATTAGAAAGGGTTGAAACATGGGGACAAATGAAGAGATGATATACTGCAATTTAGGCAAGAAATGGTAAGACCTCCATTTTAAATAGTGGCAATGGGATTAGGAAGGAGGAAATGACAGAGTTTCTCTAAGTGTGGTCCTTCTTCATAATAGCCTGGAGGTGCAACTAGAAAGCAATGCAGATTTCTGGACCAGAGAGGACATTTTTGATAGGTACGGCCCAGGAGCCCAGTCATCAAGTACCCCAGGGGATCCTTATGTATGTTGAAGTTGGAGACTCTCAGGATTAGAAAAATGTTAAGAAGGATCATGGACTGTATTTGATTACCAAGGGGGGCTGGGAAAGGGAGGGACAACTGAGTCAATGCTCACCACCAGACTCCGAGTTTGGGCAACTTGTGGTGCCCTATCTACCTGATTAGATAGAAGGAGTCCGTGAAACAGAGCTTGAGGTGGGGATTCTTCTGCTCATGATTTATTGAGAAAGTGCTATCAAGAGAAGCCTGTTAGAAAAGGAGGCAGGTGAGACTGGACTGTGGAAGAAGCCAGGCAAAGATGTGGATTCAGATGTGGCAGGGGTGGGTGTGGGTAACCTTCTAGGCATCCCTGGGCAAGGTGACAGTCATCAGCAGAGAGCAATTCTCTGGAGAAGGATGTGGCTGTGAGTTTTTAGAGCCCACACTTCCAGCAGCTGGTGAAGGGAATCTGGATGAGTCACCAAAAGTATATAGCTCAGAGAATAGGAAATGATTATGTAATAAAATTGTTAAATAAGAAAAGGACAATCTGGACCTAAATAAGTTGTTCCAGATTGAAAAAATGGGGTATGGGAGATGCAGTGGATGTTGAGGAGGTTAGGCCTTGCCCCTCTCCCAACTGAAAGGGGGTACATAATGCAACCCCCATGCCTGACCGTGGAGACCACTCTGGGATTCATTTCTTGCTCTCAAGACCAGGCTGAAGCCGCTGGCCAGCAGTGTGCTTGCTTCACTCCTTCCCTGCCCTGTGCTGCTTTCCCCTCACCCCTTCACCTGAGAGCATCCCTCAGGCAACCACTGCCCCAAGATTCCCTGCCTCAGACTTTTATTCTAGGAAACATGCCTTTACACTGAAGAGGAGAAGGGAAGAAATAAAAATGCAGATTTTATCTTTTCTCGAAGTAGGTTTGGGGCAAGAGATAATCAATAAATTCTGTTTTGTTCTCTACCTTGTTAGAGAAATATGTCCATAATTTCTAAAGTGCAAGAGAAACAGAAGGACAGCCAGAGCAGTGCGGTAAAAGATATTATATGCAACCAATCAGCGGTCTGTCAGCTCTGATCTCCAAAGTGCAGGATCACTTCTCTGTATATCCTCTGGTACCACCCTGGTCTGGGCCACCTCAGTCTCACATGTGGATAATGACGTTAGATTCTTAACTAGGTTTCCTGCTCCTATTTGTAAGCCTTACCCTACATGGTCTGTTTGTAACACAGCAGCAGGAGTGATCCTATAAACACATAAATCAGATCATTTTGTTCTTCTATTTAAAGTCTTTGAATGGCTTTCTGTATGCCTCAGAATAAAAGTCAAAGTCCTTAAAATGGCATGAAGACCCTACATGTTTTGGCCCCTGCTACGTCCCTGACCTCTTCTCTCAGGACCCATTGGCTCACTGTACTCAGTATCTAGAGGTTTCTCAAGCACAGAAGGTATGCTCCTATATCAGGGCCCTTGCACTTGCCTTTCTCTCTGCCTAAGAGGCTCTTCCTCCAAATATCTGCATGACTCCCTTTCTCACCTTCAGACTTAGCTGAAATGAAACCTGTCCAATGAGACCTCCCCTGACCCACTGTAATTAAATTGCAAGTTCATTTCCTTTCTCTGCTTTAGTTTTTCCATAATACTCAATATCTGACATCATACATTTTACTTTCTTATTTGTCTGCCACTACTAGAATGTAAGAGGGTGGAAATCATTTGTGTTTTGTTTACTACAATATACCCAGCACCTAAAATACTATCTGATAGGTAATAGGTGCTCATTGAATTGAATGTATCAATAAATATAAGAAAAATAATTTAAGGGAAAAATGTTTGAGAGGGTAATCTTTATGGACTAAGTGGATATTTATGGGATGGAGATGCAACAACAAAAATGTGGACAAATAACTATTTAAGGAGCATATTTGAATGGTAATAATTAATAAATCAGTTTCATCCTGGAAAAATCCTTCCAGTGCTTTCCATACTCTGCTTTGTGCAAAACACTGGCTCAGGCAGATGTTAATTAGTGCTCCATGAATAAAAGTTCTGTAGTCAAATAAGCTTAAGAAATCCTAAATACTAAATCCTCTTCTTGGACATTCATGATAACATTAGAATATTAAAGACTGAAAAAATTCTAAATGGAAATGTAATCTTAAATTTTGTGTGTGAAAGAACAAACTTATTTGTGCAAATACTTTTTTTCTTTACCTTCTTTTAACATTTTCCACATTGCATTGTCTTATGAGTTTCTGTTCTTCAGGCATATATCAATTCTATGTCCTCAGTGACATCTTGCTGAAAGCACTGCTCTTAGTACGGGAAATGAGACTGGAGAAAGACTCACAACTGAAGGGCTAGACCAGATTGACAGCTGCTTGGAGAATCAAGACTTCTCTAGACAATTGGAAATATGATGCCAGTTCATTCTGTTTTCCACTACCAGATGGAAAATGGTGAAATGTACCTTGTTCTCACTTCTGCTGAAGGAGAGATATGCCCTCTAGTGGAAATTTAAACAAAAATCTCCTCCTTGCTGGTGTCAACTTGCTGTAGCTGCACTCTCCACTTACCAGTTGTAGATATTTAATATTAATTTCCTACTTTTTATTTTTTAAATTTAAAGCATTTTAGTACATTTTCAGACTTACGTAACCATAATCACAATCTAATCTTATTCATTTATTCAATTTCTCTAAACATTTTAAATTGACAATTGTGTGTATTTTTGGGGGTACAATTTGATGTTTTGATCTATGTATAAGTAGTAGAAAAATTTGATCAAGTTAATTAACATATGCATCACCTCACCAACTTACCATTATAGTTCTTTTGGCATAAAGAAAGAGGCATACTATTTTTATTAATAGAAAATTATTTTTATCCTATCCTCACTAAATAATATTGACTAATGTTTAAAAGAATTTTGGCTAAAAGTACTACATTTTTAGCTTGTTGTGTATTCTCCATCCTACCCCTTTCTGAATGGGCTCTATCTTCCTCAATGACAGCTAGCAGTGAGAAGAGTTACTGAGGTTTCAGGCTTTTGTTATTTCAGGGAATCCAACTTCTTCATTAAAACCATTTGGAAAGTATTCAAGCCTCTGTTTTAGCTGTCCCTCTGGCCATTTTGCCTTATCTGTGTGGTTAAATAAGATTTTTAATCCCAGTTATTGCCTTCTGTTTAAGTTTCTTTCAAAATCCTTTACCCTTAATCTTCAAAGTCCCTTATCTTTTCAAAAATTTTCTCTTCTTGCTTAAGCTCATTTGAGTTGGCTTTCTATCACAACCAAAGTTGAGACTAAATATTGTCAAAGGAGCTAATACAATCTTAGTCTACAATATTGTAAGTGTGTAGGACAAGATAAATGATATGCATATTTCATTCTAAACTGTTGCATTATATTGATTCTGGACGTTAAACCTTTGTATGATGTTACTTTGAAGAGATTCCAATCTCTTCATAAAAAGGGAGGTTGAAGGAATTGGAAATTTAATTTAGAGGAGACTCCACTGGGACAATGATAACCTGATATGTGGCTGTTAGATTTGTTTCATACTGTTTCAAAGTCCCTTAAAAATTATTTAGGGCTGGACAAATAGATCACTTGGGAGAGCATGGTGCTGACAACACCAAGGTCAAGGGTTCAGATCCCTGTACCAACCAGCCACATCCCCCCCACGCCTGACAAATTATTTAAAGTTTGACATGTGTCCAAAGCTTAAATCTCCTCTATATAATACCTGCCCAGTGTGACTGAACCCAAGTCGGGCTGCCTGCACCATACAGAAATCCTGACTTGGTTCATCAGAATCTGTTAACCCAGGGCATTCAGCTCCTGGCTGAGGCTCACCAAAATCTTGTTACTGAACCCACAGTCTGGCTGCCTACCCTAAACAAAAGACAAAAGACCTAAAAGTCAAGTGTTGGTGAAAATGGAAGTCAGCTCTTTTCAGGAATACTGATGACCTGAGGAGAGATGTTAGGCTGATCCATCTCTCCAGTAAACCTGAAGGAGATTGGCCAGCCTAAAACCATCTCAATGACTCAGATTTACTAGAGGGTTTTTGAAGAGGGGGCTGAGGGAATGGAATGTGGGAAATGGAAAGCAGGAGGGAGGGGGACGTGTAAGAGACCAGGTGCAAACTCTTGCCAAGGCTCCTTCTAGCTTCTGTTCTCATCTTTGATGTTAACTTAGGATCTTTCTGGATTTTGATTTCTTTCAGGGTGGAATCAACATAGCTTTGTTGATGTCTTCCTTGGTTTCTCAGGGTCTGGATAGTACAGGTCTCACGGCAAGTTTGCAACTCCGGGCTGACTGGAAAACAACTTTACATTTATGTAAATAATATCATCTTGACCCATAACCAAGGCTCGAATAACCATGAGAAAAGAGGGAACTCTGAGAAATGCATGCCAAGAAAAAAACTGTGTCTTTTAAAATCTTCTAGAGCTCATGCGGTTTGAGATCTCAACATGGCTTCAGTCCTACTCACTCCAACACTAGTAGATACTTGACTTATTCTGGACACATCCAGGGATTCAAAAGTTATTCAACTAATAGTTCTTGAGGGCCCACTATGTGCTAGCCACTGTACCAGAAACTTGTGTTTTAGTAGTGAGGAGACATGTTATCTCTGTTCTTGGGGCAAATATGGTCTCATTGAGGAATTAACTACCACTTGTCATATTCCATCTTCAGAAAATTCAGAAAATTCTTCCTGGGCCCAGTGGAAAGAAATTTTCGGAATACCTGATTTATTTGAATTGTTTGAAGATGACTAAATCTGAGTGAAAGTAGATATTTATATACATTTAGATAACTTTAAATCCTGAGATTATATGAAAATAAGGACACCCTTTGTACCAATGGTTTCTAATTTGGGGGCTGCAGACTATAAGGGATCCAAGGAGTTATTTCAGAGGTTTCAGGAATCTACAGCTACTTCAGTAATTATTTTAGACTGAATAAGTAATATCGCCACTACTGTAATGTATGTAGCCATTAAAATTGTCATTCATTCATGCATTCTTCCATTCAATATGTACTGATGACCCACCAGTTCCCAGGTGCTGTTCTAAAAGGTGGGGGAAAAAACAGAACAACAACAACAACAAAAAGGGAATCACTACTTTGTGCTACTTGCAATAGTCAGCTTATTTACTGTGTGCTTTTATCAGTACCTTGGAGGGCAAATTCATGGTTCTGTTGGCTTTTGGTGGAGGGGGAAGTCTGGGCTTTTTGCGTGCAAAGTTGATATACAAATTGATAGGATATAATTTCTGCAAACCATATGTTCCAAGACGATTAAACAATTTTAAGAGTTTTATCCTGATCCATGGCTGCGAATAAAATTTAACTTGATTAAAAGTCACATTATTTTACGATGTGCACACAAAAAAGAATTTTTTCTTTTTTATGGCAGTTAATTTAAAGTGAAACAGGCCTGTTCAAAAATAATGAGATGTCTGTTTCCATGGAAGCAGTAGAAGAATGGCCCACAAAGAGGAAGATTTCAAAAGCTCCAGTAACCCTTCCTCGGAATTCTTTGGTTGTTAATAATCTCAGGAGACCCTGAAATCCTAGGGCTATGGTATTAGCAGTGAGAAAAGAAAATTCTGAGCTCTATTCTTTGCCCCCTTCCTTTACACAGTGCTAAAATGTGAGGGCAAGACTATAGGGGCCCATTAGCCAAGATGTATCTGAAAACGAAGTAGTTCAAACTAGTGAATTGTGCACTATCCCAGTGCTAATAGTGCTCACAATAGCAGTGCTTCTCTCAGCCCTCTGAGTTATGCTGATAAAATCAATACATAATAGATGATGTCTATGCAGGTCATGTTAAAAGACAAAGTCTCTAGGCTATAAGAAGATAAGGACTTGACAGTATTAATATACTTAAAAGAAGGATGTGTCAAAAGAATGCAGAGGGTCGGCATGAAATATGGTAAACATGATGTCAAAGAGGAAGATTTTGGCAACATTTATCCAGTGCTGTTTTTGAAATGAAGAGACACCAAATCGTTACTTATATCTCTGTTGTAGGGCAGAGATTTTTCTTTTAAATCAGATTTTATCATGGCTTGAGTGAAATCTGTCTGTGGTTTATACACTATCTGTGCTTGCCAGGTAATTTTTTTTAACTTCTAAACTTGCCTCTTGACTTCTAAACTTAACCATCTGCCCCAAAGCAGACACAAGTATACTATCATGATGCAGCTATACTGTACAGTGTACGTTAATATATTTTCATGGAAGGTCTGATGAGTGAATTTGGGTATATAGAGTGCTTGGTAGCCATGGTTTTTACTCTAAATTAGTAAATTTGACCTTCTGGCTTATGTATCATTTATTGAGAATTTGAGGCCCACCAGCTCAGATCCATGGACAAATGAAGACCAGGAAAGGAGACCACAGCCTTGAACAGTAATGCCATGCAATGAGACTACCTGAACCACGAGTTCTTCACCTCAGGTGAATTCTTTTCCATCCACTGTCAAAGTGGGCATCTGACCTAGAAGTAAGTCAGATCATTGGGAATGTGGAAGAGTAGCCTTTCTTTTTAGTTTCTTGTCAAAAAGCAAAACTAAAACTAAAATATCCTCTGTCCAGATGCATAGTTTTCTCTTCACCCCACCTATGAATATCCAGTTCCCAAACTGATCTCTATAGAGGGGAAGATGAGTCGACACAGTACACTCCTCATCAAGGAGAGTTGCATTTCTGTATTACACATGACAGCTGAAATTTCCCAGATTTCAAACACTTGTGCTTAATGACCTTTAGAAACTTTGCTGTTAATATTCTAAATGGTTTGAGTAGAGGAATGAGGAACAATGAGAAAAAATGTTTTGAAGATTTTTCTCAGGCTTAACTCAGTTACATATCTGGGTTCAATTGTATTGCTCATCACAGGTTAGCTATAAACTAAACTCTGGCTGTGACAAAATATCTTGGATCTAATGACACATCCATAAGTACCTTTTCATTTTAAACTGTTGATAAACAGGATGAGGATTCCAATACAGAATGGATTGCATGCATCAGGAAGCTTAGGGGTGTTCTTTTTATTGAATGCATGACATGAGCTGTGAGGGAAGGTCAAAGGCAGAAAAATTCCTATCAGTAAAAAGATTCAGGTAAATTACTATATCTAGATGGGATAAAAATGATAATAAACCCAGTGACTACATACTCAGAAGAAAACTAGATTGTTCAGTAGAAAAATTCATTTCCTGCAATTAGAATTACCATCCAATATCTTTTTAAAGTGGATTTTGTTTTCAAAGATTAAAAAGGCTTTTTGTTTGTTTCTGATTGTAAAAGTAATGGGATTAATGGGAAAGATGATGTTATAAGTGCACATTCATCCATGCCTAATATTTACTCAAATATAGCAAAAGAATGAACTAAGGAAAAGAAAACTTCATTAATGGTGAAACTAGAGCAGCCTTCATCTTCATAATACAATCTCCAGATAAAGGAGGCCAAGGGGAGGCACATGGTTCTTCTGCTCATGATCATGGTGGGATGGGCTGTGGGAAGTGGGTGGAGATGGTGCAGAGGATTCCCACTGGTACTTCTCAACCAGTGGAGCAGATACTGGTAGTTTGAGTGGGCTGCAGGAGGACTGGAAAACACCTTACTTGGAGTGGAGGGGAGGCTGGAAGAAAAATTGTGTGACTGGATAGTGCCATTATGCCTCTATGATCTAACTTCCTAAGCAGTAGAGATCTACAGGTGAACCTATATTGCCATGGTGGACCAGAAATAATAGTATTGACTTACAGGATTAAATGTGCACTAACCATTTAAAGAGAAGTCTTAATATTGAGAATAGTTTCTATGACAGAAGTAGTGAAAGAAGTACAAATTTAAGGGATGAAACCTCTTGGAATAAGGGATAGCATAAAATGGATGATCAAGAAAGATTTTCAATAAATTCAGAAAGAAAATGCTGGGTCAAATTCCCCAGACTACAGTTGTTCTTAGATGCAGCTCCCTACCCACTGATCCACCCAGCCACTACAGTCAGCTCATACCTATGAAGAGAGAATTTTTACTGGAAAGATCCATCTCTTTAGCTCTAATGCTAATGGCAAGATTAAAATAATACTTGAGTAAATAGGAAGGACAGTCAGGGAGATTTTACCAATACTAATTTGGGACACATTTTAGACTTACATTAAAAGATAAATATTCAGAAAAATATTCAGCATGGAAACCCCATAAATATTTTACAATGAAAAGGATTAAAGAGATATTTTGTGCAAAATATGGATGAAAATAACATTTTAGAACATTTACTCTAAGAAACAGAAAAAAATTCAATTATAACCATTTTGTATTTTCAAGGAAATTAAAGAAAGCAGGTTTTCAAGCAGGAGATTTTGTGATAGGGTGAAATAAAAAGGCTACTGCAAAAAAGAAGGTAAGAAGAAAAGGAAGAAAAGGATCTCCTTCTAGACATAAATAATATTATACCAATGTTAATTTCCTGTTTGTGATAATTGTACTGTTTCTGTAAGTTGTGTGTAAACACAAACACACACACAAGGATTCTTCAAAAACTTTGTGAAAAGATTTGTATTATTTTTTAATTCTATTTTCCCATGAGCTTCTTGAACTACCTTCATATATATGTATGTATGTATATTACCACTTATGCTATATATATCTCACTGATAATGTATCTAGAACACTGGGATATAGTAGCTACTCAATAAGTATTCATTGAATGAATGAATTAATTTCACTCATAGTACCATGGGATAGTGGTAAAGAGTGGTCATTGGAATTATGCTCGGAGTTATTTAGAATTACAGAAATCTAGTTCCAATCCATATTTATTCAATTAGAACCTCTGAGAAGATAATAGAAATTGACAAGAACACAATAATAGTGAGAAACTTCAACATATAGTAGACCCTGACAGATTACATGAACAAGAAAAGCCCATCGAAGACCTTAATCATATAATTTACAAGCTTAATCTAATACAGTGATTTAAAGCCATTTTTAAAGTTGTGGAATTCTTTCTCCACAACCAATCTTATATAGATTTTCGAGGATTAAGAGATGTAGTTCTGGTGCTTGTTATGTGGTTATTGTTTTAGCAAATGAATTCTTTTCAATACCCATACATAAGGAGCATCAGAAGCAGTTTTCATTCACTTGGGATGAACAACAGTTCACTTTTACGAACTTGCTCTAGGGTCTGATCCTGCTTTCTGTCACAATATTACTATATTGTCAAATATAGTAAATCAAAAGAGACTTTGATTATCTGGACATTCCGCAGAACATCATAGTGGTTTGCTGTATTGATGACATCATGTTATTTGGCCCTGATGAATAGGAAGTAGTAGTAAATTTTCTAAGTACCCATGTAAGACATATGCTATGGAAGGTGGAAGGTAAAATTCTACACACATTCAGGGGTCTGCCATATTGGTGAAGTTTTTAGTACCTAATGATCTGGAGCATGCTAAGCCATCTTTCCAAGATAAAGGATAAGTTATTGTATCTTGCAGTATATATCACCCTTGTACTACTACTCCAAACCATTTCTTTTTAGCTATCCAAGAATGCCACCATTATATGATGCTGAGTTCCTGATAGGTAGAATACAAGGATGCTCACACCAGGGTGGAAGTGAAATGGTGCCTCCCATTACCACATCCAGTGACTCACCTGGAGAATTTGAGCTTCTTGTTCCAACCACTTTAGGCTCAGTATGTCTTTAATACCTGATTCTTGGAAGGGGAGGTAAGTTTCCACCTGGGGCACAGTCAGGGTCTACCAAGACTAAAACTATAGCTGACACCTGGTAAATTTTGTCTCCTCCTGCCAGTAGAACAATAAGTGAAGGAAAATCTTATTATACTGTGGCGTAGTTAACCCTGATCACCCAAAGGAGGTAGTATTAACACTACATGATGGAAGAAGGGAGGAGTATATCTGGAACCCAGGGCAGCTGCTGGGGCATTGCTTGGTGTTCACAACCTTGTTTTAACTGTGAATAGGCAATTGCAACAAAGATGACCCAATAAGGACATGATAACTAGAGGCTCAGGCTCCTCAGGGATGAAATTAGGGTCACTACACCAGGAAAGCAATCCAGGCCAAGAGAAGTTCTGGACAAAGATGAAGGGAATCTAAAATGGGTAGTAAAGGAGGAAATAATGAATATTTGTAATGACCTTGAGACCAACTGCAGCAGCAGGGGTGCTATGGTTTGAATGTCTGTGTCCCTCCAAAATTCATAGTCCCCAAATGATACTAAAAGATGGGACCTTTTGGAAAGTGATTAAGTCATGAGGGCTCTATCAATGGGATTATTGCCCTTATAAAAGGTTTCAGAGAGCTGCCTGGGCCTTCTGTTTCTCCTGCCATGTGAGCACACAGTGTTAGTCCCTTTTCACCTTCTGCGATGTGAGGAAGCAGTGAGAAGGCATCGTCTTGGAAGCAGAGAGCAGCCCTCACCAGACACCAAATATGTGGGCACCTTGATCTTGGACTTACCAGCCTCCAGAAGTGTGAGAAAATAAATTTCTGTTCTTTACAAATTACCCAATTTCAGGACAAACAGATGAAGACAAGGAGTTATAGCTTATTCCATTAACTCTCTTCCCATAAAGTCTTGTTTTTCCCAGAACTGTGACAAGCTACCATTATGAAGAACCAGTGGAGTAAACTTAGTGCGAGGCATGAAGGGTCCAAACAGTGAAGGACTGGACTGTAGCAGATGCTGTCGGTGCTCTCCCTGTGTCTCCCTGGATCTCTTTTACAGTGATCTTACATGCCAGCTTCTGCATCTTTTTGTCGGGGGCTGCCCTCAGGTCTCCGGAGTCTGCTTTATCTATTCACACAGAGAGCCAGGTGCTCTTGGGAATTCACAAGCCCCAGGGTCAGCCATTAACCAATAAACTGATGGGTGTGGAGAAAATAAATGTTCTAACTCCTTTACTTTTGAGCAGAAGAAATATTATGATTCTCACTGTATCCAAAGCTCCTCTCTGAGGTTGAGTCAAAATTACCCTACAGGGACTTTTCTTGACACTGCACATTTACTGGGCTGCTTTTCCATCCCCCTTTCCCTTTCTTATCAGTTTTTCTTGGTGACACTTCTTAATAAATCTCTTTTACAGGTTCTCATTCTGGGGAATCTGACTTCAGAAACTGATGATGTGGTTGGGGTTTAGGGTGCATAAATGATTGAGGCAGAATTTCACCAATCTGAGAGGATGGGAGTTTGAATAATTACAAGAAGACTTACAGTTGTTAAGACATGTGCATTTCTAGATATCTGCATTTGTGGACCAAAATGCATATGCAACACACACATAGAGCAAGCATTAAATATTTAGATTGTGTTTAGACCCTGAGGATTCCTGGCTAACCAAGACTATGGTTATGGTTTGAATGTGTCTTCTCCAAAATTCGGGTGTCGCCAATGTGATATCATTAAGAGGCCAGGCCTTTAAGAGGCGATTAGGCCACAGGGGCTTGTCCCTTGTGAATGGGATTGAGACTCTTATAAAAGAGGCTTCATGCAGCCTTTAGCTTTTGGCCTTTGGCCATGTAAGAACACCCAGTTCCTCCCCTCAGGAGGATTCAGCAATAGGCGCTATTTTGGAGGCAGAGAGCAGTCCTCACCAGACAACCAGATCTGCTGGTGCCTTGATCTTGGACGTCCCAGCCTCCAGAACTGTGAGAAAATAAATTTCCAGACTCTATAAATTACCCAATCTGTGGCATTTTGTTATAGTAGCACAAACAGATGAAGATAACTACTAAATCTCTTCTTTCGTCTTACAAATGAAACTAGAGAATATGTGCTGCTTCATGATTTAGGTTCTAGTTCTGCTGCTGTTCTGGAGCACCAGAGAAAGAGTCATCACTGATGTCTGTTCTGTGGAAGGGTGAAACTCCCCAAAAGGAGCAATCGTGCACCATCACCAGAGACAGGCATGAGAATCCTATTTTCTCTTCTGGCTTCTCTTTATTTTTCACACTGTCTGAAATACTCGGCACTGTCATGCATCCCAATTTGCAATATAGCCAGAAACGGGGTCAATGGTATCTCTGAGAAAACATGGCATGTGGGAGAGTCCAGGAACCTCCATAAAGATAACACCTGTGTCCTGATGGCCATGAGCAAAGGAAAACCTTCCAAGGCCAATTCTGGTCTTTCATTCGTACAAACTGTTCCTTGAAGTCCTAACAGGATCTGGTTGAATAAGGCTAATGCCAGCACCACAAGAGACATGACATTATAGCTGGAGAGAGAGCAAATCCAAACCTTCACTAAAGGTGGGGAAACTGAGTCTCAGAAAGGGGAAGGGAAATAGAGAGCCAGTGGCAGAGTTGGAACTAGAACTTCTAAGTGTTTATTGTTGGTAAATGGAAAAATAATTAATTTTTTATCTGGACATCTTTTTACTCTTAATTTCAGTAGTTTGACAGTCAATTTCTTCTAGGCAGATGAGCATACCACGAATAATGATGTTTTGTCTTCAGCTTTCAATGTTTATCCCTTTTATTTTTCTTGCCTTAATATATTATTTATTATATTGAACAGTTGCAATGATGGAAGTTTTCCTTGTTTCTTTTCTGATGTTAATGGTAATGTGCCTAATGTTCTGTCATTAAGTATGACAGTTTTTATACGTAGAAATCCTTTATTAAGGAAGTTTTCTTTTATTCTTAATTTGCTAAGAGTTTTCTTTTTTCTTTTCTTTCTTTCGTTTGCTTGCTTGTTTGACTTTAGGAAGGAGTGCTGATTTATTTATTTTTTCTATGGTGGGGTCAGTTTAGCGTAATAACCAAGAGGCCTGGTTTTGGAGATCAACAGCCTAGATTTTAATCCTTGTTTTACCACGTACCAGAGGTGAGTCCTTGGGCAAATTTCTTAACTGCTCTGTCATTCGGGGATGAAAACATTATTTATCTAAGAGAGTTGTGAGTATTAAATGAGATGATAGGTATAAAGGTCATGGCACATATTAAGTGTCCAGTGTGTGTGACCTGACCTGATTCTTATATTGTTATCCATGTCAAAGAGCTGCACAGAATCATGCAATCTTAGTTTTCATCTAGTCTAGTGATTCTCAGACTTTTGGATTGAATAAATTGTAGGAAATATTATTTTTACATTTGTGACCAGGATAGTGCTACCAGCTTTTTATTTACCAAGTAAGGTCACTGAAAAAGGAAACAAAACAAACAAGTAGAACAACTATAACCATGTTAAATGTGACTACAATACATTTAATACCTTGAAATTAGGAAGGATGCAATCTCAAACTAAAATATGGTTTTCTAAAGGGAATAAGCATAGCCTTTCAAGGAATTTACTATCTTGTTCTGATTTTTTCTCCCTCTCCACTAAGCAGTGGAAATGAAGTGGACGGGTCAGTCTGGGAGCCTCTCCCACCTAATGCGGGACTGCTTACTCTAATGTCCTTCTCTGCCTTTGACAGAACTCTTCCAGAAGTGGAGTGCTTCATTTCTGACCAATCTGATGAGAAATTATTCATTGAACTGAGCTTCCTTATAACTTTAATTTGTTGTTGATTGAACTGCTGTTTGGAAGCAATACAAAGTAAATTTGTTCTCTTTCAAACAAATGCCTTTCAAACATTTGAGACAATGTTCTCCTCCTCCCCTGCCCATCCCCCAATCTTCTTTACTCGAAAGTGAATATTCATGATTTTTTCAACATTTTCTTACACTGCATGGCTTGTAAGATTTTTTGCCCCCTGTATTTCCCTTCTCTGAATATACTGTAGTTTATCAGACTTCTTCCTGATTTGTAGAATATTTAATTTAGAACAACAGCATCTGACATTTTTGTTCAGGTAGGAACATTGGTGGGAGTGTGAACGTATCATGTAGCTTGCTTGGGTAGAAAAAATCCTGGCTAAGGGAGACTACGATAAGAGGCAGGTCACCTTGTTCTGAGGTTAGGGGGCAGTTTAAAGGAGTTCATGGTTAAAAATATAGACTTTGGCGTCAGACAGAATTGGCTTGAGTTCATGGTCCGTTATTTACTAGCTGTGCATCTTTGGATAAGGTCCTTAACCTCTCTAAGTTCGAGTAAGGCTTAAATGATTCAATTTATGAAGATCTTGGAATGGTGCCCTGCGTATGGCAAATACTTCATTAATGTTACATAATCTTCCTCTTCCTGTTCCTGTTCCTCTTCCTCTTCTTCCTCTTCTTCTTCTTCCTCTTCCTCTTCTTCTTCTTCCTCTTCTTCCTCTTCCTCTTCTTCTTCTTCTTCCTCTCCTTCCTTTTAGGGACCAACATCTTGACTGCAATTGTTATTTGGGTCCAGACAGTCCACAAATCTACTTATAATAATGTCCGGCAGCATTCTTTAACTCAGAATTATAGAAAAATAAACCAGGCTAACCTGGGAATATCTGAGCTCACATTATGGAAGGGAAACCAGAGTGAGTTTAATTATATGGGTGACTTCAGGACAACTTATTATTATTCTTTATTATCATTTTAAATTTAATTTATTATTACTTGTGCGTCTTCTCAGAGAAGTGCTGGAGACAGAGCCTTGGGCTTTCTCTCTCCTTTTTACTAGGAGTGAATTATCTGATGGGTGTAACTTAAGAGAGCATAATAGCAGTCACACTGCTTTAGTAAGGTCAGGATTGTTGCAATAAGAATTCAGTTTGTCTTGCTTCCTCTCTTGGGCTTCTTGCTGAAAAGGAGTCGTTGTGAGGAAAGGATGCCTAGCCCTGTCTCAGGAAGACATCCTGGATTTCTGTTCTCTGGGTTTTGGCTTCTCCATCTGTACCTGGACAGTTGAGTCAGGTCAAACCTTCACTTCCAATTCAGGAGGAAGCTCCATTTTGGTGTCTGGTCTAAATCACTTTTTCCAATCTTTTGAAAAAGCTGATTGACATTTTCATTGAACTCTAATGTTAGCCTGTAACCATAAGGATAAAATGAGGTTCTGATATTTATTTCCATTTCTTTAGCCATTGATTGATGATTCATTAATTTATTCACCCACTCACTTATTCATACATTCATTCTAGATATTTACTACTCAATAATTATTGAGCAACTACTGTGTGCCAGGGACTCTTTTAGGCACTGCAGCTATAACAGTGCACAGACTAAAATACCTACCCCCCATGAGATGTATTCTAGTAGGAAAGTCAGACCATAAACAATACAAATAAAATATAGAAGAGTATAAAATACTAAATATAGATAGTGATAAATGTTTCTGAGGAAAAAATAAAGCATCAAAAAAGGCTAGGAAGTGTTGTGAGTGAGAAGGCTAGGAACTGTTGTGGATTCTGGTTTGGGTGGCTAGGGAAGGCGTTATTGAAATGGGAAAGGCCTGAAGGAATAGAAGCAGCAAGGCACGAGCTGCCTGGGAGAAGGGTCCCAGGTGGAATGAAGAGGATGTGCACAGGCCACAGGTGGGAATTTGTGGAGACGGCTGGTGTAGCTGGTTTTACCACTTACTCTGAGTGCAGGGAGAGCCTTTGGAGGGTGTTGAGCACAGGAGTGATGTGGTGTGCTCTGTATTTTAATAGTGCACAGAACAGACAAAAGTCCTGCCCTCATGAAACATTCTAGTAGAGGATGCAGATAATAAACAGAGTAAATAGCTAAAATTTATAGAATGGGAGATGATGAATGTTACCAAGAGAGAATAAGGCATGAAAAGAGGGCATTCTGGTCACCATGTTGAGAACAGAGTGTTGGGGGCACTGGAGAGGGTGTGAGAGTGGATGTGGGGGGACCAGTTAGAGGTTACTGCAGCAACCAGGGCAGGAGATGTGAGAGTGACAGAACAGGGTGGTAGCAGTGGAGGTGGAGGGACATGGCAGACGTGTGACATATTTAGAAGACAGATCCAGATGGAATTTGTTGTTAGGTTGGATGTGTGGGGTGAGAGAAAGAGAATTTGGGGATGACTTCAAGGTTTTGGGGCTGAGTGACTGGAAGGATGGTGTCTCCACTAACTAAAATGGGGAAGATTGTGATAGGAGCAGGTTTTGGGGAAACTGGGAGATCATTTTGAACCTAAGTTTGCAAGACCTGTCATACATCCAAGAAAAGATAGTGAGGCGCAGACTGGAGTTAAGAGGGAAGAGCAGGCATGGGATTTTTTTTTTTCAGGTCACGTTTGTCCTGAGCCATCCTTTACCACTGGGAGACAGTGAAGAGCATTGGTGCTTCAGCCTGAATACGCGGGCTCAAGTGTGTCTCTAAGACTTAGCAGCTTTGTGCTCTTGGGCAATTATCTGCCCTTTCTCTGCCTCAATTTTGTCATCAGTAAAATAGGAAATAATGGTGTAACTCATAGGATTGTTTTGGGAATGAAGTGAGTTAATTTCTTTTCTAATCATGGCATTGTGACTGGCATGAAATAAGTCTTCAAAATAAAAATTTAAAAAAGATATTATAACAGTGGTTAACACTGACATAACTCTCATTTTATGCTAAGTACCATTCTAGGAACTTTATAATATACAAGGGGTCTTCAAAAAGTTCATGGAAGGATTCATATTATCTTTTAATTAAAATTTTCCACACACTTTTCAAAGTATCCTCATATTAATTCATTTATCACTCACAAAACCCTAAGAAGCAGATAGTATTACTTCATAATGGCATGGAGATGGCAGGGAAGGTTAAATTACACAGCTAGCAAGTGGCAGAGCTGGGGTTCAGTCCCAGGCAGTCTGGCTTCAGAGTCCACGAATATAAACATCACACTGCACTCTCTCTCGGAACTTGTTAGCTATGAGTATTATTTCCCTGGGTTGCTCTTTCCTTTTATTAGAGCATCCATTCTTAATCTGCTTATGAACCTGCTCAAAGTTCACATAGAGTCCAGTATTTCTCAATTGTATTTCTAAGGAGTATTGTTACCTCCAATAAACTTTGCAAAGTATAATTTCTAATTGCCCTAGGAATGACCTATCTCTCCATTTACCAGGTCCTGTTGCTTCCTGACCTTCTCTAATCTGAGCACTCTGTCTTCTTCATATGGGTGATCAACGTTCTGTCTTTACAGTAGCAATGCAGGGATTTGGTTCTGCCTACTTTGGTGAAAAGAGGTTCCTGGTTGAGATTCTATCTCCTATGGCTGCTGCCACTTGGGGGCATTCTTGTTTTACCATTTCATGTCCACTGTTATGTGGACAATAGTTGCATAGCTAAGTGGCAACTCATAAACACTAGGGTTCAGTTTTGCCACACCACATCATGTGTAGTATATATTATTACTAACAGGTATTTTTAAGATCCCTATCTAGTACCTTATTAGATAAAATACAATATTTAAAAAAATCAAGATAATGATTTTTGGCAGTCAGTAACTTTTAATCATGTAAAGATTCTAAATATTTAGGTGTAATCGTAGTATATGTACAATAACAGACTAAGGCAGTGGCTTTAGTGTGTGTTTCTGATAATAATATATTTTTATGAAACTCTTTATTACATAATTAATTGAGAGTAAAAGCTACTCTTTGAACTCCCTGTTTTAAAAAAAATATTTATATGTACATATATGTATATGTGCATGTATATACACACCAGAGTTTGGCAAACTGCAGCCCACAGGCCAAATCCGCTTGGGAGACCTGTTTTGGTATGGAATGTGAGCTAAGAATTTTTGTTACATTTTTAAATGGTTGAAAAAAATCAAAAGATGAATGATATTTTATGACACACGGAAATTATATGCAGGGCAAATTGTAGTGTGTATAAATAAAGTTTTATTGGAATGCCACCACACATTCACTTACGAGTTGTCAATGCTGTCTTCACACTACAGTAACAGAGTTGAGTAGTTGTGGTAGAGATCATATAGCCTACAAAGCCTAAATATTTACTCTCTTGCCCTTTGCAGAAAGACACTTGGCAACCCTGGCATTAAAAAAAAAAAAAAAAAGATAGGCAAGTAATGCTGAGGCTAGAGTCCTGCATCACCTGGCCAGTCTGTTTGCTCCTCCACTCACAACATGCAGAGAGATGCCTCACTAGACTACAGATACTGATTGCAATCAGAGGAGATGGAGAAAAACATTTAGCCTAATCCCATATAACACTCCATTCTTATCTTAATGCCCATTTCCTTTGAAAACAAGATGGTTCTTGTAAATTGTTGACTCGTTTTCCAGAAACAATACAGTCATTGACGTAGAAGTGCATTTTGAAAGCCTAGGGAAAAGAGGAATTATTTTACTATTTTCTCATTATCAAAAGATGGATTTAATGTAAAGAGTTATAAAAGCACAGAGAAGCATAAATATAAAAGTAATCACCCAAAATCTCACCTCTGAGAGATGATCACAATTCGACCTCAGTTTATTCTGTGACTTAAGAGGAAGAGCTGATATTTATTCACTTTCTAGCCAGCCAAAGGCAACCTGATGTTGGTCTGGATGCAGCTGAGGAGCCTCTTTCAAGGTGAGGGTAGTGGCGGGGAGCTCATTGATTCTTTGCATGTGATTAAGGATCAATTGAACTCTGTGAGGCTTCAGAAAGCCAGTAGATCTGGCCACTGTCTGGACTTCATGTAGCTGCATTTACATCAGGGATAGAAGTAGGAAAATACTCTACAGAAACCTTGAATACGCATGCTTTTATTCAACCATTCATTCAACCAGTCAGTGAATGTAAGCGTATTAGTTTCTTAATCCTGCTGTAACAAATGATCCCAAACTTAATGGCTTAAAACTATATAGATTTATTCTCTTACAGTTTTGGTTGTCAGAAGTCTAAAACCAAGTTGTTGGCAGAGCTGTGTTCCTTCTGGGGACTTCAGAGAATATGTTTCCTTTGTTTTCTATCTTTTAGAGGTTAACTGCATTCCTTGTCCTATGGCCCCTTCCTCCATTTTTAAAGCACATTACTCCAAGTTCTGTGGTCACATCTTTTTTTTCCCACTTTCCTCAATATCTTGCTCCCCTCTTACAAGGATCCTTGTAATTACATAGAACCTGCCAGATAATCCAGGATAATGTCCCCACTTTAAGATTCTTAATTTAATCACATCTGCAGTCTCTTTTGCCATGCAAGGTCACATATTCATGGTTTCTAGGCATTAGGACACAGACATCTTTGGGAGGCCATTATTCTGTCTGCTGCAGAAAGTGAGCACCTACTTTGTTCCAGACACTAAACTAGGCTTTAGGAAACCAGAGATGAAAAGCTGAATTCCAGGCCAGAGGAAACAGCTTGGGCAGAGCCACAGAAGACTGAAATGAATGGTGTGGTTGAGAAATGGTGATCAATTCAGTTCTTCGGCTGAATCATTAGATGCCAACTTGATTTGGCTTAAACAAAAAATGATTTTCTTAAAAGAATGCAGGGTGATAAGTGGAACCAATGGGCAAGAGTGCAGCCCTAAGAAGGACTGGACCAGGAGCTGGGAAGTAGATAGAAACCCAGACAGCTTGTCTTCATGTGCCTGTCCCTGGTGCCCAGTCTACATGGCTCAAATGACTGTGCCACAGTTCCTGAGCACTGCACTTTTTCTTTTTTTAATATAGGCACTTCTTAGTCTAGATTCTCAGGAGATAGACCAGTTCTATCAATGACTTGTCCAATCAACTTTGACCTTGGTGATATCACATGGTGACATCATAGGGAAATCCTTGGGACATGTTCTCCTTGCAGGTTTGAATATTACATTTCACTGCCAAGTAATGGCTTTTTCCTTCTCTAGAGGAGGTAGGCCATTAATAAATTTATTATCATTATTCTTAGATTATGGAGGGGCTAAAGTCATAGGACAAATGTCACTGTGCACATAAAATATCTGTCTGATTGCTCTGAGAGAAAAGAATTAACATATCCTAATTCCATTCCTTTGGTTGGGAATTTTGCTAGCTCGCACTATTGAACATATCTCCCTCTCTAATCCAGTGGTTCTCATCTCTGGCTGCAGAGTCTCCTGAGGAAATTCTTATAAAATATTCATGCCCAGGTCCTACCCCAGACCATATGAATCAGAAGCTGCGGTGAGGCTGGGGGCAGATGGCTGTGTTTTAAAAAATGCCCTGGGTGAAATAAATACATTTAATGTTTGGTGAAATTTAAACATGGTCTGTAGTTTAGTTAATAGTATTGTACTGATGTCAATTTCCTCATTTGGTCACTGGGGGAAGTTGGAAGGGTATAGGGGAACTCTATAGCATTTTTGCAACTTCTTGTGAATCTAAGATTATTTCTAAATAAAAAGCAAAAAAAAAAAAAAAAAAACAAGGAAGCAAACAAAAACCCCCAAATAATCTCCCCTTCCCCAAATAAAGAGTTGTCAATTTGACAACTTTGTTTTTGAAAGTGTTAAGAACAACCTCAAGCACATGCCCCGGGTGATTCTGAGGAGGAACAAGAAAGGTTGCCTTAATATATTTAGGGAAAGCAATTCCCTTTGTGTGAGATCAAATTGGATACCCCTGATGAAGCCTTCAACCAAACAAGGTTTCAATGAAATCAAATTTAAGAGAGTTTATGGGTAGAGATTATCCTCTGCTTTCATTCTCAGGGAGTGTAATATAAGGACAGAGCAGCTTTTCTATTGTGCTGTAGACCTGAATCAGAGATCCCTGCAGAGGTCTGGCTGTAGGCTTCACATGCCCTGCTTAATGTTATTTATCCCAAACATGAAGGAGCAATCCAGCTTGGGGTTCAGGACAGCCTGAATAATTGACATTTCCTACTTTCAGGCAGAGTGCTGAATGCTAAGAAGGTGATATTGAAGGATTTCTGAACATTATATTTAATGTGGAATAAAAAGGCATGTGAGAGACCCTCTGCCCTGTTTCTTTCTCTTAGTTTTCTAAGATTTCCATCTCAAAGCAATTTAACATATCAAGGTACAGTCAGGCCCAGAAAGATCATTCCTGATTTGGGGAAGATTCTCAAATAAAGGGTAATCTTTTTGGGTGAACAAGACATTTGAGAACGTTATTTTAACCTGGAAAATAATTAATTCCATTACTGACAGAGTTATAGGTGTTAGAATGTTTCATGTTTTGTATTAGATGTGAGGCTTTACAAGCCCAAAGTAGATATGACTATTTAAGTGCATTAGTTAGAAGTCTTTCGGTTATGTGACAAGGCCCATCTCAGAGTAGTTTGAAGTTAAAAAAGATTCGTTGATTAATACGAGTGGGAGGTTGAAGGTGTATAATCCTGTTTTCAGTCGTGGCTGGATCTGGAATTGAAGTAATGTCTTCAGGTTGTCTCGATTTCTTTACATCTTGATTCTGCTTTCCTATATTAGTTCCTTTCTTAGCAGATTTTTCCCAGTGTGGTGGCAAAGACGCATGCCAGTAGCTCCAGGCACCCACCTTCCTTTCAGCTAATGATTCTGAAAGAAAAAGAGCACGACTTGCCCAGTAGCATAGAGTCCCAAGCATGACTCTAGTTGGATTGGCTTAAATCACATGCCCCTCCCAAATGTTATCAAGTTTAAAAGGGACGTGGACTCTGGTTGGTTAGGCCTGGGTCACATGCCTATTCTGTAATCTAGAGGTGAGATCAGTTCTCCAACTACATGTAGACTGAAAATGGAGCAGGGATGTTTCCCCAAAGAGCTGCTGGCCAGATAGAAGGTGATGGTTCCTGGTGGATGGGGTCATCTCTGAGTGTTGGCTGCAGCAGTAGACATCACCCAGTGGGTGTCCTAGGAGAGAGGTGGTGGATGCTCTGTGGTGACTAATATGTCTTACTCGTGAACATTAATGAGAACCCCCCACCCAGAAGTCTCAGCAATAACATTCTGAGGGGACTTTGTTGGAAACAAGGGAGGTTTTCCATTAGC
This sequence comes from Cynocephalus volans, assembly GCF_027409185.1. Lineage (NCBI taxonomy): Eukaryota > Metazoa > Chordata > Mammalia > Dermoptera > Cynocephalidae > Cynocephalus > Cynocephalus volans. Next base: position 115,060,351 of record NC_084463.1, read on the forward strand.
AGATAAAGAGCCTGTGAAGCATGAGTTACACGGGTAAAATCATAAAGGGAGTTGATTTGTGTTAAAAGGCTTCATTTTTAGTGCTCGCCTATTTTGTGATGTTTCTTTTATACTCTGCGTGCTGCTGCTTGGGAAGATGGAAGCTGATTTCTATTGCGGCAAGGGGTGAGTTAGAGGGAATGAGAAGGAGGGAGTGTGGTGGGAAGGTGAAGAGCAGAGTAGAGAATTGGAATGTATTTAAATCTCTTTTCAATGTCAGATTCATGAGTTTACATGAATGAATGTTACAGGGCAATAAGAAGTTTAAAAATGTTAGTCTTTGTTTTATTGGCTTATCCTTAATAGTTTCCCCATGAAGTGTTCACAGGCCCCAGTGTCTCCAGACATTGGAAAAAGGGCCCAAACACAGCATCTTGGGCTACTGCTGTTGACATAGGGTTAGGGTGAAGGGACTCATGGAGAGCCGATTCACTGAAGGGCATGCAGAAAGCCAGCAGCCCCAATTTGATCTCCAAAGAGGACGTCAATAGCATGTGCTATACTACGCTGGAAATTTAGGAATTATCAAAAATTGAAAGAGTTGTCTTTTAAGATAGATGTAGAGACCTATTACAGTCTCTTTCTAGGATTAATTACAGAATGAAGGTTTTAGGGAAGGAATAAACAACTCTCTTTAGCACTACTCACTGGGTTTTTTTTTTTTTTCATGGGGAACTGGGCTCTGAAATAGACCCGCTTCCCCATGAAAACATCCTCCACCCTTTTCTTAGGGGTCTCATCAAACAGTTCCACGTGGGTAGATGGAGGAAGAAGTTTACTTTCTGGACAGGTTTTCTGTTAATTGATAATGCTGGGGTAACTTGAATTTCAGAATACTTTTTAGTACTTCTCAGTTGGCTACTTCTATAATGTTTTAAAGTTTTTTGGGTTGATGTAAGAAGCAGCTGGGTTTGGTGAAAAGAGAATAGAAATGAAAAGTAAGGATAAGACTTCCCTTCTTAGCTTTACCATATACTAGATGTATAATGTTTAGAAAGTTAGTTAATCTCTTTGAGCCCAGATATTCCAACCCATAAAGTAGATATAATCGTACCTACTACAGAGGCTTGCTTTGAGCAATAAAGTAGGTAAAACCTTTGCAAAGTGCTTGGCACATTTTAGGATATAAATAAATATTTTCCAGAATAAGCAAAACCTACCGTGGGATCATAGAAACAATAATCTCACATTTCAGCTGTAGCACAGGTTCCCGCAGATTCACCTGTGGCCTGGTCTTTTTGATGAATTTCCACAGAGCCAGTGATTTACTAGGTGAAGCCCCTGAGAGTGGTGAGCTCAAAGAGCTTTCAGGAAATTTATCCACGACAGGAGTTTTAGTAGCCTCTACATTGTCCCAAACCTACTTAGTCAGGGTTAAAGATGCTGAGCCATCAATCTTCATATAAATACATCCTTCTTTTTAAAACCCTGGAGACGAATTATAAATTATGACCTATAAATGAACCCAGGGCATTTATGCTGCTTCTTGGAAGATTTCCAAGATGCCATTAAAGAGACTTGCGGTTACTTATTGGTGGATCTAAGCACTGCCCTCCCCTGACTCACCATGCTGAGGAATAGTGGTTAGGGATTGATCTGCTTGTGCCAGATGGGCCAGCAAAAAATACTGCAAAGATCACTTAGGGAAGGTGGGTGTAACAATGCACGTGATCTTATTGCAGATGGTATTTATCTTAGTTTGCTTGGGCTGCATAACAAAATATCACAGACGGGGTAGCTTAAGCATCAGAAGTTTATTTCTCATGGTCCTGAAGGCTAGAAGTACAAGATCAAGGCGGCGGCAGGGTAGGTTTCATTCTGAGGCCTCTACTCTTGGCTTCTAAGTGGCCACCTTCTCAATGTTGCGCATATGACCTCTTCTTTGTGTGCATGAGGTGAGAGCGAGCTCTGATGTCTCTTCCTCTCCTTATAAGGACACTTATAAGTGTTCATCATAATGGGACCTCCACCTTCATGACCTCATTTAAACCTAATTACCTCCAAAGGTCCCACCGTCAAATACCACCCCTTTGGGGGGTTAGGGCTTCAATATATTAATCTTGGGGAAGGAGGAGACATAAATATTCAGTCCATAACAGCATTTATAAGTGTCAAAAAATGTGGGACAAATGGTCACATATCCAAAAGACACATGACCTCCTCAGTCTGACTCTTCATCCCTCACTGCAACTCTGATTATCTCATGAAGTTGTCATTCCCTTCTCCCAAACCCACATAAGCAATTTTTAAACTGGTTCTAAAAAATTATTTTTGAGTTTACTCTACCACCCAACCACCACCTACTGACCCAATATTGCAATTTTGGACTGAAAATATTACCCTGTTTTTTGGGGGTGGAGGAAACACAATATCTGCAATAAATAAATACTTGCACACATTTTTTCAATAAATAAATATTTGCAAAAATAAACACATTTTACAGTCTGTTTGAAGTTGTGTTTTATAGAATTATCTCACATGAAGTCAAGAAAAAGGAAAACTGGAAGGGAAAAATTTGTCGGTGTCAGTTCAGCATTATCCCAGAGGCACAAAGACTGTATCTAGCAGAGAACTCTAATCCATAAAGAAGTAACTTCTGTTGTGGGGCAGGATCTTACCAGGCTTTGCCAGTGATGAGACAAAATATCCATCTTGCCTATCAAATTTTTTATACCTTATTTTTTTTCTTTTCACTAAGAAAGATCCTGATGACTAATTTAGTTTCTCAGGTATCTTAATATGAAGAAAAGTGAGCTCTAGAAAGTGACATAAAATTCTGGTCCTTCATTGTAAATTACATATATCACTTTTGGATAAGTTTAATTTATGGGAGTTAGTTCCCCAAGTCTGGTCAACTCTGGGTGAACTGAAAAAAAAATTGTTTCCAGATTTTGAAGCTCAGAACAAGAGCTTGGTAAGAGATGACACCAAGATACTGACCACAGTGAGACCCTGCTTGAACAGTCAGCTAGTGAGTGTATCCTTGTCTATTAAATATTCTCACTTGAACAAGTCTGAATGAGCAAGCAGTAGTCATGTCAGTTGCCACCTGCTAGCTTTTGTGTCATCTTCATATATATATACACAAACAGAGAACTAACTTCCCCTGCCAACACCACAGAACGGCTCTGCCCCATGAATAGACTATTTGGCAGCACACACAGCAGTCGTGCCAGAATGCTGCAGGACATAAAATAGAATTACATTTTCAGGATCTCTGATAATATCTTCATACACAACCTCCCACTTTCCCAGAATCTGCCCAACAGCCTAGTTTTAAGTGGACACATTTTATACCAAGAATCAGTGAAGGTTTTTAGAAGCTTTAAAAAAGTTTGAACACAGTTATATGCTCCTCTTCTGAGTGGAAGATTATACACAGATACAGTCACAACACCGAGCACAGTAGGAATCATACAGTCTACAGTATCTGAAGTTAGAAACTGTGTTCTGGGACTGTGGCTGGAAACTTCGAGGCAAGTGAAGTGAAAGGTGTTTTCTTTCACTATAATACAGACTAGACATTCTGGAAGTTTTCCGGCCACTTACCCACTTAATAAAGATATTCTTGGTTTACTCTTCAGCTGGGTCTTTTTGGACTTTTCCCTATTCTGTAAACAGAATCTTGCTGTAGGTACAGTTTCTGTAATTCTTCAGGGTACAAGTTCCATTGAGCAGCATGCATTAACATGATTCTTTTTGTCCTTAGAACAGCTGTCTCTATGAATATTTCATTAGTGAATGTTTACTAGTAACACTTCAAATCTCTCTTTATTTTAAATAGCCTCACTGGTTCTTCTTCTTTGATACTAGATTTATGTATTTTTCCCTTAAAGCTTTTTACCAGAGACCATCTTCCAGATATCCTAGGAATATATACGTAGGTGCAGCATGCAGTGGTTTTCTCTAAGAGATATTGATGATGTCCTGTGTATTACTCACATAAAATATCTCTACAAAAATAATAGTTCTTCAAATGATGGAAGAGTGAAATGTGTAATGCACCAAAAGCCAGAATTCAAGAATATGTCTCCATACAGACAGAAAATGGGGTGCCCCAAATATTCTCAAACATCAGGATGTTGACTGATGTCCCTGACCTCGGGTTGCTCACCATACTCCCCACCAAATGTCAAGCTGGAGTCCATTCTGGTGCTAACACCATCAGTTATTTGATGATAAATGTCCCTTCTTTGAGAGCCCAGGCATCCTCTGAGTCCTCACATATATTTGCTAAACAACTTGTTCAATAGATATGTCCAATCATTGATCCAAATGCTCATGTAGCCTTATGACATGTCACTCGAAATTTCTTTCCAGCTTAGTCAGTCAATCAGCACCCTTTGGTTTTTGTTATTTAACAAGTTTTCTTTGTTGTCCGAATATCTACTTTTTGTTCACCAGGATTTCATGAGATCCACAGCAGAACCTAAGGTTGCAGGGATGGGAAGAACAAATGCTACCAGTAGGTCAGGGAGTAAGGGTGAGAGGTGCCAATCTTATTTCCTTATTTCTTAGTTGTACTTTCTAGTTACTGAGGACACAGCACAATATGAGTTATTGGTTTAATACACCTGTTGCCTCCTGGAGGACGGCTTCCAAACTCTGCAGAAATCCCTGAGATGGTGCCTTAGCTGAGCCTTTAACTGGCCATTCCCCCATTCCATAAACTGAACGCTTCTGGGAATGAGTACATGGAAAGGCAATTGCTGCACGTTCTTTGGAGTACATGGGTATCTTTGTCCCAGGCAATGTTGTGTGGGACATGATATCAGGCATTCTGAAGTCCATGAGAAGGGATGCTGAGCAGGGAAGGCAAACTCATGTTCAGAGTAGGTATCGATTGCAGCAAGGACAAATAGCTACCCCCTCTAGAGTATGTGGAGTGTTCTTTGGGTCCTAAAACAGGTTAGCCCCATACAATTGTATCAAGTGAAGCAGCCACTTGATAATTTTAATACCTACTTTCCCACTGTTCTGCCTCCCAGTTAAGCACAGGTGAAAGAAATCCTCAGTAATTGTGAGGTCTGCATGCTGGGGTTCATCACCACCCTGCTTTCCCCCCTCATGGGATCCCAGTTGCCTTCAGATCAGTGAACAATCCAATCCCAAGTCCGTCATGAGGTCTGCTTTCCCAGGACCACTGCCACTAGTGTCTTCGCATGGCTTTCCTAAAAAACAGGATCTGAAGCAAAAACTTACACCCTAACATTATAGAGGAGAGTTTAACCCCAGGAAAGCATAAATGAGGGAAAATGGGAAGTGAGACAAGGGAAGGAGGGAGGGCAAATACAAGGAGTTGTGTTACAGAACTGGCCACTGCTCGCTTGCAGAGATAACAAACATAGCTGAGTGCTTGCCTCATGGGAGAAGCCAAATATGTATTACTGCACCTTTGAAACATCCATGGTTCAGGGACAGGTGAGGGTAAGGCAAAGGAGGGAGGGAGGAAGGCAGATCAATTATTTCCTCCCCACAGCATCTTTTCCCGTTGGCTAGGCCCATCCCCCGAGGTGTCACTTCCCCTGCACTCCTGGGCTGTGTTGCCACCTCTTTCCAGGAAGCTGCTGGGGATGCAGGACTCCTGCTGGTCCCTGCTTCTCAGTCAGCCCTATGTCTGGGTCTACTTGATCTCTATGTGTGTGGTGGAGAGGGCTCACCTGGCTCTGTGACCATGAGCACTGTGTGGTTGGGGTGGGGGTAGGCACAAGCAGTGGGAAGTAGCTGTAGTCATAAGAATCTGGGGGTAATGCATAAACTGAGTCTGGGCAAAGTGTTTCAGGAAATAGTGATTTGCCCCAGACCTATACTCCATTAGACTCTTCCCTGCCTAGAAAATTCCCCAGTAATCAAGAATACATTTGCAGCATGAATTCTCATAAAAAATTTACACTTCTTGTTTTCCCTAGGGCACCTAGCAAAGTGCCTCCCACATAAGAGACTCTTGGCAATTTTGGCTTTAGAAGCCTTGCAGTTCTTCTGAAGCTGTCTCCAATGTCTGATGGACCCAGTGGACAAATTATTGCACTAAACTATGGATTTATCTTCTCACAAAGTATACATATTAGGCAAAAAAACAAATAAATAATTAAAAAAATAAAAACCAACTCTCCCTGATATTTAATTTAATTACCTGAATCGTTTCTATAACTTAAATCTCATAACCTACTGGAAACTATTTTTACCCCCTCTTGAACAACTTGAATATTTTTTCCTCTGAACATATGGGAATTTAAACTATTTTCCTAGTTAGGACAGGACATTTGAATTTATATGCCTTTTTATAACTCAGAGCTATTTAACTTTGAACTTAAAATGAGCAGGAATATCCTCCAGGTAAAATTCTACATTTAGTAGGTACATTTAGTGTTCAGTTTATGGGGAAAAATGGAGATTGGGGGGTGATAGGAGGTAAGAGGAAATCCAAAGGGGATAGAGGTCTATTGATTGGCACTTGGAAATGGGAGAAAATTTTTGTGTTTGTTTTTTTAAACCAGGGAATCCTTTATTACAACCAGTTAGGATATTAAGATTAATTACCAGCATCGATAAATTTGGTTTTCCAGTCAATATTTCTGGTGCTTGAGCTATCATTTTGTGAAATTCACTCCATATAAGTAAGTTATATCCTTTGAGAATTCATGTTAATATAACAAATAAAACAAGCAACTATTGAGATGGTTTAGTTAAACTGTGCCAATCATCTGCAATAATTCATATAAATAAAGATCTTCACTATTCTAGGATATGTATGAATACATAAGTGGATGCCTAGCTAGTCTATCCAATTAGAAAGAACACAACTGCAGAAACTAAGACCTCTCTTAGGTCAACCTCATTCAGGTATTACTCCTTAATAACATTTGAAAGTTTTTTTTTTTAAAAGTTTTATTTGGCAAGGATGAACAATAAAAATGGGAACCATTTAGAATTTGCTAACATTTATTACATTCATGTTTTGTAATACATGCATTATTTAAATGTATAGCACTTAGCTTAGATGTATGAAAACTGTGAAATAAATGTTTTTTTCTATTATTGTTATTATTATTAACATGGCCCTACCTCAAAGGAACTGCATGCCCTGGGAAATAACCAAGCCAGCCTGTCTTAGGGCTTTGCTATTCAACTACCTGTTTCATACTAAACACACACATGCTACATTGCCAAGCCCAGGGTCTAAGGTGCTTTGTTGGTAGACAGGATGGTTGAGATTGGGGGTGGAAGAGGGAAGGGTGAGCAAGACTTACAAAACTTACAAACATTCCTGACTGCCCATTTAGTGTAAAATTCAACCATGGGCTCTTCAGTCTGTAGGGTTACCTGGGTTTTGTTCTTTGAGTTCTTTAAGAACTGCAAAAACTCATTGTCAGCCTCTGTTTTGCATTTCCTATTGTCCATTTTGATTGTGAATACTTCATGGTAGAACAGGCTCACTGTGGCAGAACATATCTTAACAGTGTCTGCCCTACCACCTTTGGGGGCCTAGGATTGTCATGCTCCTCAGAGCACTTGCCAGCTGCTCAGCTACTGTGAGAGCTCTTTCAGACCCTCTCTCTGCAGACCACCATTTATTTTGTTGATAGTTATAACTAAGAACCAGTGTCCCAGGATCCTCATATAGCACCAAATCAGCACTCTCCCCATTTCTCTTGTGACCCAATACTTAGTACTAAATTCCCATATTGGTCCCCACTGATTAGCTGCCTCTGTACTCCATCATTAGGACAGAACTCTGATACACCAGTTTTCAAACCATCCACAGTGGGTGGGGGGATTTTGGCTTCCAGTTCCCCTAATTTTGTGGTTGGGTGTTGGGGTGAGATCCATACTCTATGACTTGAAGCATTTCAGACTCTTGAGTGGTCCCTTCCCTTGTGGATTCCTGGTCACTGTGTTTTACTGATAAGATCTGACACTCAGCACTGATTGCTTCTGGAATTAAAAGTCTGAGGCAGTGTCCTCAGACACTAGGTTGGATGTCCAGCTTTTTTTTTTTTTTTTGCCAGTTTCTATATTTAGGTTTGCTCCCCACAATACCTATGTGAAGGTCCTCTATCTCTAAGTCCACCAGGATTATGACCAAAGCGAGATCTTTATAAACATCTCATAGCAAGTCCTGTGAGAATGAGATGGAAACAGGATAGGTAACTTCAGAGGAAAGGGCTATCAAGCATAATCCAAAAGACTCTAAATGATAAATGCTGGCGAGGTTGTGGAGAAAAAGGAACTCTCATACATTGTTGGTGGGACTGCAAAATGGTGCAGCCTCTATAGAAAATGGTATGGAGGTTCCTCAAACAATTGCAGATAGATCTACCATACGACCCAGCTACCCCACTGTTGGGAATATACCCAGAGGAATGGAAATCATCAAGTCGAAGGTATACCTGTTCCCCAATGTTCATCGCAGCACTCTTTACAATAGCCAAGAGTTGGAACCAGCCCAAATGTCCATCATCAGATGAGTGGGTACGGAAAATGTGGTACATCTACACAATGGAATACTACTCAGCTATAAAAACGAATGAAATACTGCCATTTGCAACAACATGGATGGACCTTGAGAGAATTATATTAAGTGAAACAAGTCAGGCACAGAAAGAGAAATACCACATGTTCTCACTTATTGGTGGGAGCTAAAAATTAATATATAATTCACACACACACACACACACAAACACACACACACACACACACATACACACACAAAAAACGGGGGGGTGAGAAGAAGATCTAACAACCACAATTACTTGAAGTTGATACGACAAGCAAACAGAAAGGACATTGTTGGGGGGAGGGGGGAGGGGTGGAGGGAGGGTGGTTTTGGTGATGGGGAACAATAATCAGCCACAATGTATATTGACAAAATAAAATTAAAAAAAAAAAAGGAGATACAGATATACTATAGAGGAGTAAAATTTAAAAAAAAAAAAAAAAGCATGTCTGAGAACATCTTTATTTGCGTCACTGGTCTGCAGGGCCAGTCCTGGCGACATCATTGTTCAGAACAGAGCAATTTGTATATACAGCATTCCTCCATCTTTCATTTTCAAAAAGGATTTATTTTTATCTCCCAAATATCCTTCAATTTACTTATCCTAAGGAGCCCTGCTTCTTTGGCAGTTTTCCTCTGGCTGCATTAGTTGGAAACCTCTCTGAGCACCTCTCCTTGGCTGCCAATCCCTGTCTGACTGACGGCATCTAGAAGATAACCGCCTCCGGGAATAAACAGAGGGATTTCTCAGGAATAACTAAAATTCTTTTAGAAAACAAAGCCTTCTTCCAACCACTTATAATTTTCCTCTGAGTGTGCAGCAAAGAGAAATAGCTCATGGAAATCTCCTTCCTTGTGTTTGCCCTTTAAGGGCTAGCAAACAATTTTCTGTTCACTATATAGGGCTGCTTGGGTGGAACAGTAACTTAAGAGATGTCACCATTTCATGGAAGGGTCCTGTCTTTAATATGTAGAGTAGATAGAAGTCTGTAGAAACGTGTGCACAGTGTAAAAGGACTTTACATTGCAGTGTGAATGATGGCAATGTTTTTAATCTAGAAGAGCATTGCTGTGCAGGAGCCAAGAGACACTTTCTGTGGCTGTTGGGAACCATTTCCTTCGGGACTCATCCCACTGGTCCGTCATCAGGTGAGAGTGTCTCTCGGGCTGCCTGCCAGTTCTTGGATGGCCGAAATGCTTGCCTGGGCTTTGGCTGCTCGCCCCACAGTGCTCTCTGAACAGAGTCACTCAGAGTGACTCACACAGAAAACTGTTACCTCATTTTGCTGAATTCCATTGTGTGGGCTGAAGGTTGAGTTTAGCTGGGAGAGAGGAAAGTGAGGATCAGAGATGAGGCGACTAATTGACAATCTCAATTATGAAATGACACATGAGAACATCAAAGGTCTTAAAAAGGAAGGTAAGGTGAGGGTTTTGCCCTCTACTGGATTTCTTTTGCTACAAGGTACTTGTGAGTCACAGGTTTAGCTGGGGGCAGGCATGGTGATTTCAAGGGGGTGGATGCACTGATATAAAGACGTTTCGGTGAACATCCCCCAGTGGGGTCTCACAGGGCAGAAGGGTAGGAAATGACTCCCATTTCTCCTGGATGGAAGGCAATAATCTTGAGAAACCCTTTCATTAGTGGCATCCTGATATTGGTGTAGCCCAAACGTGAGCTGGACTTTATCAACCCCTGTATCAACAGAGTAAGCTAAGCTAAACCCCTTATTTCATGCCTTATAGTCCAGGTTCCAGTTTTGTGTATGCCATCTTTGAGCCTGCCTCATGTGGACTCTGAGATAAAACTCAATTCTTTCCTTGATTTTCTCAAAACAAAACAAAACAACAACAACAACAAAAAAAACAGTCCAACAATACAGAAAAGATTACATCAATTTTATTAAAGCTAAGGGGATCACAGCTTGCAAGGCAAAGAAGCTAAATTTTTATGTTAGGTGTTTCTGTCTTCTAAATTTTTTTGTCCTTAACCCCATCCCCTACTAAGTTTTTCACTCGCTCCTCTTCCCTGTGAGCTCAGGTGCTTCTGCTGTTTCCCTTTTCTCCTATTTCTTCCCACCCATCTCTTCTAGACTGTCCTAAGGGAACTTCAAAATTTCCTCCCTCTAATATGCAGAACAATTAAGTTTTTCCTGACTCCAGATCACAAACTTGGATATCCAAACCCATAAAGTATTTAACAAAGCAGAGGTAATGATGAATAACCAAAACAAAAACAAGCAAAAGTGAGTTGTTGCACCACTATTACTCAAATACCAATATCTGTTGAGTGGCTGCTACGTGCTGAGCACTGTTCTAGGATCTATCCATCTCTAGGCAGATACTTGCACACCATCTTTACTCTCTCATGATGTACCTGCTTTCAATTTGAATATCACATTGGTTGCCCTTGGGCCAAGGCTTTTGGTTAATTCTGACTTTTGCACCTTGAAGTTCACTCATTCATTCTTTCATTCATTTGATGCTGGGAGACAGACATTATCTCTGACCCATCCAATTTACCCACTGTGGAGAAGTAATCAACTAAGGAGAAACTGGGTTCTGGCCTTGGGACTGCAGGATTCCTCTCTGAAAGTTTCTAGGGTACCACCTTAGTCTTCAGACACTAAAGAGCTCATCAAAGGAACATGATGGCTCATAAAGGACTGAGTTTGGTTCTCCAAGTGAATGGAGCGCTCCAAGAGCCTTCTGTGATGACCATGGCTGGGCACCTGGGGAGATGGTTGGGGCTGCCTTGAGTTTTCTCTGCTCTCCTTGACGTGATTGAGCAGGGGTAACTATTTATCAAGAGCTTCCAGCTTCTCCTTAAAGATCTACAATTGCTAGAAAAGAGGCAAGTCAGCATAAATATTTAAAGTGTGGGCTCTGGAATCAGACTGCCCATGCTTAGATTCTGCTCTTGCATTTACTAGATATGACATTGGGCTAGTAATGAACTTCTTTATCCTAAGTTTTCTCAACCAGGAAGCAAGGATAACACTATCTACTTCACAGGGTTGTTGTAAAGATTATGTGAAATGATCTAAGTAGAGTCCTTAGCACACTGCTAAATGTAGCAGAGTAAGCGTTCATATTCTTCCATGAGTATTCAGTGTTTATTAACCCAACCTTTGTGCTGGGTACTGTTCCAGGTCCTGGAGATACAGTGATAAACAAGGTATTCAAGGGGACTGCTCCAAAGAGCTTACATTCTAGTGAAGGAAGACAAATAATATACAAATAAGTCTATTTCAGAGATAATTTCAGAGGGTGGTAAGTTTTGTGAAGGAAGTAAAACAGGTTAATGACATAAAGAGATGGAAAGGATTTCTTTAGATACGGTGGTCAGTGAAGGTCTTTTTAAAGTTAGATGGTGTTTGATTTTTAAGTGGGAAAACTGCAGAGTGATTCAGCTTCACAGATCAGTGGTTGAAGCCAGCTACCAAAAGAGTGGTGGTGGTGGTGGTGGTGGTGGTGGTGGTGGTGTGTGTGTGTGTGTGTGTGTGTGTGTGTGTGTGTGTGTGTGTGTGTGTGTGTGTGTGTGTGTGTGTGTGTGTGTGTTGGGTGGGGACAGTGTCATAAGAGGGAAGGATGCACAGGTGAGAAGAACTTTTCTAGGTAGAGAAACCAGCAAGTGCAAAGGGTCTGGGGTGGGAAAGGGCTTCGTGTGTAAATTCTAGGACTTTTCAAAAAGTCAGTGTGGTTATGCAGGTGAGGGGAGACTGGCATAAAGGCAGACTGAAGAAACAGATAGGAGCTAGACCATATAGGTCTTAAAAACTATGAGAAAGTGCTTAAATTTTTATCCTAACTATACATAGAGTTGTAAGAAGGGGTGTGACTCAATATGACTTATAATTTAAAAAGATCAATCTGAGAGTTATATGGAGAAGGAATTATATGGGCAACAGTCACACCCCAGAGACTAGTTAGAGGACTACAGCAATTGTACAAGCAGGGGTGATGGTGGCTTAGTCCAGAGAAAAGGGTGGATTTAGTAAGTGTTTGTTGGGGAGAGGAGTAGAGTTAGTAGGACTTGTTGAGGATTGGATGTAGATGAGGAAAAAGGAGTAATTAAGGATGATATCTGAATTTTAAGCTGAACTCAATGAGTTATTGGTGCTGTCATTTACTATAGTGGGTAAAAGTGGGGGAGAAACAGATTTGGATAGCAAAATCCAAAAATCCCTGTTTGGACATGGTTAGGGAGGATTATGAAACATCCAAGCAATGCAGTATGTGATTTATTCAATAAATACCTAGAGGCTTCTTGCAAGCCTTTTTATAGAGGCTACAAAATTAAAAACATTATTTCCCAGATTCTCTTGCAGCTAGAGTTCCACAGAAGATGTAGATTCTGGCAATTAGAAGCATTCATGAGCACTTGGAAGGCAAATCCTACCTTAAGAGGGTGGCTGTATGAGAGGAGACTGGATATTCTGGGGCACCTGCAGAGTCACCTAGGGTCAAAACTAGTATAGGTGAGCCACAATGAACTTCCTACTAGAACCTTTCCATGGTGTGATTGGTTTCTGCTGGGCATATTATTCCTGGCTGTGTGGAATCCAGACCTGATTCTTTGTCTTTTTAAAAAGTTCTGCAATCTGCCTGCTATGGTTTGAGTGTGTCCCCTTCAAAGTGCAGGTGTTGCCAATGTGATGGTGCTGAAGGTTAGGCCTTTAAAAAATGATTAGGCCATGAGGGCTCCTTCCTCATTAATGGGATTAAGGACCTTAAAAAAGAAGCTTCATGTAGCATCAGGTTAGCTTACTCTGCTGCCTTCTGCCATGTGAGGACACAGTAAGAAGGCCCTTACCAGACCAAATGCTGGTGACTTGATCTTGGGCTTCTCAGCCTCCAGAATAAGTTTCTGTTGTTTATAAATTATCCAGTCTCAGGTACTCTGTTATAGTAGCACCAAATGGAATAAGACACTACCCAGTACTCTGTAACCAATTCTTTCCTGCTTAAGTTAGCTTAGAGGATTCTGTTATATGCAGCTAGGCACCCAGATTAATACAATATCAAATGTTAACAATTAGCATTATTGTTAATAGTCATACTGTTATCTCCCATGGCCTTCCATCCTTTCAGGAATGCATATGAAAATTTAATTTTAACCCAAGGTAGAGAGCTAAAAACATCCACACATATATATGAGCCTGATTTAATTGTCTTCATCAATAAGCAGAAGAAATTCCCCAGTAATTTGTTGGCTAAGGAAAACTTCTAAGATGCTTGATTTGAGAAAATAGTGTCTGTTCAACAAAAAATAACAGATCAATTATGAAAATGAATACATTAGGATTGGGATCTCCTGACCTTCATCTATATAGGGGTTTTGGCAGCATGTCCTTTCTATTTCCTTGGAACTAAGGGCTTCTGTGTAGGTTTGACTTATTGCTGTGAAAGAATAGAAGGCAATAATTTTTCTGTGGATTTGCCTACTGATCAAATGGGTACCGAAAATAACTAGCTCTAGGACTAAGGGGCTACCAAAGAACCTTCTAGGTACTCTGGGAAAAGATCTTAAAAATAAGATTGACCAGAGTAGCCAATGAAGTCACATCAGCATATCACAGCCTGTGGGCTCATCTTTCACAACATATTATGGATGCAAAACTTATTCCTGGCTATTTCTGGGGGGGGGGGGGAGTCAGCAAGCAGTGTCAGATTCCTTGAAATAATAATATGGGCTAAAGCAGACTGTCTTGGTGCTCTGCCAGTGGTTACCATCGCCATTTGTACGTAAGCTCTACTCCAAGCACCCATGACTCTCTGCCTAGGGATTTTCTCTGGCCACAGAAGATTGGTCATGCAGAACTGGGTGTATGTTCTGGCCCATTAGCACACCTAGGAGCACTCCTTAACTGATGATGGACTGAAGTTGGTGGGTAAATAACTTAAACCTTGGGTGGAACAATTATGAGGGAAGCTTTCTACAGTGTTCCAGAAGGTCTCAAGTGGATTAAGTCCCAGTTGCCGGCAGTAGTAACCTGCTTATCGCAGTCGGTAAGGGCCATCTTCCCTTCTCTGTCTAACTTCCTTGTTCCCTTACTGGTGCAACTCCCAAACAAATGGTTTGCACCCAAATTCTTGTTTTAGGGTCTACTTCTGGAGAAACCCAAAGTAACACAATGGTTAACGTTTATATAGCACTTACTGTTTGCCATTCTCTGTTTTAAGCAGTTTATATCTATTTCCTTATTTAATCTTTAAGCAGCCCTATGAAATAAGTAATATTATTATCCTTATTTTACAAAAGAGTATCCAGAGGCATGGAAAGTTTAAATGATTTGCCTGTGATCACACAGCTAATAAATGTGGGAACCAGAAATTGAACAATCGTCTGGCTCCACAATCTGTGCGTTTAACGACGACTCTACACTATAGACCTGTGCTGCCCAGTAGAGTAGCCACAGCCACATATAGCCATTTACTTTTAAATTAATTAAAACTAAATCTAATTAAAATTTCATCTCTTCAGTTGCACTAGCTATATTTCACATGCTGGAAAACATGTGGCCTGTGACTATAGTACCAGACAGTGCAGATATAGGATATTTCCATTATTGCAGAAAGTTCTATTAGACAGCACTGTTATGCAAGACCCTCTTTTAAACCTATGATCTATCCCAAACTTCCTTAATACCATAGAAACACTGACAGAAACCATAGGAACACTCACCTATCAAGAAATCTCCTGTATATGGGCCACAGTTGAGGTCTAGAAAAGATAGGAAAATGGCCTTTGAGTGGCTGAGGTAACTGTCATAAGCCAATGCATTAAAACTCTTTAGCATTACTCATGAGAGAGACACTCAGATTCTTCCTTAAATACTCCTTACTTCTGATTTGTTCCAGCCAGTTCTATTGAGCATGCTTCTATTGTTTTCCTGATGACATTGAATTAGAAGGTAAAAATTCAGGTAGGGGCCAGCCCCCTGGCTCACTTGGAGAGTGTGGTGCTGGTTGCGCTGGGGCTGCAGGTTCAGATCCTATATAGGGATGGCCGGTGCGCTCACTGGCTGAGCGTGGTGCAGACCACACCATGATCCCCTTACCGGTCAAAAAAAAAAAAAAAAATCAGGTAGACTGGGCTTGGGGCAAGAGGTAGATATATTAATAGTGACCAGAAGAAACCACCAAAGCCCCAAAACATGATCCTGAGATCCTGATTCTCGGGAAGGAAATGAAAAACTAAAAGTGGGGGACCAAGTGCTCACAAGCATAGCAGTTGGGGGTCAGCTGGTGTGGAGGTAAACAGCCTGACTAACTTGGGCCCTTACTCAGGACACAGCACTGTGACTGATGTTCTTTTGATGATGGCTGTGAGTCATCCAGAGAAGGTTAAGAGGAGAGTGCAATGCATTTTAAGAGGGCTTCCATCCAAAATGGCTTTTAAAAGGTGTATTTTCCATTTTGAGTATGTTTCCATTACTTGGGAATTTACCTTAGTAAAAACTCTAATTGTCTGAGGTGTGTTGAATGAAGGAGAATTTATTCTACTTAGCTTTACAAGGAGGTTTTAAGGACCTGCATTTCTACTTCCTTGGCAGAGTGGAACAACGCTCTCAGACAGGAGAGAGAGTCAATTTGGGTCCTGTGAGTCTGAGCCAAGAGAGAATTTTAATCATATCAGAGGAACCCAACCTGAGTAATTCCTTGACGTCACTCACTGAGTCTGTCTACCTCTCATTGTGTCCAGCTTGGGTCTGGGCCACCATGCTTTGCTCATTCTCTGGCAGGCACAGACAACTCTAAAAATATTCTCTAGAAGGGACTTGTACAGGTTAGAGGTTGGCATCTCTATTTCTCTGGGATTTGGAGAGAGCAGCCTCCAGGCAGGTGGCTGTGATGGGGAATGGGAATCAGCTGAGGTAGAATGACCAGCAGATTGAGTCTAATTTGAGCGTTCTGTGAAGACTACTGGGATCTCCCACTATTTGGCAATTCCTCTTAACTGGTTTGGCTGAAGGAAAAACAGTGTAAAGATGTATGTTTCAAGTAGGGTAGGGAAAGACATCAAGAAGCAGAGAGCCTGAAAAGCTCAGGGTTTTGAACAACTGGTTGCCTCTGTTGTAGAGTTAAAAGATAGGCTGAAAGTAGGAGTGAGTGCAAGCCACTACAAGGGATAGTTAGACCCAGGATTTCCTCCTAAATCCTATGCAGTTAGATGACTATCTCTCCTGGGTCCCAGAAAAGACTGGTGGATTACCATAATGAACAGCTAGATTTTCAACTTCCTTCTTTACTCATCAGTTTATACTTCAGCCCAATCTCCATTCTGCTGCCCCATGCAGGAGATTGGGGAACCCCTCTTAGGGAAAATAAGAAGCCAAAGGAGAAGACTTATAGCTAATGATAGGTTAGGGTTCTCCCCAATAAAATAACAAGGTCATTTCCCATCTGATCACTCTATGTTCAAGATCATCAATGGACAAACTCTGCCACCCCCATCTCCTGATTAGCACCTTATTGCCTCCTTCTTAAATATAAATCAGCATCCAAGGAAAACTAGAAATGTGAGTATAGCCTCTAACATGAAAATAACAAAACAAATAACCTATACTTAATAGCCTCAGAGAGCTAAGGAGAAGACACTGACCCCACTAAATAAAAACAAGAGGCCATAACAAGTAACATTCACAGAATAAAATAAAAGCTCTTAGAAATTAAAAAATATAATCAAAAGAATTTAAAAAACAATATAAATTTGAAAAAAAACCTCCAGAAAGTTGAACCAATGAATAAATAAATAAAAGAAGAAATTATCAAAGAAACAAAGCAAGAAAATTTCCCTGAAGTGAAGGATGAAATTTCAAATTGAAAGTATTCCCACGGTACTCAGAACAATAAATAAAAACAGTCCACACACCAAGGCATAGCATTATGAAGTTTTAAAACACTGATGAGAGACAGAAAGAGGGAGAGAGTGAAGAAAGTGGGGGGGGGGGAGAGAGAGAGAGAGAGAGAGAGAGAGAGAGAGAACCTAAAACAACAACAAATGGAAATGGGTTTCCAGAAATAGAAGATGGTGAAGTATACTTTCGAAATTCTGAATGAAAATGATTTCCTACCTAGAATTCTTCCCAGAAAAGCTATCAATTATACAATAGCAAATATGCTCCACCAAAGTAAAGGAGTAGACCATGAGTGAGGAAAAAATAAGATCCAGGACAATGGATAAACAAGTGATGGGCAGAAAGAATATTAAGCAAGTGAAAAAGAGGGAATTACTAACTCAAAATAAAACAAATATTCAAGGAAATGTAATCAAAGTAAACTATGTGGCTCAGCTGGGAATAATATCTATATAGTCTTAATAATGTAAACCTTAAATATCTTTTTGGCAAACAAATAGATAATGTTAGTTTACTGAGAGGATGTGGGTGGGATGCGTTTTATTTGGGGGGAGGGGTGATATAAGCACCAGGAGAGGAGTTTTTGTTTCATTACCTGTGAATTCCTAGTGCCTAGAACAATGCCCGACACATAGTAGGTCCTCAATAAATATATGTTGAATGAATGGAACATTCTCCTAAGGAATATTTTTTTCTAGGAAATTTGTAAAGAAAACAGGTTAAGTTAAAATAAATAAAAATAAACCTCAAAATCTGTAGTACATGGAAGCTATTTCTAAAGGTTTAAGACTACCATTTTCAAAGTTTAAAAGTAATGATATGAAATACTTAAGCGGAGTATCAAAATATATAAGAGATGGTTTAAAAGCCAAAGACATTCCTAGGAAATGATTCTCTGTAAATCTTGATGTTAGGTTGATTAGAGAAGCCCAGAATAGTTCCAGGGAAATAAAGACGTAATTTTCTCAATTCAGAAAGCAAATTATTTTACTGACTTTTCCTCCCATTCACTCACTAATATAATACAAGGATGGGCTGAAGAAAATTGCCTTGCTTTGTTTCTGGAGCTCGTGGACTCTTGAAGAGAAACCCTTAGTACTTCCTCTCGCATTAGACTCCAGAAAGTTTTCACCAGGACACTGATTTCTTTTATTAAATAAAAGGAGGTGCATCTTTGATCATTGATCTGCTCTTCCACCTAATGGATGTAAATTGGGTCTACGGCCCAATTCAACTTGGCTGCGAATTTCCTGTCTGACTCTTAGGGTAATGAACCCATCCAATTTTTCATTCATTCACCGCCTCACTCTTTCCGTTTTCACGATGTTTGCTGCGCACATACTATGCGCCATACACTGTGCAAAGACACTAATGGAGGAAAAAGACTAGGTCAAATAATTCTGGATGCTCAGAGTTAAAAGAGCCGTTTCCATCCGGGCACCCAAGAAGATAAGCACCATCGAAGCTTGGTTAAGATTGGTAAACTTTTCTCTAGGCCTGGTGAGCCCTCACTCTTGAGCTCAGGGATTCGAGTTCCTGCAGCTTTTATAGAAACCACCGCCTACTCATGCCCAGGCGGGAGCTCTGCGCGGGGCTGTGGGCCAACCAGGGCGCGCCTGTGGATTGTGCGGTGGCAGAATGGCCGTCTGTCCCAACATTTCAGAAAAGTCCAAAGATCAAGTCTTTGGAGACGATTCCGGCTTTCCACCTTCAGTCCCAAAGGTTCAAAGTTTCCCCAAATTAATATTTTTGGGCTTCTCGGGAGGCCAAACACCTTTGCTCCCCACCTGCTTCCAGGGCCGGTGCTCCCCTGATGATTTCGGGGAGACTAGCGAGCCTGGGACTCCAGGGTGCAGAAATCAGGGAGAGGGACACAGACATCTCCTCTAGTGTTTGCAGGGCTTTGGAGGAAGGGCCCCCGAGTAAAGGCCGTCCCACATTGCATCCAAAAGCGAGCCGAACAATCTGGCCGCAAAGTGACCTTCTTGTTACGTAGAAGAACCTCTTAGAGAGTACAGGGTCCTGGTGTGGGGTTGCGAAGGTCCTGGGAGTCCTTTTGTCCGGCTTGCCGCTCGACACATCCCCAAGCCACATTTTAGGCGCAGCGCTGCCTTCCCGGGACGAGGCGACCGCGGGTCATCCTGCCTGGGTGCATTTAGCACGTCGGGGCTGCAGGTTGGGCAGGAGTCGCCGGAGTTGGCGGTCGGGATTCTTTGGAAGTGTTATCTGGAGTTTCGATTGCTCGGGTGCTGGAAGTCAATCCGCCGTCTCCCCACCAGCTGGGTCCTGCCACAGAAAAAATGACCTGGAGCGCCAAGACAGACATCCCCTGAGATCCCCTGTGACGCGCCTAAACAGCACCAACCCCGCGAACCTCTGCCTTCGCCTTCCACCCCACACCCCGGGGCGAGCTTAGCTAACGCGCACCCGAGCCCAGAGCGCCGGTGGGCGTATTTGGGGGCGTAGCTTCCAAGCGGCTCGGGCCGAGCCTGAGGCCCCAAGTTGGGGGTGGGTGGGTGGCGCTCCCTGTCTTCCTCTCCACTGCCCCTACCCCTATCCCGCTCCGAGATCCTTTGGCCAGGGCTGGGATTATCTCCCCGCACCCAGGCGCAGGGAAAGCAGGCAGCGCCGACTCAGAGAACCGGGCTTTCCTTAAGAAAAAGGGGAGAGGCTGAGTTCGTGTGCGAGAATGTGCGTGTTGGGGGACAGTGTGTACCACTGTGTGTGCAAAACATGTTTGTTTCCGAAAGCAGAAACACGTGGGGTTGCCTTCGGGTCTGCGCGCGTTTGGCTTGGGTTCGGGCGCGCTTTCCCTTTCGCGAGCGGCTGGTGAGGGCGCGCGTATTCCGGCGAGCGCTGGCTGTCTGGGAGTGTCTGTGTGGATGCGAAAGGCAGAGCGTGTGGCGGGGGTCCCGGTGTGGGAGTGCGTGATGCGCGCACCTGCCAGTCTGTAGCCACGGGTGGAGCGGCTGTGAAAGTCCGCCCGCCACCCCTTGGCCTGTAGCACGCGCTCCCCTCCGTCGGTGGGTGGGCGCTCGACCCCAGCGCGCTTAGCTCTCGGGCGCTTCGTGGAAGTGGGGAGAGAATTTGGGGCGAGAGGGACAGAGAGCCGGGCACACGCCATCCCGGCGGGGCAGCCTGGCAGAGGCCAGAGGCGCAGGACAGCTGTGCAAACCACGTCCGCCGCGACAGTGGCAGTGGAGGGTCTTGGGTTAGGGTGGGGCATGCTGAACCCCCAGTCGAGAAGTCGGAGGTACAGGGCGCGGGGGATGAGGGGGTTGGGTGAGGGGTGGGGTGAGTCCTCTGTACAGTCAGGGTCAGTTTAGCCCCCTTACCAGTCGTCTCTTGCGTTCCTACCAGTCCCAGGGGAGTGAGGCGGAGGAGGCTTGGCTGCCAGACTGAAAATAAAACCACCTTCTCTGGGGGCCCAGGACGCTAGGGTGCGCGTGGTTGGGGTAGATCCCAGGAGCACCCCAGGTGGTTCAAAAACAATCTTTCAAGGCTACTCCCCCTCCCCCGCCCTGAACCGTTTCAGCTGAGGTCCCTTTAGAACCCGGGACTATTGCTCAACCTTTCTGGGGCTGCAGGTGGCTGGGCTTGGGTCCCCCCTGGCGTGGCAGGAGGGGGTGCGAGGCCGGAGTTCAGACTCCGAGGAGGTGAAAGAAGCTCTGGTCCTTTACTGTAGGTGACGCCAAACTTTCCCCGACTTGTCCCCACTTTCTGGACGTCGAAGGCTCTCCTCTCGCGCCCTAAGCAATGACCTTAACGTAAATGACAGCGGGACCGGATGGTCCCCTCCCCGGAGTTGCGGTGTGGTAAGCGCGAGGTATGACGCAATCGGAGCTTGGTCGGTCCTCTAATTGGCTGGTCCTGGGCACTTTGGATTGGCCGCGCAGGCTGGTGGGGACACCGCCTCCCGACACCACTGGAATAAGAGCCCGGCGGGGAAGGTGCCCACAGCAGGCACTGTGCTCTTCCCGCGTGGACCTGCTGCTCGCGCTGCCCTGAAACTAGCGTCGCCAGGTGAGGAACTTCCCACTCTAATAACCTGCCTTTCCTGACTAGTTCACCCAGTTTGCTCCATTTGCCTGCCTGCTTCTTCACCTCTTCACGCCATCTCGTCCTACCTACAGCCAGGTGATCTTAGCTGCCTCACTGGCTCAGGAGAAGGCGGGCGGTTAGAGCTTCGCCGGCATGTTCTCCTGACGCGCGCGGGTGAAATCCCGTCTACCGCTAGGGCTCCGCATGGGAGCTGGAAACAGGGCGAGCCCAGTTAGGTGGGACTGGGGCCTCTGGGTTGGTACCAGTTGGCATGCAGTATACCGCTCGAGTTTGGTCCAGGAGTGCCCTGCGCCTCTGTGACCTCAGCGATCACGTTTGGTTCCCGAGACAGTGGAGCGCTGAGCCTTCATCTGAGGCGCCTCCAACCCGCAGGCGTCTCTGGAACATTGCCGGGATTTGGGGCTGTACTGTCAGCCGACCAGAACAGTGCGCTCACCTTAAGGTGCAGGTGCCCGGCACCTGCTGCTAAACTGCGCTCCAGCAGAGCGCCATCTGTGCAGGCAGAGTCCAGAGACACCTGTAATTGGCACGTTGAAATTTCCCCCAAATCTAGATCCGCAGACTGAGAGATTAGCCCTCCTTTCCAGTCTACTCTTCCCGCCTTCCCTCCCACGCTTTGGCGCCAAGTCTAGCAGTGGAGTCCTAAAATTTTCAGTCTGTGGGAAGACAGGCACAATGGGAGAGCAGGTCTGCAGCGGAGTGGGTCTGCGCTTGGTTTCTACATAGATCAGGGCAAAAGGTGTGGGTTTGTGTGCATGCGCGCTTAGGGGTTCTCTCTCATTTTCCACAGAACAGAACCAAAATCTATCCCCCGTCCTCCCCACACAGCTGTTTTTGCTCTACCAAGCCATGCACTGTAATGTATCTTCTGAAATTCACAGCAGCTCTTCTGGCAAATGAACTGAACAGAGGCACAAGGAGGTAGAGTAACTTGCCTGAGGTCACACAGTAGTTGTGGCAGAGGCAGCACTAGGTTCTAGTGGTCTTGGTGCATTGATAACGTCTTGTCATTCTCCCCTTACAGAGAGGCGTCATGGGCTTCGGGAAGTTCTCCCCCTTCCTGGCTCTCAGCATCTTGGTCCTCTGCCAGGCGGGCAGCCTCCAGGCAGAACTATTCAGGTGAGACAACCTAAAGCTAGAGAGCGCTCCGTACCCACTGCCCCTGGGATGAGACAGCTTTGTGTCTCTGAAGTCACACTTGGCTCCCGGTGAATCAGCTCCTCAAGTGGACACTGGCTTCCTGCCCTGTCCACTGGGTGTCGGAGTAGCCACATCCTCAGGGGAAGAAGCAGGGGCCAGGAAGCCTGGCCCCTTATTCTGGGGAGGGGGCAAACAGGGGCTCAGAGCCTGCATTGGTCTGCTTCCCCTCGCAGGTCTGCTTTGGAGAGTAGCTCAGACCTGGCCACACTCAGTGAGGAGGAAGCGCGCCTCCTGCTGGCTGCACTGGTGCAGGACTATGTGCAGATGAAGGCCAGTGAGCAGGAGCTGGAGCAGGAGCAGGAGACTGAGGGCTCCAGGTGAGGCTCCCCTTGCACCCAGCCCAGGGCTTTCCATTCCCCCGATATCCAGGAAAACATATCCCAAGAGGAAGGAGAGGACACACTGGCTAGGAGTCCGGCAGGCTGTGGGTGTTCACCACGACCTGGGATCCAGCCATTCTCAGGCTCCATGGATGACAGACAGAGGTCCTGGTGCAGCTGCAGGGAATGTGGTTAAGACACATTAAAAAGATCCATTTCTGAAAGCAGTTAGGGAAGGTGTGGAATTGCTCACTGTGGGAATTGGTCTTGCAGTACTGGAGAAACCTCCAAGCACTGGATGAGGTAGGAGTGGTAAGTGCGAAGCCAGGGGATGGACCTGGTATGTCAGGAGGTTTTAGAAAGTTCACCTCTGCATGTTGTTCTTTCACACCTGCAAGGAGCCTTCATTTCACATTTGCAAGGTGAAGGTGAAGCCCTTGCGGGGGTGGGGACAGCTAGAGCAGTGTCCGAGGTAGGTTGGGGCCTTTAGATGTGCAGCATCTGTGGAGATGTGCATGCTGTCGTGGGGCCAGAGAGAGCACCATTCCCCAGCCCCACCTCCCTGTGCATGCTGAGCCTGAGCAGAGATCAGTGCCTGGCTTGGCCCCAGCACTGCCTGGGCAGAGGCATGAGTTGTACCTGCATCTGTCCTGAGAACCCCTCTGGCCAGCATGAAGGACTGAACAGCATGTGGAATGCCAGAAAATGTCACCCTTCCTCACTGCAGCCCTTCCCCATGCTGCCCTGGCCCATTGCACCTCTGAGCTCTCCTAATGCAGGGTATGTGAGCTGCCCTCCTGCCTGCCCCTCCTGTCTCTGCTCAAAGTGCCCCCTGCTTGGTTCAGTCTTCCACGTGACTGCCAACAGGAGCAGACCCTGGTGCATGGTACTGTCTGGCATGTCTTTTCCCTGCAGCCTGGACAGCCCCAGATCTAAGCGGTGCAGTCATCTGAGTACCTGTGTGCTGGGCACATACTTGCAAGACCTGAACAACTTTCATACATTCTCTGGTATCAACTTCGGGCCTGAAACACCTGGCAAGAAAAGAGACCTAGCCAGAGGCTTGCAGAAGGACCGCTACTCCCATGTTGGGGTGCCCCAGGATGCCAACTGAGCTTCTATCAGTCCTGATTTCCTTTCTTGCTCCCCCTTATGTATTTGATGCATGTGGATTCCTCTCTGGTTGTTCAAGCTGATACTGGCAGCATTGCTTATGAATGTTGGGACCCCTGGGATAGAAGGGAGATAGCAGAACTCACAGACCAGGTTAGAGATAAGAGAGAGTGAGGGAAGCTTCCTGAGACCCCAGAGGATTTCATAGCAGAGCTAATTGTCCAATTTCTGCTTCTGAATGTACTAAAATATGCACATCCTTTATGCCTCACCATTTGATGAATAAATCTATTTTTCTAAAAGGATTTGAGCTGTGATGGTCATTGATCTCATCCACATTCTGGGTTTGAAGGTGTCCAGTGTCTATGCTTAGAAGTAGTTAGCTTCAAGATAGCTGAGTGTAAGGCTTGATGGGTGATTTTTGTGACCAAGCTCAAACAGCAAGAACAGTGTAAGGAGAAGGTAAGCACTTCTGGGAGAGGATGCTGCAAACCCTGTTCTTGGAGCTTCTACTAGGTAAGACTTTAGGAGAATTTCATTTTCCTGTGGAAAGTGGTTTGTTGGTGCTTATGGATGATGTATGGTCTCTATACTCCTTGTGGGTCTTGGGGTGGGGGTGGGATTTCTGTTCACTTTTTCCTTGAATGATAAGTGCAGGGTTTTAACATGTGCCCCATAGCTTGGAACTTTTTTTTTTTTTTCTTCTTGGTGCTGGTCTTTGAGCAGAACTCCTAGCAAAGGCTGCCAGGCCATTTCCCCTAACAGCTTTGATAATTGCATTTAGGAGAAACACTTATTGTTAAATGGTATGTTGAAGAGCTGCAATTCTCTTTATGAAGGTCCCATGGGGCAGGCTCCTTCCCTTGGCCTTTCACTGACAGGTCTTCTCTTCTTTCCCTGTTCTGCAAATCAGCATCACTGCCCAGAAGAGGACCTGCAACACTGCCACCTGTGTGACCCATCGGCTGGCAGGCTTGCTGAGCAGATCAGGGGGTGTGGTGAAGAGCAATTTTGTGCCCACCAACGTGGGCTCCAAAGCCTTTGGCCGGCGCCGCAGAGACATTCAGGCCTGACCAGCTAAATGACTCCAGCAAGAAGGTGACTGCCCTTTTACTATGAGATGGGAGGGGAAGAGATTTGGAGGTTAAGATCTACATTTTGAAACCCCCTAGCCCTGGTATGTTCTTCAGTTACCTTTTTCTCCAGTAACATCCTTTGTCCTGAGATGGTGAGTTCCTTCTAGAATTGAGCTTGAAATCAGCACACTAGGGTAGGCTTCAGACATGCAGTGTCAGTTTTCTGAGAAGAGAACTGTAAAATATGCTGGCTGGATTCAGAAAGGGTTGGGCCTGCCAACCTTAACCAGGGCCACACCTCCATTAATGAGCCCAGGCTGAGAAAGGGCTCAACCATTGATCGGTGTTCACAGATTCAGACTGGAGACCTGTGATCCTGCTGCTACCAATATTCACGGTAACAGTTGAATTACTTTTGTCTTCATTTGCCTTGTAAGCCTGTACATCTCATATCCGTAATTCATAGATGCAGTTATAGTAGTACTTCTGTAAATTAGTCTTCTTTTCAGTAGTAGCTGTGATTACTCACTTCTTGTTCTTCTTTTTCTCCTACTTTTCCTTCCCTTCTTTTTTCTCTTTGTTTTCCGCTCTATCCCCTCATCTCAGGTTACCATGAAGCTGAACTCACCACTTCTATTATTATTTGTTGACAACAACTTGGTGAGGAGGCCCCATGGAAGATACGCATGTTTGCATCCTAATAGATACTGAAAAAAGCACCTTTGTCACTTGAAAGGAATGAAAGTGAATGCAAAACAAGCTAATTCCATATTTGTTGTGCATCATTTTTATATTTGATTATATGTCCAGTAAATGTGATGGCATCTCTCATTGGCTTATCTAGTAGCAAGTTGGTTCTTTGAGACTCATCCTATTGATTATGGCAGCTCTGCCAAACCTTAGGGAGACATGAAATCACTGCCTCTTGTGGCCTTTGGGACACATGGTAATAGTGATGCTGTGCCTTGTTGTCTAAGAACATGATTGTATAATTTGTTTAAGGAAATGTCAATATTGTGCCATTTGTGAACTTCATCAAGATTAAAAACATATTTTGGATACATTTGTTTCAAGACCCTGGTGATTCATTTCAACTTGTTTTCCTATGTAGCAGTAGTCGTAGTAGTAATAATAATAATAATAATATTTTTGGGGTGCTTACTATGGGTCAGATGGTATTCTAAGACAGTGCTTTATACCTGTGAATTCATTTAATCTTCATGAAAAGACCATGGGATAGATACTATTATTCCACTTCAGACAGGCAGGGAGAAGAAAAGTCTAAGGTTACACAGGAAGAGAGTGGCATACCCAGGTGTTGGTTTCCAGAGTTTACAGTAGAAACCATTGCATTATGTGCTTTTCAACAGTGGATTATGATGTTTTCCAGAGACCTGTGAACTATTCTTTAGCCTAGCTGCCTGCCATGGTAGACTCCTGGATTTTGGAGAAAATTTTAAACATCCAAACAACCTAGTCTTTGTATAATACAATGGATTCTTTGTACCCATTACTTGACTTCAAGAATGATCAGTGGTCAATATTGTTACTCGTATATATCATCTACTCTGGTACTCCGAGTATATTATTGTATCAATACATCCATAAATATGGGAAAGACTCTTTAAATGTAACACAATTCCAGTTAACAACTTTAATAAATTAACAATAATTTCTTAATTCATTAATAACCAGTCATGGTTTAATTAAATGCACCCATTATCATTCATATGGATAATCAGGGCCCAAATTGGGTCTTTGCATTGCTGATGGTCGATATGGTTAGGGCTTTTAGTCTGGAAGTTACCCCTCCATCTTTTTTACCCCTTGCAATACATTTGTTGGAGAGACAGGTTATTTGTCTAGTGAAGTTTTCCACATTCTGTATTCTGATGATTGCATCCCTGGGGTGAGGTTTAACTTGTGTTTTCTATGAATTGGCAGTCAGACCCAGAGTGAGTGATGAGGAAGAGAAGTAGGAGATGAGGTTAGAGAGTAAAGGGGGAGAACAGTCATATGGGACATTGTAGGGCACCAGAAAGACTTTGGCTTTCCACTCAAGTTTTAGTCAGGAAAACGGGAACTACATCAGTAACTTTAACAGAAAGAATTTCATATAAGGAATTTACTAAATAGGTATAGAGTCCTGAAAAGGCAAAAGAGAGCAAGAGGTAGAACAGATAGAGAGCGTAGGAAGCAGCCACCATCAACAGGGCTGGGGAACAAAGGCAAGAGGTGGGGTAGTTAGAATTCAGAAGCTTGGAGAAATATTCTCAGACCATTGAGAAGGTAAGTCAGCAGACTCTGGTATGTTTGAGGGGCTGCAACAAGGCTGTTCTAGGAGTACGGAAAAATGAAACCAAACTGTTCTTGTACAGCATTTATTATTAAAAATGAACATTTATTATCAAAATCAAACCAAAACTGGAAACTGGAAAGAACTTCACTGCTAGAGTCAAGCAACTCTGTGTGTGATGCTGACAGAAACAGAAATCAAGATCGGAAAGAGCCAGATCCTTCCTCTTCTTCATGCATTCTTGTCTCCTTTTAGGACCGCCACTTGGCAGAGCCTAACGGGGTCCAACTGGAGAAGGAAAATGTGGTCTCCAGAGTCCCAGCTCCATATCTCACTTTAAACATGTAATTGTAAATTTACATATCGAAAACTTTAATCTTTTTGGTGTACAGTTCTATGAGTTTTGACAAATACGTTGAGTTGTGTAATCACCAAAACAAGATGTAAAACAGTTCCATCCCTCTCTCAGATTTCCCCGTGCTTCCCCTTTGTAGTCAAATGCTCCCTCACCCCTCAACTTCCGCCAGCAGCTGTTCTGTTCTCTCTCCCTTCTGCTTTCTCCAGAATGCCATGTAAGTGGGATCAGTATATAGTTTTGAGTTTGGCTCTTTTTACTTAGCATAATGCATTGAGATTTATCCATGTTGCTGCAGTTTGTTTCTTTTTATAGCTGAGTTGTATTACATTGTATGGATGTACCACAGTCGGTTTATCCATTTACCCATCAAAGGACACTTGGGTTGTTTCTAGTTGTTGGCATTTATGAATAGAGGTGCTATAAACATTCATGGATAGATTTCTTGTGTTAAGTGTAGTGGGCCCCCCAAATATGTCCATGTTCTTATCACTGGAAACTATGACTGTTACCTTATTTGTAAAAAGAGTCTTTGCTAATGTAATTAAGTTAAGGATCTTAAAATGAGATCATTCTAGATTATACAGGTAGCTCCTAAGTCCAATGGCATATCCTTAGAAGACACACACAGAGAAGAAACACATGCAGAGGAGAACATGACATGAAGACTGAGGGAGAAAGGCCCAAATCCAGGAAGCCAAGGGAGCCAGTGACTACCAGCAGCCAGAAGAAGCACAAAACAGACTTTTTCCTAAGAGTTTCTAGAAGTAGTGCAGCCCTGCTGACATCTAGATTTTGAACTTCTGGCCTCCAGAACTTAATGTAAGCCACCAGGTTTGTTGTAATTTGTTATAATAGCTCTAGGAAACTAATACAATACATTTTCATTTCTTTTGAGTAAACACCTTGGAGTGAGATTTCAGGGTCATTTGGCAAGTATATAGATAACTTTATAAGAAATGCCAGGATGTGGCTGTGTCCTTTTGCACTCTCACTAGCCAAGTATGAGAGTTCTAGTATTTCCACAAATGGGTATGTAGTAGTATCTCACTGTAGTTTTAATTTGCATTTCTCTGATAACTGATAATATTGAAATTTTTTTCTGTGCTTATTTGCCATCTGTTTATCGTTTTTGTTGAAATGTTTGTTCAAATGTTTTGCCAATTTTTTAGTGGATTGCTTGCTTTCTTGTTGTTGAGTTTTGAGAGTTCTTTCTGTGTTGTGGCTGCAAGATAGTATCAGATATGTAACTTGCAACCCCCTTCCAATCTGTGGATTGTTTTTAAAATTTTCTTAGCAATGTCTTTCATAGAAGAAAAGTTTTAAATTTTGATCAAGTCCAGTTTATCAACTTTTTCTTTTACATGTCTTAATCCTTTTAAATCCCTTAAGACTAATTGTTTTGACACATTGGTTCTTTAGAAATGTATTTTTAATTTCTAAATATTTGGGAATTTTCCATCGTCCTATTATTGGTTTACAGTTTAATTTCATGCATAATTTCAATTTTAAAAATATTTTAAAGTTTGTCTTATCATCTAGAATATTGTCCATCCTGATTAATATCTCACAAGCACCTGAAGAAGTTTGTATTCTGCTATTGTTTCATGGAATATTCTGAAAATATTAATTAGAAAAAATAATTTTGTAGTGTTGTTCAGGTCTTCTATATCCTTACTGCTTTTATGTCTATTTTAACCATTACCGAGAGAAGATTGTCGAAGCCTTCAACTTTGATTGTAAACTTGTCTATTTCTATTTTCAGTTCTATCAGTTTTTGTTTCCTACATTTTGAGGTTCTGTTTTTAGGGGAATTCACATTCAGAATTGCTATTTCTTCTTGGTGAATCAAACATTTAATTTTATGTAATGTTCCTCTTTATCCCTGGTAATTTAATTTTTCGTGTTCTGAAGACTACTTTATCTAATATTAACATAGCTACCTCGGTTTCTTTTTGATTATTTTCTTCATAGTGTATCTTTTTGTATAATTTTACTTTTATCCTCTCCATATTTAAGTAGTCTTATTTAGTTTTGTTTTGTTTTTGTATAAAGCACATATTAGGGTCTTAAAAAAAATTCCAGTCCAACAATAGATGTCTTTTAGTTGGTGTGTGTGGACCATTTTTAACATAATATTTGATTTAGTTGGATTTAGGTTTATCATTCTGTGATCTATTTTCTGTTTGTGCCCTCTATTTTTTATTCCTCTATTCTCCCTTTCCTGCTTCTTTTTTTTTTCTTATATGGGATTTTTAATTAAAATTTTTTGAAAAGTATTCCACTATGACTTCTCTAATGGCCTTTAGTTTTATCTCTTTATTAGTACCCTTTAAGGGTTTCTCTAGGAATGACAATAATTATACCTAACTTTTCATTGTTTACTTAGAGTTACTATTTTATCACTTTGAGTAAAATGTAAAAGTCTTACAATTTCAAAAAAACGATTTTTTATTGTGGTAAATCATATATAACATAAGAATTTCCATTGCAAGCATTTTTAAACATACCATTGCATGGAATTGATTGTATCCACAATACTGTGTAATTATTACCTCCACCTATTTCCAAAACATTTTTATCATCCTAAACATAAACTCTTGCACTCATGAAGCAATAACTTCTCGATATTCCTTTCCCCCTCCACTTCTGGCCTCTAATCTACTTCTGTCTCTGAAAAACATTTTTTTCTTTTAAATCTAATTTTTCTTAATTGACCCATGATAATTACATACATTTATGAAATACAATATGATATTTGGGTACATTTATACTGTGTGCAGTGATCATATCAGGGTGTTTAGCATATCCATTACCTCAAACATTCGTCACCTCTTTTCGTTGGGAACATTCAACATCCTCGACTAGCTACTTGAAGTTATATAGTAATTTGTTGTTTGCTATAGTCCCCCTATATTGCTATAGCAAACTAGATCTTATTCTTCCTATCTCTCTACAATGTCGTATCCCTTCACCACACTCTCTCCATTCCCCATCCCCCGCCCTGTACCAGTCTCTAGCAACCACTATTCTAGTCTCTACTTCTATGAGACCAGCTTTCTTAAGTTTTACATATGAGTGAGGACATGTGGCATTTCTCTTTCTGTGCCTGGCTTATTTCACTTAACATAATTTTCTCCAAGCTCATCCATGTTGCTGTAAATGGTAGAATTTCATTCTTTTTTATGACTGAGTAGTATTCCCTGTTGTGTATATGCCACATGTTCTGCATCTAATCATTTGTAATGGACATTTCCAGCTCTTGGCTATTGTGAATGCAGCTATCATAAACATGAGAGTGCAGATATCCCACTGACTTGTTGATTTCCATTCCTCTGGTTATACACTCAATAATGAGATTTCTGGATTGCATGGTTGTTGTATTTGTAGTTTTTTGAGAAATATCTGTATTGTTTTCCATAATGCCTTTATTCTTATTTTAAAATTGAGATATAATTTCCATACTATAAAATCTATTCTTTTAAACTATACAATTCATTCGTTTTTAGCATATTCTCATGGTTGTGTGATTATCACCACTATCTAATTTTAGAGCATTTTTATAATTCCCCTCCCAAAACTAAAGACCCATTAGCATTCATTATCCATTCCCCTCTCCCCGCATTCCCTAGCAACAACTAATCTACTTTCTGTCTCAATGAATTTGTCTATTCTGGACATTTTATGTAAATGGAATCATGTGGCCTTTTGTGTCTGACTTTTTTCACTGATCTTAATGTTTTCAGGGCTCACTCATTTTGTTACATGTATCCGTACTTTATTGCATTTTATGGTGGAATAATATTCCGTTCATAGATATGCCACATTTTGCTTATTCATTCATCAACTGATGAAATATTTTTTCCTACTGTTTGGCTTTTGTAAATAATGCTTTCATGAATATTCATGTGCAAGTTTTCGTGTAAACGTGTATTTTTAGTTCTTTTGAGTATGCATCTAGGAATTAAATTGCTGGACAATATGGTAACTCTTTATTTAATCTTTTGAGAAACTCCAAGACTATTTTCCAAACTGACTACACAATTTACATTCCCACCAGAGTGTTTGAGGTTTCCAGTTTGTCTATATTCACCAACACATGTTATTGTATGTCTTTTAGGTTATAGTCAGCCTAGGAGGTGCGAAGTGGTACGTCATTGATATTTTGATTTACATTTTCCTAATGACTAATGATGTTGAACATCCTTTTTTTATGTGCTTATTTGGTCATTCGTATATTTTTTATTGAAATGTCTGTTAAAATCATTGACCATTGTATATTAAGTTATCTTTTTATGATAGTGTTGTAAGAATTGTTCATTTTGAATACCAGACCCTTGTGAAAAAATGATTTGCAAAATTTTCCCTCATTCTGTGATTTATCTTTCCACTTTTATGATAGTGTCATTTGAAGCACAAAAATTTTAAATTTGATGAAGTACAGTTTATATTTTTGGGGGGGTATTAACTGCTTGTGTTTTAGGGATTATGTATAAAAATCTATTACCTAATCTAAAGTCATAAGATTTACCTATGTTTTCATCTAAGAGTTTTATAGTTTTAGCTCTTACATTTAGATTTCTGAACCATATTGTGTTAATTTTTAACTATGGTGTGAGGTAGGAATGCAAATCGTTTTATTTTTATTTTTTTGCATGTAAATATCCATTTGTCCCAGCACAATTTATTGAAAAAATGATTCTTTTGTGCATTGAATTGTAATTGTGCATTTTGTGCATTGAAACTTTGTTAAAAATTAATTGATAATTGATGTTTAAGTTTTTTTTCTGGACTCTCGATTTTATTCCATTGATACTTATATCTAGACCTTACCAGTAATACATATTTTTAAAATAACGGTAGCTTTGTAGTAAGTTTTGAAATAGGGAAGTGTGAGTTTTCAACTATATACTTTTTCAAGATTGTCTTGTCTATTCTGGGTCCCTTGCATTTCCATATTAGTTTTAGGATCAGCTTGTCCATTTCCGCAAAAGAGGCAGCTAGAATTTTGGTAGGGATTGTCTTAAATCTGTAAATCAATTTAAGGAGAACTGCTGTCTTAACAATATTACATCTTCCAGTTCATAAACACAGAATGTCTTTTTGTTCAGTTAGATTTTCTTTAATTTCTTTCAGTGACATTTTTACTTTTCAGTGTAGAAATCTTGCACTTCCGTTAAATTTATTCCTAAGTATTTTATTAATTTATGTTCTTATAAATAAAATTTTCTTGATTTTATTTTGTGATTGTTTATTGGTAGTGTCTAGAAATACAACAGATTTTGTATATTGATCTTGTTTTCTGCAACCTTGTTGAACTTGTTCATTTGCTCTAAAAGGTTTTTGTGTGTGTGTGTATGTGTGCATTCCTTAGGATTTTCTGTATACGAGATCGTGTTATCTGCAAGTAGAGATAGCTTTGTTTCTTCCTTTCCAATCCAAATTCTTTATATTGATTTATTTTTTATCACTCAGTTTCCCTGGCTAGAACCTCCAGTACAATTTCGAATAGAAGTGGCAAAAGTGGATATCCTTGTCTTTTTCCTGATCTTAAAGGAAGTGACTTTCAGTCTTTCGCCATTAATTATGTTGTTAGCTGTGGGTTTTTCATAGATGCCTTTTACAGACTCTCTTCTATTTCTGTATGGCTTAGTGTTTTTATCATGGATTGTTGAACTTTATCAGTAGATTTTTCTGCACCAATTGAGAGAATCATGTGTTTTTTTAAAAAACACTTATTTGTATATATTTGTGGGGTAGGGTGTTGTTTCAATACATTCATATACTGCACAATGATTCACTTAGGATAGATAGCATAGCTTTGTACTTGTTAATCCACCACTTCCCCTCCCCCATCCCCTCCTCTCCTTCTGGCCTCTGGTAAGCATTATTCTACTCTCTACTTCTATGAAAACCACTTTTTTTTTTTAAGCTTCCACATATGAGTGAGATCATGTGTTATTAGTCTTTCTGTGCCTGGCTTACTTAACATGATGGTCTCCAGTTTCTTCCATATTGCTACCAATGACAGGATTTCATTTTTTATATAGTTTAATAGTATTTCATTATGTATATATGCCACAGTTTTTAAAAGTCTATTTATCTGTTGATGGGCATTCAGGTTGATCCCATCTCTTGGCTATTGTGAACAGTGTTGCAATGAACATGGGAGTGTAGGTGTCTCTTTCATATACTGATTTCATTTCCTTTGGGTATATACCCAATCAATAGTGGGATTGCTGGGTCATAAGGTAGTTCAGTTTTCAGTTCTCAGAATGTTTATACTGATTTGCACAATGGTTGTACCAATTTACATTCCCACTAACAATGTAGAAGAGTTCCTTTTTCTCTGCATCCTTGCCAGCATTTTTTTTTCTGTCTTTTTGATAATATCCATCCTGATTGGAGTCAGCTGATACCTCATTGTGATTTTTAACTTGCATTTCCCTGATGATTTTGATGCTGAGTATTTTTTCATGTGCCTGTTGTCCTTTTGCACGTTGTCTTTTGAGAAATGCCTGTTCAGGTCCTTTGCCCATTTTTCTTAATTGGGTTACTTGCTTTTGTTGTTGAGTTGATTGAGTTCCTTGTATATTCTGAATTTTAGCCCCATGTCTGATGTGTAGCTTGCAATAATTTTCTCCCATTCTGTATGTTTTCTGTTAGGTGCATCTAGTCTATGGTGCCATTTAGATCTGATGTTTCCTTGTTGATTTTTCTGTCTCGATGATTTGTCTAATGCTGAGAGTGGAGTGTTAAAGTCCCCTGCTATTATTGTCTTGGCATCTATCTCTCCCTTTAGGTCTGATAATATTTGCTTTGTATATCTGGGTGCTACAGTATTGGGTTCATACATTTTTATGGTTATTATGTTTTCTTGCTGTATTGATCCCTTTATCATTATATAATATACTTCCTCATCTCTTAGTATAGATTTTAATTGGAAGTCTGTTTTATCTGATATAGGTATAGGTACTCCTGCTCACTTTTTAAAAAAAAATTTAAGGGAAGTTTATTATGTGCAAGGAACAGTATTTTATACTGATAAAAAGAATGCCTAATCCATCATCAAAATGATTATGCACATGTACATAACGTATGATATATAAATAAACAAACACTAGACATATTAGAATAAATTGACAGATATAGTGAGTGATTAAACACATACTCTCTGGGAACAACATTTATATATAATTAGACAGTAGAACATATATGTAATTAGATTTTTACAATTAGTAGCTTTATGTAGGATATGTAAAACCAACATCCATCCCCCTCCCCAAATGCTTACATATGTGATTAAATCAGTTAAGTACTAATGCAGTACTAGAAAGATAGTTCATTTGGAGCAGAATAGAGAGCCCATGCATATATGGAAACTTGGTATATAATAGAAGCAATACAGTAAATCAGTGGGGAACAGGGAGATTTAAATATTGGTGCTAGAAAATTTGGCTTATTTTTAAAGCATAGTTTTAATGGGCTTTGTTGTTCTCTTTTTTCCCCCACTGGAATATTTAATTAATTAATTATTTTATATATATTGATTATGTATATTCATGGGGCACTGAGCTGACTGTCAGCACTGTGCCAAAAATGTGATGATCAGATCAATATTATCAGCATACCCACTACCTCAAATTGCAATTATTCCCCATGTCCCTCACCCAACCTCTCCCCAACCCCCCTCTTCCTTTCTCCCCACCTTGCTCACTTTTGTTTTCCATTTGCATGGAATATCTTCCCCCCGCTTCACTTTCACTCTATCTATGTCTTTATAGGTAAGGTATGTTTCTTGTAGACAGCATATGGATGGGTCATGTTTTTTTTATCCATTTTGTCAGTCTATATTTTTACATTGGGGGATTCAATCCATTTACATTCAAAGGTATTATTGATATGTGAGGTCTTACTCCTGTCATTTTGTTAGTTAATTTCTGATTGGTTTTTTTATGCTTTGATCCTTTCTTTCTCTCTTATTGTTTATCCTTGTGGTTTAGTGGTTTTCTGTATTGACAAGGTTTGACTTCTTTCTCTTTCTAATTCGTGTATCTACTGCAAGAGTAAGTTTTATATTTTCAGGTGCTTTCATGATGGTATTATCATCCTTTCTCTTCTAGATGCAGGACTCTCCTAGCATTTCTTGTATGCCCAGTCTAGTTGTGATGAATTATCTTAAGTTTTGTTTGTCTGAGAAAGACTTTATTTCTTTCATTCTTTAAGGATAGGTTTGCTGGGTATAATATTCAAGGCTGGCAGTATTTTTCTTTTATTATTTTGAATATGTCATTCCTTTATCTCCTGGTCTATAGGGTTTCTGCTGAGAAGTCTGCTATTAGTCTAACGGGGATTCCCTTACAAATGACTTGACATTTTTCTTTTGCCGTTTTTAGAAATCTCTTTTTGTCTTTATCTTTAGATATTTTGACAACAATGTGTCTTTGAAAGAACCTTTTTGGGTAGAATCTAGTTGGGTACCATTGAGCTTCCTGAATTTGGATGTTTGTATCTTTCCCCAAACTAGGGAAAGTTCCAGCTATTATTTCATTAAATACATTGTCAAGATCTTTTTTGTTTTCTTCTCCTTCTGGAATGCCCATAATTCCAATATTTGCTCACTTAATAGTATCACTAGATCTTGTATGCTTTGTTCATTCTTTTTAATTTATTTGTTTTCCTGTGTTATTTTAAAACAGCTGTCTTCAAGATTAAAATTTTTTTCTTCTGCTTGATATAGTCTGTTGTTCAGGCTCTCAAATGTATTTTTTAAATTTCATTCGATGAATTCTTTAATTCCAAGATTTCTGTTTGATTTCTAAAAATTATTTCTATATCTTTGTTGAATTTCTCATTGAGATCATGAATTGTTTTACTGATTTTGTTGAATTGCTTGTTTGTATTTTCTTATATCTCATTGAGTTTCTTCAAGATTATTAATTTGAATTTTGTTTCTGACAAGTCAGAAATTTCCAGTTCTTTGAGATCAGTTACTGGATATTGTGTTCCTTTGGTGGTGCCATGTTACTTTGTTTTTTCATGTTTGTTGTTTCCCTGCTTTCATGTCTGTGCATCCGGTGAAACAATTATGTCATTGAATTTTGTAGAGTGGTTTGCATGGGGAAAAAGACTTTCACCTACAAATGCATACTAGGGTATAGATTGAGTAGAGTGCAATGGCTTTATTGTGGATGGATGCAGTAGTGTAGATTCTGTGTAGTTTTTCCAGCTATAATCCGCTTTCAATGTCTGTGAGTGACTCAGCAACTGATGCTTGGGAGGTTTTTGGTGGTGGTGGTGCCACAGCATTACTAGGGGAGGGATGTCTGGATTGATTCACAGGCTGGGGGTTTGTACACATGTACTCTGTGGGTCAGTCATCTTAGGAGCTGGCTCACTGGGGATGGGATTTACAGATTGAATCCCAGGCTAGGAGTGTGGGCATATGGAATATCAGGGTCTCTGTGTCCGGTTCCCCAGTGGCAGGTCACTGTGCTGCTTCTCTAACCAGCAGTGGGATGACTAGGGGCATTTCAGCTAGGCTGTTTCTCACTTGGATGCATGTGTATGTGGATGGTTCAAGGAGTCAGGGCAAGTCTTCCAGGGGCATGATCGCTGGGCTGTTTTTCTGAGCCAGGGGCGTGAGTGTACTTTGGCTTGGCTAGCTGGGTGTGGGTCTGCCAGTGGCCCATTTGCTGCATGACTTCTTACTACCAGGTGTGAGTTTGTGCTTCTCTCAGCCTCAGTAGTTTCGGGAGTGGGTCTGCCAAGTTTGGGACTGCTGAGCCACTTCTTGTTCAGCGGGCAAGTCCGTTAGGTAAGGCTGCAGAGAGGGGGCCCAGCTAAGCCATTCCTCATTTGGTGGGTGAGGTTGGTAAGTGGGTTGCCAAGAGGAGGAACAGCCAAATGCTTCTTTTTTTTTTTTTAAATTTTTTTTTTTTTTTTTTGTCCTTTTTTCGTGACCTTCACTCAGCCAGTGAGTGCACCAGTCATTCTTATATAGGATCCGAACCCGCGGTGGGAGCGTTGCCGCGCTCCCAGCGTAGCACTCTACCAAGTGCGCCACGGGCTCAGCCCCAGCCAAATGCTTCTCAGGCAGAAAGTGAGGCCTTGGGTTGGGGCTTCAGAAAGGGGACCTGTCCAGCCACTTCTTGGGTGGTGGGCGAGTTTGGAAGGCTGGTCTGCTTAGAGGTGGCCCAGTCATTCATTTCTCCAGTGGTGGGTAAAGTCAGAAAACTGGTCTGCCAAAAGTGGGTTTAGCCAACCGTCTCTTCGATGGAGGGCAAGACCTCATGGTGGGCCTGCAGAGAGAGAGAGAGAGCCTGGCCAGCATCTTCTCATGTTGTGGACAAGGTCAGGAAGCAGTCCTGATGAAGGGGTCCTGGCCAGCTGCTTCTTGGCTGGTGGGAGAGGTTGGGAAGCTGGCCTGCCAAGAGAGGGCCAACCAGCTGCCTTTCGGGTGGTGGGCAAGGCCACTGGTGAGACTGTTGAGGGCCAGACCAACTGGCTGTTTCACTGAAGGGCTTGGGTGAGCTTTATTTCCATCAGACTGAGGGCGTGTTCATTAAGGTAGGGACCCATGAGCTATTTTCCCAGGTTAAGGGCTCAGGTGCACAGAATTCAGCCAGCTATTGGGGGGTAGGGAAAAGAAGAAGGGTGGTATATCTGAGGCTGGTCTGCCTGTCTGATCTCTGGCCGTGGATATGGGGGTGTACCACTTCTGCAGGCCTGGGGTTGGCTTCCCAGATATGCAGGGCTGGGGTCACAGCTGCCACTAGGTCCAGGCTTCAAGTCACTGGGATTAGGGCATTGTAGCCATTTGTGTGAGTGCACTGGGATGAAATCTTCAGGCTGGGGAAGTGCTGTGAATTTTGGCCCAAGGGCAAGTTGTGCCACCCCAGTGGCTCTGGTTTCAAAACGGTGCTGTCCTGTTACAGCTTGAGTCATGAGGGTGAGGGTGGGATGGGGAGTGCACTGTATGTGCTCCAAGAGAAATGAAGGGTGTGAATTCTAGGCAGCTCCCCACAGTTTGCTCCAGGCTTGCAAGGGCTGTGGAATCCTCCTGCAGTAGGATCTGCAGGCCTCCGTGGTGAGGATGGGGGTTGTTATGGGCCTTCTGCCTACTTTTTCACCACAAGGGTGCCAGTCCTGGTGGTGGAGATGTTCCAACTGAGGCCGTGTGCCTCTTTCTCCTCTCTATGCTGCCATAGTGATCTTGCCTGCACTCCTCCAATCTCCTACAGATGCTCTTGTCACTATTTAGCTGTCACTATTTAGTTGCTCTGGTCCTTTTCCGTGGGAGGATCATGCCCCAGGCACTTCCAGTCAGCCATCTTCTATTTCTTCCTTTTTAAGGTAAGTATTTACATCTATAGATTTTCCCTGAAGCAATGCTTTTGCCACATTTCATGCATTTTGGTATGATTTATTTGTTTGGTATATTTTTATATTCATTGATCTCAAAGTATTTTTTAAATATCCTTTGTGATTTTATCTTTGACCCATTGGTTATGTAGAAGGGTGTTATTTAATTTTCACATATTTGTGAGTTTCTTAAATTTCCTTCTGCTGTTGATTTCCAATTTCATTCCACTGTGGCAGAGAACATACACTATATGATTTCAATTCAATACTGTACCTCATAAATATATGCAATCAACTATGTTTCAATAAAAATTTTTTTAAAAATTATTGATAATTGTTTTGTGACCTAATATATGGTCTATCCTGAAGAATATGCCATGTGCACTTGAGAGGAGTGGTATTCTGCTGTTGTTTGGTGGAGTGTTTTATAGATGTTTGTTATGTCTATTTGATTTATAGTATTGTTCAAGTCTTCTATTTCCTTATTGTATAATCTTAAAAAAATTCATTATTGAGAATTGGGTTTTAAAGTCTCCAAATATTATTGTTGAATTATCTACATTTCCCTCAGACTTTGTTCATTTTTTTTCTTCATGTATTTTGGGGCTCTGTTATAGGCACACATATGTTTATAGTTGTTATATACATCTGGTAAATAGACATTCATGCCTATAAAATATTACTGTTTGTTACCAGTAACAATTTTTGTAATAAAGTATATTTTCTCTGATATTAATATAGCCATTCCAGCCCTCTTTTGTTTACTGCTTGTATAATACACATTTTTCCATCCTTTAACCTATTTGTGTCTTTGAATCTAATATGTGTTTCTTGTAGATAGCATGTAATTAAATAATATAATTTTATTAATTCTGCCAAGATGTGCTTTTTAATTTAGTGTTTAATCCACTTACATTTGATATAATTATGGCAGGATTTATGTCTGCCATTTTGATATTTATTTTTTACATATATTATGTCTTTTCTGTTCCAGTATTCCTTTATTATTTCTTCTCTTCTGTTAAATAGATATTTTTCAGGTGTACCACTTTAATTGTTTTGTTTTTGTTTTAACTACATATATTTAAGTTGCCTTCTTTGTGTTTTTCATGGGCATATCAATTGGAATATAATTTGTAACAATATGGTTCAGATTAATAGTAATTTAATTTCAATAGTATGCAAAAACTTTGCTCCCATATAGCTCCATTTTCCCTTCTTTTTGCTGTTATTTTCAGGCAAATTGCATCTTTATACATTGTGTCCTTTCAACACAAATTTATGAACATTCTTTTGTGCAGTTGTCCTTAACATCAAATAAGAGAAAAAAGTTACAAACAAAAAATACAGTAATACTGTTTTTTTTTTTGTTTACCTATGTGATCACATTTACTGGTGCTCTTTTTTCTTCATGTGTATTTGAGTTACTCTCTAGGGTCCTTTTATTTCAGCCTTAAGGATTCCCTTTAGTACGTTTTGTAGGGAAGGTCTGCTATTGTCAGATTTTCTTAGTTTTTGTTTATCTGTAATTGTTTTAATTTCTCCTTGATTTTTGAATGATAGGTTGGTTGGATATAGAATTCTTGTTTGACAGATCCCCCACCCAGTACTTTAAATGCATCATCCTTCTTTCTTCTGGCTTCCATGGTTTCTGATAGTAAAGTATCTGTTAACTTTAATAAGGATTGCTTATACAGGATGAATTGCTTCTCTCTTGCTGCTCTCAAAATCTTCTGTCTTTTCCTTTCTACAATTTGATTTTAAAGTATCTAGGTGTGGATCTTTTTAGTTTATCCTACTTGAAATTTGTTGAGCTTCTTGAATGTGTAGATGAATCTTTTTTATAAACTTCATGGAGCTTTTGGTCATTATTTTTTCAAATATTCTTTCTTTTCTTTTTTCTTTTTCCTCTCCTTCTGGGACTCTCATTTTGGATAAATCGGTATACTTAATGGTGTTCCAAAAGCCTTTGAAGCTTTGCTCACTTTTCTTCATTCTTTGTTTTTCTGTTTCTCAGGGAAGAGAATCATCATTAATCTATCTTCAAGTCTGATGATTTTTTCTTCTGCCTGCTCAAATTTGCTACTGAGCCCCTCTAGTAAAATTTTAAGTTTTGTTATTGTACTTTTTAAATCCAAAATTTCTATTTGGTCCTTTAAAAAGAATTTCTATCTCATTATTAATATTCTATATTTGATGAGATAGCATTCTTATACTTTCCTTTTTTAGGCATGTTTTCCTTTAGTTGCTATGATATATTTAAAAGAGCTGATTTAAAGTTATTGTCTGGTAATGTGATGTCTGGGCTTCTTAAAGGACAGTTTCTATCCTGTGTAATGTGTGTTCTTTCTTGTTTATTTGCATGTCTCATAATTTTTTAATGTTGTTGTTGAAAACTGGGCATTTTAGATAACATAATGCAGCAACTCTGTAAATCAGATTTCCTCCCTACACTCAACCTCAGGATTTGTAATTGTTGCTGTTTGTTGTGGCTATTTTTACTTGTTTGCTTAATGACTTCTCTGAGCTAATTTTGTGAAATCTGTATTCTTTTTGATGTGGTCACTGAAATATATGCTTAGTTAGCTTAGTTATCAGCTGATGATTAGACAAATATTTCCTTATTTTCTGGAAACAATAATTCTCCCAGTCTTTCTTTTTTTAAAGGAGCTATGTGTACATAATGGGACATGACTTCAACATTCAGCCAAGCAGCTGAAAACTCTGCTTTACTATTTACTTCATGCTGGCACAGTCTTAAGGTAAGCCAGAGGTGACAGCTTAAGGCTTTCTCCAGTGAAAAATGCAAGGCCTTTTGATATTGTCCAACAAATTTTCTGAGATTCTGTTTATTTTTATTTTTTTTTCAGTCTTGTTTCTCTGTGTTTTTCATTTTAGCTAATTTCTATTGATTTTGAATTTACTGGTTACTTCCTCTGTCATCAACATTCTTCTACTGAGCACACTCAGTGAAATTTTTTTGTTTGAGATATTATATTTTTCAATTCTAAAATTTCCATTTTGTTCTTTTAAAATAACATTTATTTCTTTTCTGCCAGCTTCTATATATCTATTGATTTCAAGAGCATTCACTATTACCACATAGAACATGGTTGTAAAAGTTGCTTTAACATTTTTACCTGAATATTCTAATATCTAGATCATCTTGAGGTTGGTATTGATTAGTTGTCTTTTCTCTTGAAATTTGATTAGAATTTCCTGGGTTTTTATAGTATGTCAATTAGATTTGGATTGTATCCTGAGCAGTTTGAATATTACACTGTAAAGTTTTGGATTTTGTTAAAATTCTCTGAAGGGTGCTCATCATTTTAGTCTGATTATATTTACACTGCTGATTATATAAATCTGATTATATTTATACTGCTAGTTTTGTTTTGTATTTTGTTGGCAGTGGTTCCAATACCAGGTCAATTTTCAAGGCCTTTGCTGTGCCATTTTGGTCTATCTGTACATAACCAGCTTGGGGGTGAATGCAGAACTTATGTTGGCTCAGGTATCTTCTCTCTGAGACTTTCCGTCTCTTACAGGTGCTCTTTTCTGTTTCCTCTGGCCATAAAGATAGGTTCCTCATGGAATTCTGATGCATTCCCCCACCCCCATAATGTTGCAGTTTTATGCAACTTAAGTCACCCTTGGGCAAAATATCAAGAAAAAAGAGAGCAAGAGCAAGTGTAAGAGTGGGGGCGGGGGAGAGAGAGAGTTTTTGCACATTCTTTGGCACTCAGAGCTGCACTTTTATAGTACCTTTCATCAGGTGTTGAGATTTTAAGTGCTTGCACCTCTGCCATTACTGTGGCTGAGCAGGTCTGACACTGGGGCAGGCCTTGAAGCAAGGTCAGAAGAGAAAAGAGAAGAAACAATAATGGAGATTTTAGCTTGAAGGGAATCCTCTTCTTCTTTTGGCCAGAAAGAAGGGGATTCTCTCAGGGTTTTGGTTGTCTAAGCCTACTGCACAGTTCAGTGACTCAGACCATACATGGGTTACATTTAGATGATAAAATAGGGGGGTAAAAAAAACCCTAGAAAAATCATGGACATTCTTATCATATTTTTCCTTCCTAAATCTACTTGCTATTGCTTACTTTTGAGAGTCCACAAGTAGATCCTTTTTATATTCTGTCTGGAGGTTTTACTTATAATCAATGTGAGAGACAGGTTGTAGTGGGCCTACTCCCTCTTGGCCAGAGAATTTATTGAACATAATGAAATTAAGATAGAAGTGAATAATAGTAACAATAATAGTAATAAAATTTAAATTGTTTAAAATTATATAAATCATTTCTAAACAAGTCTAGATTCAAAGAAGAAACCATAATGAAAAATTTAAAATATCTAGAATTGAACGAATGATAATGAAAATACCTCACATCAGAATTTGGGAATATAGTATAAGTGGGAACTTTAGAAAAAAAAATTTTTTTTTTTTTTTGGCAGCTGGCCAGTATGGGGATTCAAACCCTCGACCTTGGTGTGATCAGCACAGGTCTCTAACCAAGTGAGCTAATTGGCAGCTCCATTGAGAAAATTTTATAGCCCTATACAATTATGTTAGTAAAGAAAAATGGCTAAGATATAGAGAGCTAGATATTCAATTTAAAAAATTAGAAAAAACACAAAGAATGTGAAAGGAGGAGATAAAGATAAAAGCAAAAATTAATAAAATGTAAGATGAAGACATAACATAGAGGAGCAACAAAGCCAAAAGTTGG
Source organism: Cynocephalus volans (assembly GCF_027409185.1). Taxonomy (NCBI): domain Eukaryota; kingdom Metazoa; phylum Chordata; class Mammalia; order Dermoptera; family Cynocephalidae; genus Cynocephalus; species Cynocephalus volans. Next base: position 115,104,267 of record NC_084463.1, read on the forward strand.
TTCTTTTTTTTCCCTGCTTTTTATTTTTTTAATTGATTATGCATATTCATGGGCACAAAGCTGACCATCACCACCTGTGCCCAAGACGTGATGATCAGATCAATACTATCAGCATGCCTATTACCACAAATTGCAATTATTCCCTGTGCCTCCCACCCAACCTCTCCCAATCAAAACCCCTCACGTCCCACAACCCTAGGCCTGTGTATGTTCTCTCCTTCTGCAAGTCCAACACACCACTGTGGTCAAAAGTTGGTTCTTTGAAAAAAAAGAATGAAATTGACAAACCTCTAGTGAGCTTGAGCAATAAAAAATAGAGCAGACACAAATAATATCACGATAAAAAAGACCACACCTGCAAATACAGCAGAGATGAAATGATAGTAAAAGAATACTGTGACTATCTTTACACCAATACATTTTACAATGTAGATAAAATGGACAAATTCCTAGAAAATATAAAACCTATTAAAATTTACTCGGGAAGTTATAGAAATCCTGAATACTTGTATAACTATAATATATTGAATCAGTTTTGTTATTACAATGACAACACCAGACCTGTTGGATTTGCAGATGAATTCTACCAAATAGTCAAGGAACAGATTCTAATCATATAAAATTTTCCCAAAAATAAAAAAAGAGAAAATACTGCGCAGGCCAGTGTGACATATATAATAAGACCAGACAGTAAGTTTTAAAAAATTTTTATTTTATTTATTTTAACCAATTTTTCTTTATCAATATACAATGTGTTGATTTTTGTGTCCCTTTACCAATTCCTCCTTTCTCCCCCTATTCCCTTCCCCCCCATCAATATCATATCTGTTCACTTGTCTTAACAAGTTCAAGGAATTGGGATTGCTGTCGACAGTAAGTTTATGAGAAAGAAAAATTATAGGTCAATATCACCCATGAACATAGATGAAAATATCCTAAACAAAATAACAACAAACAAAAAAAGTAACAGTATACGCAAAACAATGTATCATAATCACTATTTTCTTGCTCTTAAAACATAGAAGTGATTTGACATTTGAAAATTCATAAATCCATTAAAAACTATAAATAGAGTAATATTAACAAACTAAAGGAAAAAATATGATTATCTCAGTGGATGAGAGAATCTGAGAAAACCTCAGAGAAATCAGAGAATAAAATGGAAAATTGTTAATCTGATTACTAGTATCTACCAAAAACCTGCAACAAATATCACTCTTAGTGAAGAAACATTAGAAACACTCTTTAAAATCAGGTACAAGATTAAAGAAGCTCACTATAATTGCTTCTATTCAGCAATTCATAGGAAGTCCTAGTCAACTCACTTTAAAGAAGACTTAATGATAGGGGAAAACATTTTTATAATTATGTACACAGAATCTCCAAACAATATACAAATATAGTATTAGAATGAAAAAGAATATTTCAAAAAATTGCTGGCTTATGACATATAATGACATATACTTCAGATTGACTAATGTGTACTAAATGTGTTTAACATAGTAAACAAGAGATACCAATGACAATAGCAACAAAAACTATCAAGAACCTTGGAGTAAATCAAACAAAGAATATGCAAAACCCGTGCTGAGAAAATTATCAGACTTTTCTGAGAGACACTAAAAAATAGCTAAATAACAGGAGAGACATACTACATGCATGGCTGGAGAGACTCAGTATCTCAAAGGTGTCAAATATCCTATAATTAAATTTAGTGCAAATTCAGTAAATAGTAGGATTTTCTTAGAATTTGGTAAGTTGGTTCTAAAATTATTTAGAAAAGAAAATGATAAAGAACAGCCAAAACGCTCTTAAAAATAATTCTTTTGAGAACAATTTGCCCCCTCAGTTATTAAGATTCATTATATACCTGTAGTAATTAAGGCAAAGTAGTATTGGTCTAGCAATTAACCAATGGAGAATAATCAAGATCCTAGAATTAGACCTATGCATATACAAAATTTCTATGACAGAAGTACTATTTAATAAATGGTATTCAGGCAATTGGTTATCCATAAGGAAAAAAATGAAATTGGTTCCTATCTCACACTTTGCAAAGGGATTAGGAACTTTACTGTGAAACGCAAATATTTAGAACTTTTAGGGGAAAATATAAGAAAAATCTTTTAAATCCTGGAGTAAAGAAGTCATTCTAAACAATCTCAATAGTGCTAACCATAGAAGAAAAAGTTGATAAATTAAGAACTTTTATTTTTTCTAAAAAGATATCATTAAAAAAGTGAAAAACCAGTAGAGAGCTTTGTAACACACATAATGGATATAGGATACCATTGTGTCCTCTATATAGGAGGTTTTTAATATATATATATATATATATATATATATATATATATATATATATATATATATATATATATATATATATATATATATATATATATATATATATATATATAAATAGATAGGTATGGATAGATATACATTATATTCGGGTATATGTGTATGTACACACACAACACACACACACACATACATGCACACAGAGCAGTCATGAGGGAAACAAGTCTTCTTTTGCAAAATAAAAGTATCCTTAAGCAAGGGAAAAACAGCCTTCTCAGCTGGGTATGGGAAGTTTATTTCTCAGGCACAGAAGCCTCAGTAGAGGAGTGGGGACTTTAGATATCCAAAATCACTCTGAATTATTCGGATATCTACTTTCTAAAATCTTAGGATCATCCTCATTCTATATTAATGTCTTAATTTCATATAAGACGCCTGTGGTCATTTAATATAATTCTGTGTCAGCAGGTACATATGTCATTTGGATTTTGGTCGTGTTGGCCCTACAATTGATAAAAAATTTCTTAAGCATTATCATGGAAAGTCCTTGAGTTTCAGTTCATGCCTTGAGTTAAGAGTTTTGGGATTTTAGCAGCATGAGCATTCACCTTCACTTGGAGATCCTTGGATTCCCCAACTCTTATAGTCGATGGGAACTTGATTCCAGGTAACTAGTTTTATACTAAGTCTACAGTCAGCAAAGTCTTGAATGGGGCTGGAGGACCTGCTGTAAGCCCATCTAGCCCATCTTGCTAGATCCCCATTCTGGAACATGAATTGTTTATTTGACATGCATCAGCCATATATTTCTACATTTCCCACATTCCTACATTTCCCACATTCTGCACATTTTCCTGAGTGTCTTTTTTCTGCACTCCACTCAGTCGATCTCTATTATCAGTTAGGATTCTTGGCTGTAAGCAATAGAAATGAACTCGGGCCCTCTCATGTAGAAAGGCAATTTGTGAGCATCAGAAATGTGGGCGTGGCTTCACTCAGTGGTCCTGGTTCATGTTCTCTCATGAGGAGGCAGCCGAGATGTCAGCTAAGTCTGCCGTCACCAAAGTCTTGAATGGGGCTGGAGGACTGGCTGTAAGCCCTTCAGTGTGGCTGTTGGGAGGAGATTTTACTTTCCTACCATGTGGGCCTCCCTGAAACGTTGTTCATGCCATGACTTATCTCAGAGCAATTGACTGGAGGAGGAGGATGCAGGGTGGAAGGAAGAGAGAATGAGAAAACGAGACAGACACTGCAGTGCCCTTTGTACCCAGATCACTTCTGCTGTATCCTCTCTGCCACACAGACGAATCCTAGGGTCATGTGGGAAGGAGCTGCACAAAGCCGTGAATATCAGGAGGCAGAGATGACTGCGGGCCATGCCGGGGGCTGCCTTCTGCAAGGGCTAAGGAAGGACAAAGCTGAGGAATAGAAAAAAACTAGGGGTGCTCCATAGAGCAGACACTGGTCTTTATGCTGGTGTTGCCTCTGTGATGAATATGACCTCTAGTCATTCTATACTGTTGGGTCATTTGCTCAAGATTTACAGCCCTTGGAGAGAGATGAGCCCATCTCGTGTGCTTGTGCTGGGTTAGGGAAGGCTAACCATTCAGCTTCCATCATGGGAAACAAGCGTTATCTTGCACCAAGACGGCACACAACAGGGAATCCTCAAAATGAAAGGTCAGGGTGCTAATAAGAAAGAAGGGTTTAATGCTATGTACCTGTACATACCCGTCCAAAAAATAAAAGACAATATTCACTAGAGTTGTATAAAGTTGACAGAACTCCAAGCGGCTAAAGCTATCTGTAACTATGAGAGATCTACACTGAATAATTAGATATGGGAGTCACTGGCATTTGTTAAGGAGGTATTTGAGATCACGGTCATACTCAAAAAGAGCTAGTGAGTGTTTGTAGAGACAAAAGGAGAGGGCAAGGATGGGCGCTTAGAACATTTAAGAGGTGACAATGACCATGTGGAGGCAGGCTGGGAGCTGAGAAGGTGGCACCGAACTGGGTCAACCCTTTGAAGCCAGTTGATGGAGATCTCTCCAGGATGGGAGTGATATAATACAGGCCTCTGAGCCCCAAGAATGAATTCCAGGTGGCAAAAACAGCCTTGGGCAGTACAGCCAGACTTCCTATTCTTTTGGCATTTGTTTATCTGTTGTTTCCCATATGGGTTTTGTAAAATATGTGAGCGTTCTGGGTGGTCTCAGCTAAGTTCTTAGGGTACCCAGATTGGGGCCTGTGTTCTGTATGGGCTGGAGTTATAAAGGAGAAGTCATAGTCCATTTGCCCTTGGCCAGCCGAGTGTTTGCAGTGGGGGTGCAGAACGAAGCATGAATATGTACCATGCATCCCACGTGCCACTGAGGCCGGCCCTGGAGCATTGGCCCACCTGCGTGGGCCTTACCAAAGCCCGGCAGTGGCCAGTGGCCACACTGCTGGTCCCCACTCCTGCCGCCTCCCTGGCACCCCAAACCTGAGCGGTATCCACTAGAAAGGACGCAAACCTCACTTCAAAGTAAGGGCCTGTACTTCTTACCACTCAGCTCCAAGAACTATGACCTGAGGGCCTAAAACTTTCTCAAGGACCCATGAAAATATTTGCGTTTACAAAATATGTTATTGGCTTCAACATACAAAAATGGTAGAACAGATAAATAAATGTTGATTTAAATGGCTTCATGTCCATTGGTCAACTACAGCTCAACTCTTATGTAGTTGCATATAAATTATATTTAATCTGAAATACAGATGCATTTTAATGTGATGTGGGGTGAGGATTTTAAAAATGAAAGTGTAGGGGGCTTGGCAGCATTTAAACACACCGTCTCTCCCCGTCCCGCCCGCTGGGTGCGAAGCAGCCCCTTCTCCACCAGAGGGCGCACCAAGCAGGGCTTCAGCTTGCTTTGCCCGGATCCCCTCCTCCCAATGGGGTACCAGGCAGGTCGTCCAGATTCATCTCTAATCCTTCCTTCTCTGTGAGCCTTGGTTTTCTGGCCTATAAATTTGGATTAATTTTGCCTCACAGAGGTGAGGCAGAATCTTCCAAAGCCCTCAGGATTCTGGAGGCAGAAGGTAATCCTTAGGGAGGAGGGAAGCTTGTCTGAGAAGCCTTCCTGAGACACTCAGGGACTGAGAATAGGGCAGCCACAGGGAGGCACGTTTTGTAGCACTCTTGATTTCTCTCAAAGGACAAAGGCTGGGGCAGGGATAGAAGAGTGGCAGGAGTGAGGGGCATTAAAGGGCATGAACAGGGATCCCTTAATTTTGACACAGGACTGCTCATTTTCTTGAGCCTGTCTGTCTTCATTAAGATTTATTATTTCAAAATGCCTTCTGAACTCGGAGGTGGCTTGGATATCTCCTGGCTGGAGGTGGCGGGTGGCGGGAGGAATGGGTAAAGACAAAATTAGGGAGGTTTATGGAGAAGTTAGTCTTGAACTGAATGTGAAAAGGCTGGTAGGGTTTGTTTTTTGATGAAAAAAAATTAAATAATTTTTTCTCTTAATAATAAAATGGGACATACTTAAAAAAAAAGTGAGTGTGCATGTGCGTGTGTGTGTGTGTGTGTTTCTTAGTTATCCAATTATCCAGAGAAACCCACCATCAACAGTCTGGTGTATGTGCTTTCTTTTACATCTTGTCTTAGTCTGTTCTTGCTGCTATGACAAAATACTTTAGAATGGGTAATTTACAAAGAAAAGAAATATATTTTTCACAGTTCTGGAAGTGAGCAAGTCCGAGATCAAGGCACCAGCAGCAGGTTCAGTGTCTAGTGAGGGCTGGTTCTCTGCTTCCAAGATGGTGACTTGTTGCTGAACCTTCACCTGGAGCAAGGGCAAAAAAGAATGAATGCTTCTTCCTCACATGGCAGAAGAGATGGAGGGGGGAAACTCACTCCTTCAAGCCCCTTTGTAAGGGCTCTAATCTCATCCATGAGGGTGGAGCCCTTATGGCTTAATCACCTCTCAAAGGCCCTACCTCTTAGTACCATCACCTTGGGGTTTAAGTTCCAACATATGGATTTTGGAGGGACATGTACATTCAAAACATAGCACATCCTATGCACATATTTATAAAAATGTATCACACCAAACTTCTTTGAAATCTGCCTTTTTCATTGTACATCTTTCTGCCACTCCATGTTCTTTTACTTATTTTTCTATTATTTATCTATTTCACATTCCATTAAATAAATGTGCCAGAATTTGTTTCATCAGTCCCTGTATATATGCAAGTTGTTTCCAGATTTTTATTATCATAAAAATTCTGTAATAATCTTCTTTGGAGCTAAATTTTGCAAAAAATTCATATTTATTTCATTAGGAGGAATGTACAAGGCACAATCTGGGATCATCTTAATCTAACTTTAACGTAATACCATTTTTTATCTTTTTAAAAAGTGGCGTTACATAGTCAAAGGGTAAATGCATATGTAATTTTGCTAGATATAGGCAATGTGCCATTTTTCATTTCTCCTCGCCTTATATAAGAGTTCCTGTTTCTTGTAGCCTCACCAACTGGATATATTGTCAAATTTCTCAATGAATTTCTGGATGAACAGACATAGGGGAAGACAGGGCAACTTATAAAACAGACAACAGAAACAGACCCACAAGTTCAAATGTAGGAGGAAGTAACAGGAAGAGAAATGTCAACTCAGTATGGGGAAGCACTTTCTGTCATCGTACCTGTCTAAGATAGCATGAGATTTTCAGGAAGTGATAGGCTCCCTGTCACTGGAGGTGTTCCAGGAGAGTCCAGATGGCCATTCAGGGAAGGTTTCAGTACCAGTTTGGCATTTGAACCAAGGACTTTTAAGACTGTAGAAAAACACATACCCATATTGATTGCCTTTTTAAAAATCCCTGAATCCATGACCATGAGCCTTAATTAGGCCTTTATATCTTCCAGGAATTTATATTATATGTCCCTATTCCATTAATTGTCTCACTTACATCTAGATTGCTATTTCACATCATCTTCTCAACCCCTGACATCTCCACCATCTTCATTCTCAGCTCCTGACCTTGCTTCCTACTTCACTGAGAAAATGGCATCAATCAGAAGAGAGCCTTTGCAGACTCCCACCAAAACATCCTACACCTCCTGGCATCTGCACTCAGATGCTCTTCTTGCACTGGTTGCCGTGGATTAACTTTCCACGCCCTCAGCTAGAACCATTTCCTTCCTTTGTACATTAGATCCCATCTCCTTTCCACTACTCAAGGGCATTGCTCCAGCTATTGTTTCTCTCTGTCTTCCTCTCCTCCTCCTTCCCTCACCCTCTTTTTAACTGCTCCACCTTACTGGTTTTTCTGCTCTTGCCCAAAGACACCAGACACACTTGCTGTAGAAGTTTTGCTTTGACTATTTCCATTTTGGGGGGAAAATTCTTCTCCGAGACAACTATTTGTATAACACATAACTCTCTCACTTCCATTTACATTGACTGGATTAACAAAAAATCTAACTGTAGGCTCTCTACAAGAACTGCCAAAAACACAAGGATACAGTAGGGCAAAAGTAAAGGAATGAAAAAACACTATACCATGCAAACACTAACCAAAATAGTGATAGTGTCACTATATTAATTTTGAATAAAATTGACTTTAAGGCAAAATCACCATAGAGATAATGAGAGCCACCTTATGATAACAAAATTTAAAATTGGCCAGCAGGACATAAGAATTCTAAATGCATATGCACCTAATAACATAGCCTTCACAATTTGTAAAGCAGAAATTCACAATTATAGTGGGCATTTTAACACACCTCTCTTATTAATTACCTCCTAATATAGGAATGATCTATTAATATCTCTTTCTCTACTACTATGCTATGAGCATTCCAAGGTCAGAGACCCTGCCTTAATCATAGTTGTATCCCAGTGATGTGCCAGGCATTGGGCTGGCCTTCATTCATTAACGTTTGCAGTACTAAACTTCCTCCAGCAATCGTGAGGTCACCATGTTCTGGAGCAGCGCATTCTTTGGGAGTGCTCCTACTCTTAGAAGGGTCTTAGTCTTCCGGATTGAAACCTCTCTCTTTCTTGGTCCCTCTCTGCCTCCTAGTGGGGCTTGGGTATGGATGGGTTCTGGAGGTCAGAGCTTTGAAACCAGGGGTGGTGTTATTTGTACAGATCAATTTTTTTTTCCCTACAAAGTCATGGGCTGGGCATGGATTTTATTAGAAGGATCCTTTCTGGGCAATTACCCATCCATTCTCAATAATGTATCTGGGGGTTGGCATTAAGGCTTTTCAATTATTCAAATTGTCAGATTTTTAATTTCCTGGTAAAACTTTTCTGGAAGCTTCCGTTGGAGCTGTTGTGTGTGCTTGATAGCACAGCTAAAGCCCTTGCCTCTGTCTTTGGCAGGCTCTTAGCCGAGGGCTATAAATCTGGGCCAATCAAGACCATTGTGGCTATTTAGAGGCCTTCTGGAGGGTTCTGTGTTTCTACAGAGAGATTTAAATGAGAGGGAGACTGTGAGGAGTTAGAGAGTGTGTAGGTCTTGGTTTCTTTCTGGGTTCTGGGTATAGACCTTTTGTACAGTGCACCTGCCCCATAGCTTTGCCATCTTTCTCTGCTGTGCTCTATGTCCTGAGGAGCTGGTCCTCAGACCACATCAGCAGACTCCCTTGCTCACTGGTTGGGTTCTGCACTGGCTGGAGATCAGAAGGATGAGCAGAGAGAGGTTAGGGAATCTCTTCCCTACGTCCTCTTTTTGGAGCCATGGTTTTACGATTGCAGCTTCTGCTGGGTAGCCTCTTCCATGGTTCCATTGGCACCAGTAAGCTGTTTTCCTCCTTGTGCCTCAAGACTGAGAGGTGGTAATAGCTTCCCAAAGTTGTCAGTCCCTGGGTGCTTTAAAACACTTGTTATTCTCCTGACCGTAAATAGCCTGTCAGTAAATTGTCTCCCAGATCTCACTTGAATGGTCTTCTTTCCTGCCGGGCCCTGCCTTGGATACAAAAATGTACAGAATGTGCATTTTGTCTGAAAGATGACCCCCTTCATTAGCTATGGGCTCAGAGTACTCATCAGATACACCTGGAAGGACTCAGACCAGGTCTCAGGTGCTACAGACAGGGAGACTTGGAGGAGAAAAGAACTCAGCAGGCTCACAGAGATAAGAGCTAAGCCTCAAACCCTTATCCCCTGTGCTGTGTCCTTCCCACTGACTTGTGGACTTTCTCTTGTGGCTGTCTTCACCCAGGAGACATGAGGACAGGGTACACATTAGGACTTTAAACCTTGAAGGCAAAAGAAAAAAAATCTCAAACCAGCTTAAGGGAAATAAGAAAAATATTGTTAGAATGTCCAGGTGTCTCATGAGATCTCCAGCTCAGGGAAACTATTGGGGTTTATGAGCCAGGGGTATGAATGCCCTTAGGGAAAATCCTTAGAAATTCAAGTCCTCTTCCTTTTGGGGGCTGGATTTTCTCTTGGATCCCTTTATCTTTTCACTCCTGGTTCCTGGATGGTCTCTGCCACCTCTCTGCTCTGCCACACGGGGCAGCTACTTCCTCCGCCATATTTCAACCATTCCACTGAAGTTTACTGAATTTATATGTGTCAGGCTCTGTGCGTGAAATTAGGGTCTCTGTCTTGTGGCATGGAGGGTGGGAGAGACGGACAATAATCAAACAAATAAATAAACAAGGACATTTCAGACAGCGATAAATGATATTCACAGGAGAAGGGTGGGTCAGGGAAGACCTCTCTCAGGGCGATAATGTGATCTAAGATCCTAATGGAGAGAAGAATCATGTATCGTTTTGTCAGCCAGAGTAAAGGGTTTGCGATTTTTGCTCTAAGTGCTCTTATCAGAAGCTGTGCAAGAGTTTTAGGTTGGAGGAGGACAGAATCTTCCTTACATTGTTAAAGGATGACCCCTTGATCAGCTGCGTGGAGGTGGTGCCATTTATTGACCTGCCTTGATTTGAGCTCACAAGTGCTTTCAGAGCACCCTACTCTCCAGGGGAAAGTTCTTTCCTCTCCAGGCTCCACGGCTGCCCTGATGGCTCCCCGGGGCCTGCACTGACCACCTCTATCTGCAGGCCTCATTCTATCTGGGATCAGCCCTTGTCCCTAAAGTCAGATCCGGAATCACTAAGTTCTTGCTTGTGTGCATTGCCCTCACTGGCTTCTGTTCCTGTTCAGCCTTCACGTGGGAGCTCATCTGTCTCTTCCCTGACTCCTCAAGGCCCCACCTTCACTTCCACCCCTTTCTTCTCCACAACTCCCCGACCTCCCACTTTAGAAAAGAGCCCTCCCTCCTCTCGTCCCCATCCTGTGCTTCCTGCTCAGCAGCAGGTGCACATCCTCCTGTCCCAGTGAACCTCTGCACCTGTACTGAAACTCCAGGTTCTAGACTCAGGCTGACCTGAGTTTGCATCTCTGATCTTCCAGCACTGGCTGTGTGATATGGGGAAAGCTATTTAACCTCTCTCAACCAAGTTCCTCTCCTCTAAAGTGGGGCTAATAATAACTACATCATTAGATTGTGGTGAGAAATATAGGAAACAAAGCATGGAAAGTACTTATAAAGTGGGGCTGATAATCAGGAAGAAGTCAATACTTAATGTAGTAGTATTTTTATTATTATTTTGCCCTTCTTCCCAAGACCTCACTTCCATTACCCTCAAACCTCATCTTTTTCCCTGAACCCGGGGAGCACAAGAAATGGAGGAAAGACTGGATTCAGAGCTGGAGAGGCCAAAACGGCTTCAGGAGCCATGTCCTTGGCAGGCCTCCTTCCAGAGGGACACCTGAAACTGTCCCAGGCTAGGCAGAGCAAGCTCCTGGGAATTCATTGGGCCAGAGAAGGTCCACTGAGTCACCCCCTCCATTAGGCACCAAGATTGTGATGGAAGTAGCATTTCCCTGCTGTGTCTTTGCTGAGGTCATCCTGCTGTTTTTGGAAAAGGGGACTGTGTCTTAGCTCAGGATGCATGACCGCTGCTTAGCCTCCCAGGATTCCCTAGGAGCACGGGGTTAAGGAGGCTGGGCAGGAAGGAGTGTGACTGGCCCCACACAGCCTGTGCCGGGCTTCACTCCGACAGCCTTTCCTCCCTGAGCAGGAACAACTTTTGATTCATTGTTAGGCAGGCAGAAGCTATGGCCCCTCTGGCTAGAGCGATGGTCCTCAAAGTTTAGTGGGCATCTGAATCACCTGGGAGGTTTGTCTAAACACAGCTTATTGGACCCTAGCCCTGGAGTTTCTGGGGTGAGGCCTGAGAATCTTCATGTTTCTATACAATCCAGGAGTTGCTGTTGCTGCGGGTCTAGGACCACTCTTTGAAAAGCACTGCCCTCAAGAGATGCAAATATGCACAATTGCTCATCCTTTGGCATCCTGTTTGAGGGCAGAGCATGACAGAGGAGAAAGGCAAAGGGGCAGGAGTCTTGGATTCTTATTTTCATGAACTTGCTCTGTGGCTGTACTTAGAGGTGGTTCTGGTTGTAAGAAAACATAGTTTGTTACTCTAAGCAATACGGAATTTTTGGGGGAGGATGCTAGAGCATCTCTCTGAATTCAAGGAAGAGTTGAAGAGTTAAGGCTTGGGAAGGGCAGAGCAGCCCTGGGGCCCCTGGAATTCATGTCCCTGCTGCCTAGAGCACTCCAGTCAGGTGATTCAAATTCTAAATGCTGATGAGAGATAATCCGTCCCACAAGGGGAACTTTCCTGACCTCCCCTACTCAGCCAATAAGCCACAACAGGTATGTGGTGGAGGGGACACAGGACAGGGTCAAGTAAACAGGCAGGGCTGCTCCTCAGCCCTCACTACCCTGGACTGAGCAGCCTATGACAGTGACTTTGACCAAGATCTTTCTCCTCACTGGGCCTCAGTTTCCCTATTTGTAATATGAGGGGTTTGGATTAGAATCTCACCACTAGATCAGTGTTTCTCAAAGTGGGCCTGCATCGTATTTACTTGGGATGCTTGAAAAGAGAGACCCACAATGCCCTGTGGTATGCTGGTAGATAGTCAACGACAGGCTTTCCAAACCAAACCACACACCCTGATTTGTAGTGTTTGCCTTAAATCCTCCTACCTTGACCAATCCAAGTTGAAAAAAAATGAAGTCATTGAACTTCATGCTGGAAGAGAGGTGCACGTGGACTCGAGCGCACCATTACTGCTGAATCAGAGCCTCTGAGAGAGGCACGGGACTCTGCATTTCAGACCCCCAGGTGATTCTGGTGGATCATAGAATTTCAGAAGCCCAGAGATCTCTGAGGGCCTTTCTGGCCCATTTTTTTTTCTCCATTCTAATTATATTATAGGTTCTCATCTGGCTCTGGGAGTTGGGGAACATTTTTCCTCTTGAGACAATTGCAGAGCAAGAGATGAATGGGCCATTGCCCAAGTGTGTCCATGGGTGTCCACCCTGGCCCGTCTGGGACTCTGCCGCTAGATTCTTGTCTCCCCATCATCCGTGAGTGCCCTGTCCTTCCATCATCCTGGAGGCACAGCAGCAACTCGATGTGCACATCTCAGGGATACAGGAAGGGCATGAGGTTGCAGCGGTGGGTACTGGGACCCTTGCCCATTGCTCATCTTTCTAGTGGGGCTGGTATTTCAGCTGTTATTGTCTTGATCCTCTGCTCTGTTATCTCCATTCCCAGAACTGGGAGCCTGCCTGGTCATCAGCTAGTTTTGTGCCGGTCCCTCATCTTGATAACCTTCCCTGTGCAGGTCGAGGACAGAGTGGGTGATACCACTTTTGTCTTGAGGTGTGCTGAGGCAGAGAAAGTCATTGCAGAGCCATGAAAGACCTGCCCACCAACAGAAGGGGTGACACAGAAGCTGAGAAGATGGAGGTTGGACAAGGGGAAGTACAAACTGCTGACAGGATTATAAATTCTTTCGTTAGGGAACTTTCAGGAGAAACCACTTATGCTCTGAAGTTAGGCTGGAAATTTAATTTTGAAGTCGAATGACCTCTGACTTTTTTCTTATTCTAGAAGGCAGTGGTTCTGAAAGCATGATCTCCAGGTCAGTCACATCATCACCCGGGAACTTTGTAGAAATGCCAATTCTTGGGCTTGAAGTGTTTCCCCATCTTAGAGCCATTGCCTGAACCGCCATGATTCCTGGTTCATTCGTGGGGGTTAAGCTCTTCTCTCAAAAAACCCTTTTCCAATGCTAAGGCACCACAGGGCTGCCATATGGAGCCATCCTCTGGCCACAGAACGAATGAGCTGTGACAACAGGAACCACTGAGGAATTCTGGGATGGGGCTGGGACTGGGGGAAGCCACGAGAGATAACAGAGATTGCCGTGGTTATGACAGGCTTGCAGGGACGCTCTCTATTGGCGCTGCTTTGGAGGAGGCCCGGGGCTAGCATGCCTCCCGCCCTGCTTGGAGATTTCCAGCATAGCATGGAAACCTCAAGCAGTGGACAAGTTCCTGAACTGCTACAAGTAAACTCTTCTGTTTCCCCTTCTGCATGTCAGTTCTCTCAACTCCCTGGGCTTGGGATTTCACTGCTTGTCCCACATTATGGCCCTGCCCTAACCCCCCTCTCCTCCCATTCCACCAAGATCTTGCCATCTTTCTGCAGTATGGCGTATGGCTCTAGTTCCCTGGGGCCTCACATGCTCTTTTCCACCTGGTGCCTGCACTCCTGTGCCATGCCTTGTCCCATGGGCCCTGTCCAACCTCATCTGGGCCTGGAGGGCAGGAACCAAACAGTGGAAGTTGAGAGGCCTCCTTGGCCAGCCCCTGGCAGTGCTCAGAGTCTCTGAGGTGCTCCCTACGTGGAGTTTGTGATCCCCATAGCAGAGCGTAGCTGAGCCTTCTTTCAGTGGCCATGTTGGCTATGCTGGGGAAAACTGGATTTGGAATGGAGGCTGGGAGTTGGCTATGGGACTGGCTGACTGGAGTGTAAACCTGAAGTCTTTCCTCCATTTAGGTCAGAACTTGTCCTTCCTGAAGTGATGTGTGAAGTTGGTGGATTTGGGATACGCCATGTGAGAGGGGGAAGAACATGGAGTCTGGCTGGAGCAGACCTTTGCCTGATACGGCTCTGGACCATTCCTGAGACTCCTGTTTTGGTCTAGGTAGAATAAGCTGTTTGATTCTTCGAAGTTGATACGACAAGCAAACAGAAAGGACATTGTTGGGAGGGAGGGGGGAGCGGGAGGAGGGAGGGAGGTTTTGGTAATGGGCCACAATAATCAACCACATTGTATATTGACAAAATAAAATAAAATAAAAATAAAAATAGAAAAAAAATAAAGAAACCAAACTCAAAACTCTTTTGGAAAAGAGAAAAATTAATAATAAACATTTTTGAAGAGGCAAAAAAAAGAAGAATCTGCTCGTGGTGTGCCTCTGAGTGTGTGCATGTGTCTCTTTACCCGCATGTCTCCCTGTGCAACTATAAGGGTTCCCAAGCATATCTGAGTAGAGTCTACCTTCTTCTCCCCAGCTGGGAGACCACAGACAGGTAATTTAAACCACTTGACTTCCATTTTCCTTGTCTGTATAATGGGAATAATAATGACTTCTACAAAAAGTTACCATGATGGCAAAATAGAACAATGCACATAAGCCTCTTAGAGTAGTTCCTGGTGCTCAGGTGTTAGGCTGTTTTCACCAGATGCTTTATGCAAATTACTTAACCTCCCATGCCTCAGTTTCCTTGTGCGTAAGATAGGGATAATAACAGATCCTAGTGCTATTATGAGGAGTAGAGAAATTGGTACCTGCACAGTACTTAGTACCACTCAATAAACGTTAGTGATTAGAATGCTCACTATCTTTTGGTGTATGGATATGTCTAGGTGAGAATCTCTGAGTCTGTGAATGTCTGCGTGCATGTCTTTCTGCTGGTATGTGTGTATATGTGTATGTTTGTTTTGTGGCCAGGCAGGCCCCTCTCTCTGGATGGAGTTTGCTGTTGGCCCAAGCCTGGACTCCCTGAGCCAGCCAGGGCTGGCGCCAGGGATGGAATTTCCATTAAGAATTAAGCAGGACAGCACTGGGAAGCCAGGAAGGCAGAGAGGAGGGGGTGTAGGGGGATGCTGCTTCAACTCTGAGCTCCTGAACTGCCTTGGAGAAGGTCTCTGCCAGCTTTGCCTTCATTCACAGGCCTTCTGAGGCCATGGCCCAGAAGGATGGGCAGGGAGAGAGAAGCTGTGCACAGGGGCCTCTGTAAGGAGACTTGGATTTGCTGTGGCTAAGACTGCAGCCATGAGGCGCCCCCCCAGCAATGGAGAGGCAGCCAGCGAAGGTCCAGGTGGCTGGGGCCTATGGGAAGTCCAGGAGTCCAGGAGGCTGTGCTGTGCTGTACGTATTTGGGAAGGTGGATGTGTGTGTGTGTGTGTGTATGTGTGTGTGTTTGTGTGTGTGTGGTGTATGTTGGGGAATGCAAGAGGGGAGGGCATTTATGTCAAGTGACTCAAGGGAACATCTAACAAACCAAGTCTCTTTCTCTCTTGCCCTGAAACCCAGGCACAGAGTTTGGACCTGGAAATAAAAGACCTTTGAGGCCTTTTGCTAACACTGATGCTATAGTGTTTGTAAGTTCCATTCCATTTCTAGCATGTTAAAAAATTATTTTAGTTTTCCAGGTACTTTTACATCTTTCACCTCATTATGTACTTTGTGCAACCTTATGAGCTAGGCAAAGATTATTATGATCCCCATAATATGGGAAAATGAAGCTCAGAGAGGTTAAGTGACTTGTCCAAAGATACACAGCTAGAAAGTAGTAGAGGCAGGATGCAAAGCCAGGTCTCTTTGAGGACAAAGTCCAGGCTATTTTTATTATACCACTTGACTTATCAGAAACAGACTCAGAAAGAAGATCTGCCCATTTGAGGAAGGCTATGGCTCCTGTGTCAATGCCCAGCCAAGTGGCTGGCTGGAGTCCCCAAGCCCTGTCCTCAGGCCCTGAGACAGCCCTTGTTGAGACAGAAACTGAAGCCCCCATTCAGGGGACTGGGAAGTAAAATTGGGCTGTCCTGGACTGGTTGAGGCTAGAGTTGAAGTTGCCTTGTCTGAGGGGAATGACTTGGCTAACTACAGAGCCCCAGGCCCCCAGGGAACTGGGGCAGGTGAATTAATGTCAGGGGCTGCTATGTGTTCAAGGCCAGGGAGCAACAGTCACTTCCAGCCAGATCCTGGACAAGGGAACAGGGGTTATTAGCATTAAGGAAGAGAAGGGTGAGGTGGGACCCTGAGGTGGTCACTGTGTCATGGAGATGGACTTGATCATCCTCTCCCTGAACACATAGTGTGAGCACCCTAACATAGTTTGTACATGAGGGATTTAGTTTAGGTGCCAGGGAGAACTTTCTGTCAAGAGAGTTCAAGCTTTGGAATAGGGCCCAAGGAAAGCCAGGGACTGCCTTTTCTAGGTGATGCCCAAGAAGAGGTAGAGGCTCTCCAGGGCCCTAGGGATTCATGGCAGAGGGGAAGGAATTGGACGGAATGACCTCGAAACTTCCTTCCAGTTCAAGAATGCAACATTCCTGAGCTTTTGGGTAGGAACCAGGCTTCTCTAGACTTAGCCATTTGACACAGAGTCCAGAGGGGCATAGGCAGTCTGATGTGCCCAACTTAGAAGGAGTCTGCAACAGCTCCTTGTCATTTTTGGCAGGTCCGTGATTTGGAGGGTGACTTAGGTTCCAAAGGGAAGCACCTGTGGTGCATAGACCTAGTCGCATTCCAGGTCTTTGGAGGTTGCTCAAAGTTAGGCGGAGCAGAGCATGTGAACTGCTCCCAAATCCCTCCTCGTTTGGTTTCAGCTCCAAGGGATCGCGGCACATTCCCTTCCCGTCTCCAGATGCTGGCATGCGGGGCACATGTGGGCGCCCCCGCCCCGGACGGCTCCTGGGTGATTACCCGCCTTGACTCTGGCCCGGCCCGGGGGTGAGCCGGGTCTCTAATTAGGCCTGACCGCGTCCCCATTCCAGCGCTTCCGCAGATGAGAGCGCGATGTTTCCATTGCCGAAATAGCCCTCGCGGCGGCCCAGCTGAGTCTCGCAGGCAGCGGTGCCTGACGCGGGACAGAGGCTTGGCAGGGAGCGCAGTGGGCGGGGGACAGAGGGCGGGGCGGGGGGCAGCGGGCGGCCCCCTCGGGCTGGGCCGGCAGAGCGGCCACTTTGCCTCCGGAGCTCCAGCTGCGCCCTGCCACCGCTGGCCGCTCGCACGCTCAGAGTAAGTGGACACGCTCCTCTGGCTGGATTCAGGGGTTGCTGCTGGATCTGCCAGCCTAGTTGGGGACAGAGCTGGTTTGTGACTTTTGGATAGTAGGTGTAAGTGTGTCGGTGGGAACGCTTGTGAGTGGGAGCGGGTGTCAGTGGGAGGGAGTGTGTCTGGGCTGAGATGTCAGCATGTGGAATTTTCTAACCAGTGCCCTGGAGTGTGGGTGGACAAGTGTGTCAATGTGTGTGGTGGGCCTGGAGCGTGCCCACAGGTGGCTGCCTGTCTGTGTGGCACCTGCGCCATGGGTGGACCTCGTCTGTACCTGTGGAAGTGCATAACTGCGTGTGGTAGCAAGCCCTTCGTGTGGGCTGAGCCAGTCCACATGTGGATGGGTGGCTGTGTGTGAGAGTGAGCCCGTGAAAGCAGACACAGGAGGATAAGGAGCGTTATCTGAACTCTGACTTTCTAGGGTGACCTGACTTGTCCCCTGCTAGGGTATCTTCTCTGTGGGTTATGTGGCTTTGGTTTCTCAGGGCTTTGAGCAGGACAGGAGCACAGAGCGCTCACCCAACACTGGAGTGAATGGGGATTTGAATGACCTCTCCTGGCTGCGCCAGGGGACCCCACTCTCACGCCAGGAGAAGAGGCAGCAGGACAAGGAGATGAGCAGACACACAGCCACGGCCATGGCCATGCTCACCCACTCACTGACACTCACGGTGTCCCCACAGCCACATGCTTGCATCTGTGTATGCGTACACGCATCCCTGCCCACACATGCTGTTCTTATAGGTCTTACACTCTCTTTCAGGACATCTATGCAAATGCTCACACATCTTCAACATGTACACCGTGTACAACAACATGTATGCAACATGCACTCACACTGTAAAATGCATATGCACACACATGTACCCCTGGCTTGGCCCCACCCTCAGCTTTTAGACCCCCCTTTTAACCCTTTTAGCCCACATGTGGTACTGCTGATAATGGGGCCAAGATATTGGCCTTAGTAGGGAATATCTTAAGTCAGGGGCTTTTGCTGGGGGGTCAAGGCAGATGGTGATATGATGCCTTGAGGGTGTCCCATTTAATCTGAATCTGAGGCTGCCCATGGAGCTCAGCCAGAGAGCATCCTTGGGCCTCAAAGACTGGGACTTAGAAGCAGTGTTTGCTGTTTTAGAGGTGAAAAGGCAGGTCTCACAAGGCAAGTGGGCCAGGCTAAGATCTGAGGCGGAGCTCAGCACCTATAATTTGCTCCAGGTTCTGGTTTATACTCTGGATTGCTCCTGCTGCAGAAAAGTAGTGAGCCTTCCAGGCATCTGCAGTCTGGTGGGGGGATAGCCTTTGCTCTGCTCCTCTTGTTTCTTCCAGCAGTTATCTCTTTTCTTGACAGAATTTTCTTCTCCATGCTGCCTTCCCCTGGGGACCACTGGGGACACCCTAAACTGTGCTTGGAAGAATAAGTGTCCCAAAACATCAGCTGATGGTGGTGATTATTATTATTATTATAGTTATTATTATTATTGTTCTTATGGCTTCTAGACATCTCTCATTCTGTCCATTGTCTTGTTGACAGGCTGCAGTGAGGTACCCAGACTAAATGTGCTCCTTGAATTGGGAAGGTAGACAGACCGTATTGACCTTCTTCTTTCCTAGTGTTTATGGTTTGGTTTAAGGGGTGCCTGAGCCTCACCCACCAACTCCCTTAATATGCAGGACACCAAGTCCAGTTCAACCACTTCCTAAGGGGAGTGCTGGGATCTATCTTCCCCTTAGCCTGGTTTTAGGCTTGACCCTTGGGGGTGTTAAATAAGAGCAGGCTGTGGTTAGTCCAGCAGGCTTCCTGCAGAGTGAAGGTGGTGGGGAAAGGGTGTATTTCCCTATTGTGTTTCCCTTCTCACTCTGGCTGCTAGGAAGCTCTTAGTCTGTCATATTGCTCCATTCTAGAAACTGTGTTGGTTGGAACCATGGCTTTGACTTCTAATTTCTGCTTTAACAACTTTATAGAATATACATCTTTAACTGTAAACTCCCACATCCTTTGCAGAAGGAGATCAGAATAAATAAATGAACAACCAGCAACTGAGCATTCTATTGGCTTCTGAAGATGGGCATCCCACTGCACGGATTTTTTGGGGGAAATCCCCAATTTCAAATATTTCGTTTGGTTTTCAAACCATATGTCTCAATTTTGGCTACTGTATCTTTGGACTCTGATTCGTGACCATGTCTTGGGGTTTTTCTTCCCAGCAGCTTTGGGAGATAATGCCCATCTCTGTGCTGGCCCGGACAATGGAGATTGTTGAAAATGAATTGGGCCATTGATAAGCACCCCCTGCTTTGAGTGCTTCAGCTGCCAGCTCCTCCCTGTCTCAAAAGCTCAAGTGTCTGAATGCCCGAAGGAGTTTGACATTTGCCCTAAGCCTGGCTCTGGCCCCATGGCCACCCCTTCCCCATGTGACCCTGTCTAGCCCAGGAATCTGCTGGGAGGTCTGTGTCTTTCGGATCTGAGCCCTGCTTCCAGCATGGACCACACCATCTCTGATCAGGGATGGCCCTTGAGGAACTGGAGCTTGGGATGAGGAGCTCGAACTTTAGAGTATGGAGGGGCTTTCCTGTCCCTCCCCTGGGTCTGTGAGGCCATAGTCCAGTTCTCAGCCCTTTAACTCTCCCCGTAAGAAGTCTCAAGTTTGCCAAATGGTCAGGGAGTCATTTGTCACCTCTTACCTGTCCGAGACATCAGTCACCAGGGCGGGGCTTTGACTGTGTTGCAGAGTTTATGAAACTTCTAATTCACTTCAAGACTGATCATTTTACCCTGCCCATGGCCCTTAGTGTTTAGAAAGGGGAATGCTGGAGGGCAATTCTCAGCGCCAAAGAATGATTGGAACAACTGGGCTTTGGGGCACCGTGTTAGGGTCATTTCTCAGTATGTGTTGTCAGCCTAAGCTGGTGGTTGCTGCCCCACATTCAAGACTAATTCTCTTAGAAACATTGATCACAAAGCGGGTTAGAAGACATGCCTTTTGACCTGGTTCTGGGTAATGTGCTGATGGATTCATATAGATGAGAGGTTTGTTCCTTCCCAGATAAATGTCATCTCAGAAAGGTAAGACTAAGACTTGATTGCATCTCTGCTGAGAATTCATACTGTTTAGATCCTGGCTGTTTCCTGGACTTTAAGCTCAGCCAAGTGAAAACATGGATTTAAAATCCAGCAAGAGGGCATCCTGTAAGATGGGAAGAACTTCTGCAGGGGAGGGTGGCTCACGGTTACTGCATTTATTTAGTATCTACTAAAGACCAGCTCCTTTTTTAGGTTCTTTGCATCTTCTGTTTCATGAAACCTCTACAACAATGCTATGAAATAGTTACTGCTATTTTAAAGATGAGGAAACTGAAGCACAGTAAGGTTACATGATTAGCCCAGGGTCAGAGCTCCAACAGTTCCTTCCCAGGGCTGTCTGACTCCAGAGTCTTTAGTGAATGTGCTCTACCCACTCAGAGAGACTGGGAACTCCCCATTTTGAAGGTCTTGAAAGCAGGAAAAAACACCCCTTTGGGCAGACATGGAAAGAGACTAAGGGCCTGACTTGTATGTCTGCTCCCAGAATCTGAATGGCATCAGCATCACTGGGCTTTCCAGCCTCAAGGAGACTACTGCTCTGGGGGAAGCAGGAAGAGGGGGTGGTGTGGGAAAGGCCTCCTGGGCTGGGCAGGGGTCCTCTTCCTCTCTCCTCCCCCATCACCATGGGGTGGACAGCAGTAGACTTCTCTGGCTCTATTTCTCCCCTGGAGCAATCTCTGTCCTGGGAACCAAGCCTCCACCTAGACTCTGCGATTCAACCAGCCTGGTCTCCCCTTCCCCAGCTCCAGGATCCCCTTAGTGCCAAGCTCTGGGGGAGTCCTGGAGCTTTTGAGGACATCTCTGGGCAGGCCAGACCCTGTCCGTCATGATGCATTGTCTGTAGGTGTCAGCAGTTTGGCCAGGTAGTTGTGTATAGTGTTCACTTTCTGCTGGGGGAGTGGAGATTTTGTCTTACAAAGCAAATATCCTGGGTTTGGAAACCATGTGAAATGTGGCCTGTGGTCTGAGGGTGTGAGCTGCATTGTGGGTCTGTGTATGGTGCCAGTTTAAAAGGCACTGTTGAGTGGCAGAAACATCAACTCAGACCTTCTTGTTTCTTCTGATGGAGGGTCAGAGGTGGACAGTACATGCTTGCAACGTACAGAGAAAAGAGCATGGCTTTGCAGCCAGACAGGCCTGACTTGGAGCCTCGGTTTCTTCATCTGTAAAATGGGGTTCTTCAAATGCAATAGTAATGCTAGAACCAGAAAATTTATTTGAAACATAGTGTCTAGTGTAGAATAGGCAAACCATAAAAGGCAGTATTCTTCCTTCCTGTCACACCCACCTTCTGTGATAGAGGTGGCTTATTGGCAGAGATCTGGATTTCAGCTCCAGCTTCGCCTCTGGGCACACTGTGTTATCTTGGGTAAGGTCACTTACCTTTTCTGGGTATCCTTTTCCTTGTGAGCAAAATGAGGGTAGAACTCATTTTCCTCATTCCTCTGTATTTTTTGAGGATAATGAAAGAGACTTGGAAGATCCAGAAAGTTCGGTCAATACTGACTCATTTATTCATGGCTCAAATATTAATTGACATCCTTTGCTGTGCCAGGACCTGTGCAAGGCATTGGGGTTAGGGTGTGTAGGGAATATCCGATCCTCAAGCAGCATTCAGACCATGTGGCAAGACAGAATTTTAAACAAAGGCCTGTCTGTGGGACAGGATCAAAGCAGGTACTGGAGGCATTGGTGTGTCGGAGAGGAAGTGCCATCTTCAACTGGGGCAATCAGAGAGGCCTTCCCAGAGGTAAAAGTACTTGGTCTGGATCTTGAAAGATAACAGGAAGTTGCCAGGAAGATACGAAGAGGGCATTCCAGGCAGAGAGACCAGCGTGTGCTAAGGCACTGAGCTCTGCAGAGTGTGGTAAGAATGCGTGGGGATTTTAAGTAGTTAATTTGATTGCAGCGTAAGTGTGCGTGTTCAGTAGTGATGGAAAGTGAGATGGGAGACGTTACAAAGAACTGTGGATGAATTGCTGTGAGACAGTGTTTGGATTTTTATCATGATATTTATGGGCAGGCACTAAGTTATTTTAAGCAGGGGAGGGTCAAGGTTGGATATGGGCTCACTCATTCATTCAACAAACATTTATTTAAGGCTTACTATTTTTATGTGACTTTTAATTTTGATATCATATCAAACTTAATGGAAAATTTTAAGACTGGTATAAGAAATCTCTCTTTATCTGTATACCTCAATTTATATAATGTTCCATTTACTTTATCATTCTATTCCCTCTGTCTCCAATAATATGAAAATACCATTTTTATTATTTATATATATTTTTGTTTATATCATTTACATCTCATTGCTGTATATTATTATATTTATCATCTTATTATATATGTATATATGAGAGTACCTCAAAAAGTTCATGGAAAGATTTGCATTATCTTTTAATTCTATTTTTTCATGAACATTTTGAGGTACCCTCATATATGAATACATATAAAAATGTTTATATTTCTGATCAATTTAAGAGTAGATCGGAGACATGATTCTTCTTTACCCCTAAGTACTTCAATGTGTATTTCCTTTAAAAAAAGATATTCTCTTACCACAGTGCAATTCTGTCCCAATAATGTCTTTATGGCTCCGCCATCTCCCTACCCCCTTCAGGGTCCAATCCACAGGTTGTGTTTAGTTGTCACGTCTCTTTATTCCCCTTCAATCCAGAGCAATTCTTCTGCTTTATCTTTCTTGATCTTTATGTTTTTGAATAGTGCAGTCCAGTTATTATGTTAAATAATAAAAACCTCAAATTGGGTTTGTCAGATGGTTCTGCATGATTAATTCAAGCTGCACATTTTGGGCAGGAATACCATTGAAGTGAGGTTATGTCCTCTCCAGTCTTCATATCAGCAAGCACAGGATGTGGGGACTGTCCCAGGACTGTATCACTTGCTTAAGGTAATGTCCACGGTTTCTCCGCTGTGTAATTACTGTTTTTTCCCTTTATAATTAATGAGTAATTTGCAGAGCAATACTTTGAGACTATGTATATATCCTGTTCCTCATCAAACTTACACCCACTAATTTTATCATCATTGATAATTTTGAGTTCATTATTTCCTCTATATTTATTAGTTGGCATTCTACTTAAAGAAAGACCTTTTCCTCCTCCGTCCCTCTCTCCTTTCCTTTCTTCCTGTCACTAGGGACTCATGGATTCTTCATTACTCAGTAAGTTATAATAAATTACTACCTTTATTTTCATGTTCACATTGCCCTAGGTTTGATCACTGGGGGCTCTGTAAGCTGGCTCCTGTTTCTTTTTGACTTGTCCCCAGGCAGTAGCCTCTGGGCACCAGCTGGGTCATTGAAGGTGGTGGATACCCTCCCGTAGGGAGCCAGGCATTACTGTGCATGGACAAAGAGGTAGGGCGGGTGCCTTCTGAGTCCCTAGTGATAGAAAGGAAGGAAGGGAGGGAGAGAGGAGGAAAAGGTCCTTCTTACAGTAAAATGCCAACTGGTAAAGATATCTGCCGTAGCAAGAAGTTACAGGCTCATTTTGTGCTTTCCTTGCTCCAGCCCTGGAATTAGCCATTTGCTCAAGGAGTCTTGGGTCCTTTCAGTGGAGAATGAGAGTTAGAAACCAAGAGTTGAATGCTCCGTGTGCTCCTTTGTTATTGCCTCTATGACCTCTTAGCAAACAGTGCCAGGACATACATGTACTCACATATTTATTTCTAAAATAAACAAAGACTATAAACTGTTATGGGTTTTTGGAAGGAAAAAAATCCAAGTGACTGAGATGGAGAGTAATAGGGCAGGGGTGCTTTAGATGGGTGGTGAGGGAGGGCCTCTTTCAGGAGGCAGTATTTAGAAAGACCTGTAGCACGAGGTGGATAGATTGGAAGGAGAAGGAGCCTGGAGGCTGCTTTAATTATCCAGGCAGTAATTACAAGGGCCTAAACCAAGTCAGGGTGGAGAGGAGGTAGAATCAACAGGACGCTGTGACTGGTGAATGCAGAAGGTGAGGGAGATGGAGTCAAGGGGACTCTGGGCTGATGTTTCAAAGGCCTCTCAATCTCAACATGTTTAAAATGGAGTGTCTGGTATTCTTTCCCTACACTAGCCTCCTCTTACCTGGCCCTGCTCAGGTATTTCAGATCTCCTTGAATGGCTCCTTCATCTATGCAGCTGCGCAAGTCAGAGAGACCTGGCAATCACCCCTGACACCCCTCTCCCTCAAAGCCCATACCCAACCCATCCCCATGTTCTGTTGGGGTTAGCTTGTAAATATCTCTCAGATCTATCTCTTCTCTCCAGCTCCACCAGCATCACCCTAGTTCAAGGTAGCAGCCAGAGTGCATTTCAAAACACAACTCCATTCATCTCATTTCTCTCCTTAAAAATACTTCAGTTGCTTCCTATTGATCTTAAGATAAAGACCAAACTCTTTAATAAGTCCTCTGAAGTCTCGCTTGTCTGGCCCCTGCCACCCTCCCCTACTTTCTCCTACACAGCACTCCCCTCGCTTTCCCCCCCACACTGGCCTTGGCTAAGTCTCAGTGCATTTGGTGGACTGGTGGTAGATGACATCTAATTCCTGGATGCATCTGAGAAGCTCCCTGGAAGAGGTGGCTTCATCACATGGCATCTCTGAGCTGTGGCTTCTCCATCTACCCCTATCTCTGATTTGTAGAGTATTCAGGATATATGAGGGGTCTCCAGGTGGCCCTGTCTTGGCTCCTTGGCTACTTGCATAAAAGATGGTTACAAATCCTATGAAGACTCCTTGGAGCTAAAGAGTTACTTGTATGATACACATTGGTCAGGAGCTGCCAACCTCCTCCCCACCCCTGAGACGGCACTAGAGATAGGCAGAAAGAGAATACAGAGAGCTGGTCTTCCGAAGCCCAGTGAGCCATCCTGGCAAAGACGTCATTAGCAGTAGGACAGAGAAGCCCACTTAGTCCCTCTGGCTCACCTACTCTTGCAAGTCCCTCCCTCACTCATTCAACTATTTCATCTTTGTTCAGTCACTTACCCACCCCCTGCCTATCTGTCACCCACCTATCCTTCCACAAACAAGTCACCCTCACCCCACTCTCCTCCATCCCTTTTTTCTATGGTCCTCCCAGCCCAGAAGCCCAGGACCGTCAGGGGTGAGAAGATGTTACTGTGCTGGCTGAGAGCTGGGTGATTGCAGGGTGTTAGCAGAAACAATGGGGGACCAGAAGCTGCTGCACTGATTACTCCTCTTGTCTCACTCTCTGCTTTTCTGGCTTCCCCTCTGTCAGTGGCAGTTAGAGCTTAAGAATTAGGCTCCTTGATCAAGTAGGTAATTGGTAGCTGGGCTCTGCAGAGGTGCTAGGGACTCTGGCCTGAGGGTAAGGAGAAACACAGCTCTCCAGGAGCTCTGCTGTGGAAAAGAGGTTGCTTTTGTTTTCTTCTTCATTTTCTACGATGATTGCGCTTTAACCCTGTGGAATTTGCAGAGAGGCAAGGGGGTGGGTGGGAAAGCAATATTTTAAAATGTGGTATTTAGAAACCAGGCAGTGGACTAATCCTGGCTCTGCTCCTCCAGAAGCTGCTCTTTCAGTCCTCTGAGGGCTGTCATTTACAAAGAGCTCCTCAGAATGTGTGCTGTCCATCTGCTGCAGTGGCAGACGGCACTGCAACTGAGCAGACATAGGGCAATGGCAGCCACATCAGATAAGAGCATCTTGGAAAAATGCCCAAAGATGCCAAGGGCCTAACTCATTCACTCATTCCCCCTCTCACTCATTCATTCAACAAGTATCTACTTAGCCCCTACTGTATGCCGTGTATTGTTCTCAGCACTGGAAACACAGCAGTGAGCAGAACACCAGTTTCATGCCCTTGTAGGATTCACTTTTTGGTTTAGGAAGACAGGCAATAAAAAGGCTGATATGTAAAGTTTGCAAAATGGTGACTGCTGTGGAGAAATGTGAAGAATGGTAAAGGAGTTCCAAGGGTGGAAGGGG
Organism: Cynocephalus volans; assembly: GCF_027409185.1. Taxonomy (NCBI): domain Eukaryota; kingdom Metazoa; phylum Chordata; class Mammalia; order Dermoptera; family Cynocephalidae; genus Cynocephalus; species Cynocephalus volans. The sequence continues at coordinate 115,130,835 of NC_084463.1, forward strand.
TTTTGTACATTTATCCAAGGTCAGGAGGTTCTCTCTATAATGAGCAGACATTGAGGCAGGGGCCAGGCAAAAGTGAAAGGGCAAGCTTGTGAATATCTGGGGGAAGAGCAGGCAGATAGAGAGAAGAGTAACAGCAAAGGCCCTGAGGCAAGGTTGGGGATGAGCATGAAGGTCACCGTGACTGGAGTGAAGTGCAAGACGGGAGAGCAGAAGGAGTTGAGACCAGTTATGGGGGCCGGAGCGCGAAGGCTCCTGTGCATTACCTGAGGAAACTTGGTTTTTAATCTGCATGATGTGGGTGGACATTGGAAGGTTTGGAGCAGAAAAATGACATGCTGTGGCCGCTATGAAGATTGGGGCGGTTTGGAGGAGTAGAGATAGATTAGGAGCCTATTGTAATTTCGGTGAGAGATGATGGTGGCTGGGACAAGGTTCACTTATTCATTCATTTATGCACCATTTCATTCTTTTTTTTTTTTTTAAAGATGACCAGTAAGGAGATCTTAACCCTTGACTTGGTGTTGTCAGCACCACGCTCTCCCAAGTGAGCCATGGGCTGGCCCTATCATTTCATTTTTTATTCTTCATGTCTGTGTAACACTGCCTCTGTATGAGGCCCTTCATCACTATTCATTCATTCCTTTGGTCCCCTAGTGATCTTCATTGTCCAGCTGTCTTCATTGCTTTTAACAAGTCTTCACCTGTTGCATGTAGAGCATTGTGCCAGTTGCTGGCAGATATGAGCATATTCTTGTGGGCCTTAGGCACTAGCAGGGAGACAAGATGCACCCACAGGAGATCACCAATCAGTTATGAAACCAAGCAGGCCACAGCAAACGCAAGACGAATGGTATCAACACCTCAGTATTCTAGGAGCCCTGTGGGCCAGGGGTCAGAGTTAGCCTCTGGGTGGAGGCCACACTTAAGCTGAATCTTGACATGTGGAGAGGGCAAGTCAGTCATGAAGAATGACAGGAAGCTTGCCCTGAAGCTTGAACATAAGGGACATACTGGGGAGTATAGGGCAGTTATGGTAAAAAGAGGTGGGGAGGGCTAGAAACAGGGTCCAGAGAATCATGAGCACCAGGCTAAGGAGCTCAGACCTGAATTGAGAAACGCTGGGCAGACATAGGTTTTCAAGGAGATTTTACAACGAGAACTGTGTTTTAAAAGGCTGAAACTAACATCAGAATGAGGAGGGATAGGCTGGGGGTCGGGAGGTCAGCAAGAAGACTATTGCCTTGTGTGACACTTCTTGAGTTTATGTCCAGGAGGGACCCTAAGATTGGCAGCACTCTTGGGGTAGCTCCCAGATACACAGTGGGCAGGGATACAATGATGTGGGGGCTTTAATGGCGAACACAAACAGCAGGATATGTGAGTGGCAGTCACTGGGACAAACCCCCAGATGTCTCCTGTCACTTGAAGCCATCTTTGAGTGAGGAACACAGAGCAGCCTGTGTTCTGGGCAGAGCAAGATGGAGAAAAGAATCTGGTCTCTGCCCATGAATGACTCTTTTAGAGTTAGCTTCTAGGTGGAGGTGTCATTGGATTGTAGGGATGTTAGATTCAGAGCAGGAGCTCATCTAATCCAGCCCTCTACTCTTACAGATGGGAAATTGGAGGTCCAGAGAAGGGGCATAAATTGTCCAAGGCCATATAGTGCACTTGTGACAGAGAAAGGTCAAGCATTTCATTGAACTCATGCTGAAGGAATTACTATGTTTTATTTAATTATGCATTTACATATCTCTTTGAAGAGGAAATTCTAAGAAGAAGAAAATTGTTTTATTCATCTCCTTCTCTATCATCTAGCTGGGGCTTAATACAGAGCACATGCTCTGCCTGACCCTAAGGACCACACTTGTCCCAGACCAAGGCAGGATGTTAGAACAGTCTCAGAGATGGCCAGAGTGGGATCAGAAAGAGCAGCCCAAGGATGGGGATAGAGCCTGGCCCTGGATCCCTTACTCATTCATACGGGTTGGCCTGTGCCAAGTTTCTACTTCAGTTCCACTCACAGTCCTTCCCAGAGTCTCACCAGTGGCCATGAATGTGAGTGGGTAAAGGCGGTTGCTGCCATGAAGGTGCCTGCCGAGAGGAAGAGGGGAGAGAGCGTGGGTGAGAAACTGGGGTGTCCTGTGCCTGAGGCCACTGGAAGAGGAGAAAGCCCCTGCCTTGCTCAAGAGAGAGTAGCCCGCAGGGAGATTGGCAGCCTCTGGCAGGCACCTGGGATGCATTTTCAGGTCTTAAGTCCAGTGCTTGGTCTGGCTTGAGGCTGGGTCCCTAGGGACTTCACCAAACCCACTTATTTGCTCCCTTACTGTCCCAAGGAGCTAAAAGCCACTTCTTTAAGAACAGTGTCTCCCCATGGCATGCAGAAGTCTATGGCTTCACAGCAAGATGTCAGACAGAAGCCTGCATCCCTACTTTCAGGGTCCTAGTGGGGAGGGCTAAAGCTGGAGACCATTTCCTGAAAAGTCAGAAGGATTTGGGCCTTAGCTTCTGCCAGCCCAGGCCCCAGCGATTGCGTCAGTGTTGGATAGGTAACTGGTTCTTAAGTTCTTGGTCAACACGTCCTGTTTGTCTTGTGCTGTAGAATTGGCAGGAGGATTTTCACATGGAGGGAGTGAGTTATACTTGTGAGTAAGCTCACTTGTAGACACAGGAAAATAAGTGTCCCAGGTTCTGCATCCCTTGGTGAATGCCCTGGGGGAGGCAGCCGTGTTTTCTTCAGCTGTGGGGTCAACATGCCTTCCAAGGTGTCAATCATGGGCCAGGCCAGGTTTTGGATGGAACTTGAGAGGAAGGCTAGAAAGAACTTGGGTTCTAATCTGGGTTCAGCTTCACATTTGCTATGTGACTTGGGCAAATCACTTGCCCTCTGCGGCCTCAGTTTCCTTTTGCATGTAAACTACAGGGTTGGAAGAGATAATTCCTGAGCACATGTCCTGCTGTAATATTCCAGATTTCTTGCTTACATTATGCCAACAGGAATTTTGATTAAGACCCTGACTTCCAAATTTCTATCCTGGCCTAAGTCTGATTTTTCAATTTGCCTGAAATTCTGCTTTTATAGATTCATTTAGGGGACTCCTATTTCCATAGACCATATTGCCTAACAAAATCCTTTCTATTTTTATGGCCTTATATAGGGATACAAAGCAGTATCACAGTGTCATATCCATTATTATATTTTGATCTTTAAACAACTTTGCCAGGTAGTCAAATATTTATTATTATCCCTACTTTGCATATGAGGAAAGAGGCTCAGAGAGGTTAAGTAACTTGACTCATGTTAGACAGTTAGTTACTGGCAGAGCTGAGACCAGGCTGCAGGTTTTTTGGCTGCTAGTCTGTGCTCTTTTTGTGTCATTCTTTGGGTTTGGGAAGGGGCATCATAAGGATTTCATGGGCTGGGGGTTGTAGTATTCACCAGCTGACATAAATATCAGGATGAGAGCATCTGTCGCCACAAACCTGTACCACGTAGGGCTGCAGTGTTCTTAGCCTGGGGCTTCCCCGCCCTGCCTCCTGGGCCTCGTGGTGAGGGGCTGGGCTGGTTCCTGTGCTCCAAGATGCAAAGGTCAGGGCAACCACAGGCACTCTGCAGCAGCTTTTACCACTGATCCTGCCCTGCTGTCTGCTGTTTTAGCAGGGTGGTGGGTATCTGGCCAAGGTCAGGGCCTCTTCTCTTTTCTAGAAGCTTTTTCCTCTGCTTGGTTCTGAAGCTGGCTTGGCTCTTTCTTTTTCTTCTGGTTACAGAAAGGGGCTCTTAAAGGAACCCTCTTAGCTTGTTTCTGGCTCAATCCCGCCAGATCATTGCTCTGGGGCAAGAGGGAGCCTCAGCGGCAGAGTGTGTGCGCAAGAAGGAGCTCTCCCCTCACAGACCAGGCAGGAGCAACAGTGGCATTATCTGCCTCCCCAACCCCCCAGTTCGTTTTCTGCTTGTGATTTGGGATGGGTGCATGTGTGACTTCTGAATCTGTTGCTCTCCATCTGCCCCTCCTCTGTCATTAATCAAGTTGCCATATTTGCTTGGGTCTATTTTGGGGCTCGCTAAATGTATTGCAGGGTCAGTGTCACGTTGTATTTACTATTTTTAAATAGGACTTACTATCTGGCAGGAAAAGTCCCCCCAATTTCTTTTTCAGGAATATTTTGGCTATACATTTCAGATTCAACTTTTCAAGTTCTAGGAAAAAATCCTGTAGAGATTTGATCAGAATTGCACTGGATCTATAGATCAGTTTATGGCAAATTGATATTTTCCCATCATGTACATGATACTTCATATCCGTGAACTGTCTCTTAATTTATCTTAGCCTGCTTTAATGTCTTCTAATAATGCTTTACGATTTTCTCAGTACGGGGCTTGCTCATGTTAAGATTCATTTTCACGCATCTTGTATATTTTTGCTGCTCTTGTGAATGACCTCTCTTCTAAATTTCACTCTGTGTGTATGCTGGTGTCTAGAACTACACATGACTTTTGTATATCCATTTCCAGACCAGTTTCTAAGCTCTTTTATGAATTAAAATTATTTATTTGTTGATGCTTTGGGGTTTTCTGTGTGGACAGAGAGTGGATTGCTAGTTCATATGACATTTTTATAAGAATTAGTCTGGGGGGCACACAAACAGACCCATAGACCCTTAGCTTGCCCAGTGGGCTGCAGGTTGGTGCGTGGTGGGCCAGCCTTGCGTAGGGCACGTGGCTGGGTGAACACGGCAGAGACCACTTTTAGCCTCCAGGCATTCCCTTGTCTGTGTGCTGCTGTGCAAGGCTGATGTCACAGCCCTGTGGAAAACTGTTATCAACAGCAAATTATGCGTTTTGTTTCTTCCCATTCTTACACATTTTCTTTCTGTCTACACTAGCTGAACTCTCTAATAAAATAATGAATAGCAGTTGGTGAGAGCTGTGCGTCTTCATTTTGTTTCTGATCTCACAGGAAATACTTTCAACATGTCATCATTAAGTGTATTTTTCATGGTATTTTTTTTCGGTAAGTGTCCTTTAATCAGTTTAAAGAAGGTCCCTTCTATTCCTAGTTTGCTAAAAGGTTTTGTTATGAATGGTTCTTAAATTTTATCAAATTATTTTTCTTTGTCTATTAAGATAATCATAAGATTTTTTTTTCTTCTTTAGCCTGTTAGTGTGGTGAGTTTTATTAATCTATCTTGCAATGTTAAAATAACCATGTATTTTAGACTAAACCCAACTTGGCCATAATGGATTATCCTTTTCATATATGGCTGAATTTTATTTGCTAATATTTTGTTTAGTATATTTTCATTTGTGTTTCTATATTTTTTTTTCTTGTGTTCCTGTTTAGTTTCTGTATCAAAGTTATGTCAGCCTCAGAAAATTAATTGAAATGTATTTCTTTTTTCCTATTCTCTGGAAGAGTCTGGGTGAGTTTATCTTTCTTTTGAATGGTATAAACTCATCTGTGAACTTTTCTGGGTCTGTTATATGAGAAGATTTTAAACTACTGATTAATTCATTCAGTGGTAATAGATCTATTTCTTTTTGAGTTCATTTTGGTATATTATATATTTCTAGGAGTTTAGTTGATTTATGTTTTCAGTGATATTCCATTATATTCTCTTAACTCTGCTGCATTTGTAGTAATTAAACCGCTTTTATTGCTAATATTTTTGTGTTTGCTCTTTTTAATTTTTTTATCTTACGATATGTGTCTATTTTGTTTGTGTTTTCAAAAACTAACTTTAATTCTGTCATTTTGTTTGTGTTCTGTTTTCTGCTTTTATTTGTGTTTTGTTTATTTGTTTCTATGCTATTTTCCTTCAGATACTTTCTCTGGAGTTATTTTCCTCTTTTTTAAAAATTTCTTATACTGGTAGGAGTTAGAAATTCTTCTAATTTTCAGATTTTCTTGTTTTCTAATTTAAGAATTTAAGGTTATAATTTTTCCTCTTAATTCTACCTTATCTATATACTACAAGATTTTCATATGTGTATTTTTATAATCATTTAGGGTTTTTTTTTGTAATTTCTGCTATAATTTCTTCTTTGACCTATGATTTGTATATTTAAAAGTATCCAAATGTGTGGGGGTATTTATACTGGGGTAGAGACTGAAATCTATAGCATGTCAGTCTTGAAATTTGCTGAGGCTCTCTTTAAGATCTAGGAACTAGTAAATTTTCTAAAAAAGAGAATGATTCATGAATGCTTCAAAAGAATTTGTATTTTTGACATGCTGGATGCAAGGTTATATTCATAAACATTAAGTCCAACTTAATCATGACATCCTGATCTGATATATTTTTACTGATAACTTTTCTGCTTGATTTATTAATTAACGACAGAGATGTGTTGAAATCTCCGTGTGTGACTCTGGACTTGTTCATTTTTCCTTGAAGATTTATCAATTTTTATTTTGTGTATTTTAGGACCATGTTATTAGAGACATCCTCATTATTATATCTTCTTAATGAGTCGAATTTTTTATTTTTATGTAGTGAATCTCTCCATCTCTATAATGCTTATTTTCTTAAAGTTTGTTTGGTGTTATATGAATATATTAACACCAGATTTCTTTACAAAAGTATTTTTATGGCATGTCTTTTGTAGCCTTTGACTTTAAGATATTTTGGGTCTTTTTGTTTTAGGAATATTTCTGGTAGTCAGCACATATCAACATATCACATAAAATCTCTCTCTCTCTCTCTCTCTCTCTCTCGCTTGCTCTCTGTAATGCGCCTTTGGTAATCTTTGCTTATAACTGGCTAGTTTAGCTCATTTTCCCTTCCTGTGTTTACCATTATACATTGATACTCCCCTCTCCACACTTTCTTTCTTTTTTTCGATTGATTTTTTCCTCTTACTCATTTATTTTTTCCCTCCTATTCAGTTGGAGGGAAATGTTTATTTCTTTCTCTATGTCTATTCTTTTGGTTATTACTCTACATATTATAGCATTAATAATAGCCTAACAAGCTCAAAGTTAACATCTCTATTTTCCTCGCCCTCAAATAGAAACTTAGAATACTTTAACTTACTTTGGTCATCCCCTTCTGAATTTATATACAGTGGTTTTGATTTATCTTTTTTCCCTTATCCCATGAATGAGGTATTATAATTGTTTCTTGTAGTCAAAGTTTGCTTGGTTTTACCCACATAGTTTCAAATAAGTTTGCTCATCATTCTTTGTTATATCTTAAACCTTCCATCTGACATTACGTTCTTTCTGCCTGCAGTAAGTCCTTCAGCATTTCCTTTAGTGTGGAGTTTTTGCTTGTCTGAAAATGCCTTTATCTCATCCTTATTCTTGAAAGAGAGTTTCGCTGGAAATAGAATGATAGGACAATTATTTTCTGTAATCAGACATTTTCCTGTTGTCTGCTGACTTTCATCATTGCTATGAAGTGGTCATCGGTCACTCTAATTTCCTTTTTCCTTCGGATGCTTTCAAAGTCTTCTCTGTCTTTAGCATTCTTTAGTCTTATGAGTTGTCCAGGGTGTGTATATATTTTTTATTTGTTCTTCTTGGTATTCATTGGGATTTCTGAATTTGAAGTTGCTTTGTCTTTCAAAAATTCTGTGAAAATTTTTAGCCACTATTCCTTTGAATATTAGTTTTCGCCCTGTTGTTTCTCCTCTATTTCTTTGCAAATGTGATGAAATGCTTGTTAGACTACATCACTCTATATTCCTTAGCTTTATTTCTCTCATATTTTCTCTCTCTTTGTCTCCTTGGGCTGCATTTTGAATAGTTTCTTTTGTTCTTTCTTGTAATACACCAAGTCATTTTTCAGCTGTGATTACTCTGTCTAGTAAATTTTTCTTTTTAATTATTGTATTTTAATTTATAGAAGTTCTATTTGGTTTTTCTCAAATTTGCTTGGCCATATTTTATAGGCTTTCTTCCTTGAAATTGTTTCCAAGACTCTCTTTTATTTCTTGAGACTAAAATCTCTACTTGCCTTTCCCCAACAGACAATGTGGTCATTAATTCTTGACATTTCTTGCTGACACTTTTGATATAGAAGGGTTATTTCCCATTTACCCTTACACTGACTTTATGGTCTACTGTGCTCCTATATGATTCCTATCCTTGGGAAGTCCCTAGGCTTTCTCTCTTTTCTCCCCTGCTATATATACACATGAAACAAAAGCTCAGAGGATACAGCATTCAGCAGATTTTCTCAGGGAAAAGACTCCCTTCAACTCTTGCTTAAGACCCCTGGTTCTTCATTTGCTTTATTTTTGGGCTCTCCAGATTTCTTGCATTTTTGCCAGCTCAGTGATTTTTAAAAATATTAAAAGCATCTTTATTCATCCTTTAAAGTTGTTCTCACTGAAAAGTATTTTAGAGTATCTGGTTTACCATATTGCTGGAAATAAAAATCCGAACTTTCTCTATGTAAAGATGACTCAATTGTCAACTAAAAATCAGGTGCTAAAAATTGTGGCATGGTATGGAGAACCTTAAAGACAAAGTAGAGTCTTCATTCTTACTCAACTTATTAGCTGTGTACCTTATCAAATTATTAAACCACTGTGGTCTCCATTTCTACATCTTTAAAATGGGGACAATAGTCACACTAATTATTTATGACTTTTGGAGGAATAAATGAATTTATTTATGTGAAACACTTAAAAGAGTTCTTGGCACATTGTTAAGTGCCCAATACAATATTTCATTGAATTTAAGAATCCATATATTGTAAGATCCCTGCCTGTTACTTCATAAAATAGAAAATATTGTTCCCATTAAACTATGATTCAGTGCCAAGATGCCATTGACTGAAAATACATCCCAATTTCAGATGTTAAAATATGAAAAAAATGCATCTTAGAATGACCTGAGTATAATAAATTCTAGTTATTATAAATGAATGCACATGAGCAGAGAAGGCAGTGGCCGAGAAACAGAATCTTAGTCTCAGCATTAATAAACTTTAAATATTTGTAGATATTCATTTCATCCCACCCTCACTCTGACAACTTCTAGACTCTAGCTGCATTGTGCATGAGCTAGAGTCAGTGTTCAGAAGGCTAATTGTCAGTAGATGAACAAAATATTCCAACATCTCCTCCAAGACTGAGGATAGGAAAAAGAACTTAAATTTATTGAGGGACTTCCATGTGTCTAGTGCACTCATGAGTTTTTAAATATAGCGTTTGCTTTAATTCTCACTATTAGTCAGGTAATTAAGACTAGTTGCTGCAAACAACCCCCTAAATATTAATGATTTAGTGCATTATGTTTATTTCTTGCTTATCCCACTCTACTCTAAGCTGTGATTCAGGACTCTCTTCCATCTTTTCACTTTATATTGTGGCTTTCAGGTTGTTCTGGCATTATCTAACAGGCAGAAAGGGGAAGAGAGAGGGAGCATCGAGAAAGTACACTTTCTATTACAATATAATTTAAAATTGTTCAAGACCTCCCAGTTTTCTTTATTACTTGTTAACTTTTTTGAGGGAGAAATTAGTATAGATTAGGATGTTGTCCTACATAACAGATGAGGTAGCATTAGAGCTGAGTCCTGAAGCATTGGTATTACCTAGAGAGAGAAAAAGATAATTGACGAATCTCAGTCTGGATATCTTGGGGTGCCATGACCAATTGCATAGAATTATGGAAGGGGAAAATGTTTCTGGATAACCATGGAACACTATGTTCGGGGAAAGACTAACATTGATTGAGCTTCTGCTTTGTGCTAGACGCTGTGCAAAGCACTGCTTGGATGAGACTATGACATGTGGCTACTAGACATAAACGAGTTTTGGCAAGACAGCACTCTGCAAATGGGCTTATCTTTTGTGTGTGATTCATTTTGTGCTCCAGGTAGTTAACTCACATAGTCAAACGAGGACCATGTGGTTCATGTACCTGACATTCCTTTCCCCCAACATAAAGGATTCTTTAACTATGACAATGACAATAGGATTTATTGAGAATGATTGCATTGTGCTCACACTCTGGGTTGTTCTGTTTACATACAGTGGTTATAGAGTGGGTTATGAGTCTTTCTTTGGTTTCTTTTCACTAATGAGTTGGTGACAACCTTTCCCCCTTGTGGCTGAGCCAAAGTTCTGGTTCAGTCTGGATTCTCCCTTGCATATCCCATGCTACTTTGGTCATACAGGATGTGAGCTGGGATGTTAATTGTTTCTTTGGGGTCAATGCGACTAATCACAGAAAATGTCTTACTGTTTTTGTCTGTGCTTATTCAAAGCATGGTCTCTGTCTTAGTCCATTTTGTACTACTATAACAAATGACACAGGCTAGGCATTTATAATGAACAGAAACTTATTGGCTCACACTTTGGGAGGCTGGACATTCCAATATCAAGGCACTGACAGGTTTGGTGTCTGCTAAGGCCATTCGCTTCTTCAAAGATGGTGCCTTACATGGTATGGAGGGGAGGAAGTTTGGATCCTCACATGGCGGAAGGTGGAAGGATGGAGAGAGCGAACCCACTTCTACGAGTGCTTTTCATAACAGCACTAATAGATTCAGAACTTTCATGACTTAATTGCCTTTTAAAAACCCCACACAAACATTCAAACCATAGCAGTCTCTATGTACTGAGTTTTTATCAAATTTCTTCCATGGGAGACTTTGCTTCTTTCAATATATTTAATATATTCTGCTTCTTAATTCTTTTTGGTGGGAAACAGGTCTTTGAACCTGAGGTCTGAGTGGGAAATAGATTCCTCATGGGGCATAGAAATGTATATCATGAAACTTCCTAGGTAGCACCATTAACTAGCTTTCCAGTTCAAAGTAGCTTCTGGTGTTATTATTTCATTTGCTCTGTTGTGTCATGTAGGCTATGTGATCTTATGTGATTCTAACAACTCCTAGAATAGGTTCTATTCCCAGTTTACAGATGAAGAAGCTAAAGGTCAGAGAGGCCTAGTAAGAGGCAGACTTGGATTTACATGACTTTACAATGCAACCTTCTGAATGTTACCAGGCAAGCTCTAGTTTGGAGTATTTGAGGGAGGAAATAAAATCAGAGAAGATTGGACTATCATAGTTTTCGATGTAGCACTGTCATCTGATCATGGCTTTAGAAGTAAGAAAATTATGGTTGTGAAACTATAAGAGATTGTACAATTTTCTCTCCTATGTCCTCTTTCCTAAGGGTATATAGACCCTTTCAACCTGGGTCCTCATCATGACTCACAGAGGGAAAAGCTTGCCAGTGTGACCTCTGACTGTGATTTATGAAACAGGATGTCTTCAAATTTTCACCATGTTGGAACTATTCAATTTTCTCTAATGGCCTTTATCTGAGAGTTATGTCTATTCGTGGCAGTCACAACCAGTAAGTCATTAGCTTAAAGTATACTGATTGTTAATTTTAGCACCCTGGGACCTGGGCCCGGTGGGAGAGGTCTCTTAGTTTTGCAAATTGAAGCTAAGGAACACTTGAGCAATTGGCTAACATTCATTTCAGGAAAAGTTAAGAAGAAGGGGTAATTAAAATGTAAAAGAGTAGAAGTCGAATAGTTGGAATTCAGGAGGTGGCCGAGTGGCCTCTGTCTGACTGCCTCCCTACTGTTAGATACCTTTGGTGTTCTCACCAAAAGACAAATGAAACCAACCTTTATATCAAACACTCCCTCTGTGCTAGGCACTTCACACATAGGATCTGATGTGCACAGTATTCTCATTTTATCTTTATTATATATCCCACTTTACAGACAAAGAAACCTAATGCCCACGGTCACATAGCTAATAAATGATGGAGCTTGCGTTTGAATGTGGGCAGTCTGACTCCTGAATCTGTATTCTCAACCAACAGTCCTCTTCATGGGGGTAGCCCAGAGGCCCAGCCAAGCCTCCCTCGGGGCTACACTCTACCGAAGGTCTTAGGGGTCTGGGCACCAGTTTCTCACTTTTGACGCTTAGAAAATCCCTAGTTCAGGGCCAGCTCCCAGAATGCCAGTAACCGAAGCTTCCTTGTGCTGCTCAGGGCTGGGAGCTCCTCTGCTGGGCAGCTGAGTAGTCAGAGCCCCAGAGCCAGGAAGGGCCCTCCCTGAGACATGGTGGAGGCAGCCACCACTTTCCTGACTCCAGGAACCTAAGCTTTCCTCCAGGACTGCCATGCAGACTTCTTTAGGGGAGGCTGCCTAGTGGTTTGCTTGGACAAATCGGAGCCATTTAAAGGATGAGTGGTCATATAAGTCAGGTACTAGAACATGTGGGCCTCAATGGGGAGAGTTTGACACTAGGCTCCTCTCTCTCTGACCTTTGGAGACGTGTGGACACGCCTGAGTCAACCTGGCTGTCCCATTTCACAGCTGAGCTGAATCCCACCAGGACCCTTGAATTTCCCTGTCCACCCTGTTCCCCTGTGCTTGATAACCATGGCAAAGGAAAATGAGTAGGCATTGTTACTTTTGTTTTACAGATGGGGAACCGAGGCTACATTGACATCCTGTGGTAAACCATTCTGAGGCCCTGGTTGGTCTCTCTAGGCTCCTACTAGACAAAGCCTTATTTGAAATTCCCATGGAGGCAGTTTATGGGATCAAGGAAACCTGCATGCATGTCCTGGGTATGGCTTGGCTCATTGTCTGAAGGTGTCTCCCTGTCTGTCTGCATTAACCTCTCTGTGCTTCTATCTCCTCAGCTGAAAAAGGGGAATAAATATAGTAACTTATCTCGTGGGGTTGTTTTAAGAACTAAACATCAAGCGTTTAGAACAAGGCTTGCACACAGTGAGACCCAACAAGTGTCTCTCTCTCTCCTCTTCCTCCTCTCTGTTGCTGTTATTCTGTTGTTCCTTATGGCTGTTATTATTACAAGGGGTATCTTCAAGGCCCCCTACTACTTCTGATACTCTAAGAGCATGATATGAGCTCCTCCAAGAAGGCTGCCTGGATTTTGCCTGCAAGCTGTACTCTTACCCCTGTCAAATTCACGAACATATTTGTGTAGATAGGATTCCTGTTGCCTTCTAGGTAAGGTCTAGATGATAGATGTATCCAGTTAATCAGGTGGAAGCTTGGAACCTTGTCTGTGTGTTACTGAAACTGTTCTGGCTCTGGAATTGATGAGCAGAGCCAAGTCCTGGGTGGGGCTCCCCTACCTGGTGCACAGTCCTTCTGGGCTGTCCACCAAGGGTTTTCAGGGCCTGGAGGGGAAAAGGCTCAGATCTGTGAGTCTTGAGGCTTGTCTGCTTACTTGCTGGGCTCTGTCGCCCGACAGCTGTGAGGGCCATGGGGGTTTCCTCCAGAGAGCCAGAGCTCTCTATATTTCATGAGGTCAGTTCATTCAGTAGGGCTGGGTGGCTGTTTGCTCGGTTTCTTGCGCCTCCCCTGGGAACGAGGGTTCTTAGAGTATCTGATTGCTGCAGGATGCTGGCCACCCCAGCAAGCAATACTGAGATATCTCCAATGACTATCACCACCTTTGCATGGGTCAAACAGAGGCCCAGAGTGGGGGTGGGGATGGGAATTCATTGTCATTACCTACCAAAGCTCTAGTGCTTCTCCTGGAAGCTTCCTCCTGCCTCTTGAATAACCCCCTGCTACTGGTCTCACTTTCTGGAGTCCATCCACGCTACTGGTCACCATGTAAACTGAAATTCCACTCTGATCATTTCACTCCCATGCTCAAACACTTTCGATGGCTCCCTATTATCCACAGGATAGAGGGTAAAGAATCAGTTCCTTTCATAGTCAGGGCTGGATCCCTGAATACTTGTTACTTTTTCTGGTCTTCTTGCCATGGCTCACACTGCTCTCTTTGTCCTGAGTGCCCTCGTCCTATCTTTACCTGGCAAAATCCCACCCTACATTTGAGGCCCAGCTCAGATGTCACCCTAAGAAGTCTGCCCTACTTCCCCAGCTGAAAGTGACCACTTTTTTTTTCTTTTTTTTTTGCATTCCTACACCATTGGAGTAACTTTCTCTAAACTTCACTACCAGCCCAGTGTGCTCCAGCCTTCTAGAAACACTCGCAGCTCCCTAATCTTACCATGCTCACAATTCTATGCCTTCCACATGCTCTTCTCTCTGCCCTGCACACTCTTCCTTTTAGCCCCTTCTCCTTCCTCTGCTATTTCCACAGTCTTCTTTCAAGTTTCAGTGTTGGGATCATGCTCTGAGAAGCTTTCCATGACTCCTTCTCCCCACCTTCTGTTCTGACCTATTACTGCCTAGAAGTCCCCTAGAACCCCTGTAGCATTCCCCTGGTTACCTGTCATTATTGTTTTCATACAGCATTGTGACTGTCTGTTGGTCTGTCTGTCTGTAAATCTGAGACAACCTGATGAACACAGAGCTGGGGAGAGGAGGGAGGCAGCCCAGCTGGGTATGAACAGATGGTGAGGACTCCAAGGACTGAGGAGGGACAGGTGGCTTTGTCTCAATGGATGTGAGGACGCGGGTCCCTTTTGATGCACAGTGTGTATGGTCTGCAAAGGCTCTCCCACCGAGTTCTCATAATGACGTGGTGAAATAGTTACCTAGATACCTTCATTTCCAGTGTGTCAGTGAGGAAGCTGAGGTTCCTTCGATAAGAACTCACCCAGTCAGTCAACAAGTGTTTATTGATCACTGTGCACTAGATGCTGTGTCAGGTGTGGCGGATACAGCAGTGAGCAGGACGGACTTTTAGTCTCTGCTTGGGACCGTCGGCAGAGAAAGAGATTAAGCTACTAATGTCACAGTTAATTTTTAAATTACAATTGTGGTAAATTCTATGGAGGAGAAGTAGTGATGGGTCTGAGGGTCCAAAAATGAGGGACTTGACTGAATCCTCTGGTGGAAAATCCAGAATCTGGCCTTCTGGACTTTAAATCCTGTGCATTTTGCACAGACTGGGGGAGGCAAATTGAGAAAAAAGCATAAATTGTAGGGCCACTTCAAAGTGTAGTTTGCTTGCCAGGTACAGGGGAATTTGATTCTCCTGCAACCACTGCAGACCCCAAAAAGAAACATCCTTCTAGTCTTAAGCTCCCAGCCCTGTGTGTCTAATGGGTGCTTCTGTTCTGTGTGCCTGATTGGTGAAACCTAAGTCATGTGCTTCTGCTCTGTGTGCCTGATGGGTGACACTCTGGTCATGTGCTTCTGCTCTGTGTGCCTGATGGGTGACACCTCGGTCATGTGCTTCTGCTCTGTGTGCCTGATGGGTGACACCTAGGCCATGTGGTTTGTTCTTGCTGCAAAGGATGCTGGGAACAAGTGCCTGGCTTTTCAGTTTTTGTATTGGGAGGCAGGTTTTTCCTTCACTAAGACTCATAAGGGTAGAGACATTTCTCAAATGTGAGTGGGTTCATTTGTTAGGGAACCAAATAGAAAGATAAATCTTTTCACATGGATTATCTTAATGCCCGTAACAATCTTCTGAGGTTGAGTCTACCTTTTCCTCCATTTTACAAAGCTCTTATTTCTTCCCTGATGGAGCAGTGCTCTCTAAGGGCCCTTTCAGCTCTAAATGTAGAGTGATTTATAATGATGGATGACAGGACAGCTCAGTTGCTTCCAGCTTTTGCACTCCCCAAATTTTTTGAGAAAAAATTAGAGCCAGATCTGCCTGGTCCTGTCCCACTTCTCCCCTGCTCTCCAGCTGCTTCCTCCCTGTACGTAGCGCCCTGCTAGTAGTTACGCACTGCTTTCCACAATATTTACTGTCCCTCCCACGCTGACAGTCCAAATAGGCTCTGCAGATTAAACAATCCCAGCTGTAATTTGAGCTGTACCCGGATTGGCCCATTAGACAATGGCAGAAACCGCCCTTGCTCCTGGTTCTAATTGAATAATTTACTGTAAATAGCCCCCATTTCCTTTACGATCTCAGTCTCCTTAGCCAAATGGAGTTGAGCGAGGGCTTTCTCTAATGGGATGTAGGAGCAGAAATGAGCTGTCCAAATGGAGCTGTGGTCACAACAGGCATTCAATTAAATCAGAGACACTTAAGGCTTCAAGTCCTTCTTGTAAACTAGCCACTCCTGGTGGTGGAGACACAGCCCAGAGCCCTGAAGAAACAAGGCTGCAGGATCCATGGTGTGATTTTCAGTGAATTGGGAAGGGCCCTCAGGATAGGGATGGAGGGGTTTTCTCTTCCCTGCTTACTCCTACATGTGTCCTTTTCACCCTTCTTACTGGGCAAAGCAGCATCTCTGCTTGGAGATATATTTCTCAACACCTCCTTCCAAGAGGAAGGACACTCCCTCTTTGAGACTATCATGTGCCAAGCACAATATCAGGGACTTTGGTAAGTAATCTCATTTAATCCTGATGAGGCTCCTGGGAGGTAAGTATAATCAAGGAAACCGCATTCATGGTTGATGATTTTCCCAAGGTCATGTACTAACCCAGTACAGAGTTAGGATTTGAAACTGTCAGACTCCAAAGTTCAAGTTCATTATGCAGCACCAGTGAGGACACATGGTGTAGGGTAAAGGGGTTACCTTGAATACATTCTTAGTTTCCTGACATGCTGTGTAGCTTTGGAGGGGTTTTACTTGTACTCTATGAGTATCTGCTCCTGGGCTGAGTCAGACTTAGGGCAGTAGGAGGAGGTGGCTGCAAGGGCATCAGACTGAACATAGAGCTGCCCTGAGGGCTGCACACTTGAAAAGCTAGTGACAGTTTGAGGCTTTAGCTGGGACTGTGGTTTCCCCTCCCCTGATCCCTGTACGACTTTCACAAAAAGAGCCAATAAGTGAGGAACGAAAGAGAAATGTCCCTATTGTCTGTGCCCTCTTCCTCCCACCATTTGACTGTAGTGTTTGTTGTGCTGTTTTTTTCTGCAGGACGTTTTCTGTCTTCTGGCTGTGTCACTGAGGTCTGGCACTAGATGAAGCAGGGGGACATACAGTCTGGGAGGTGTGAGCAGAGGGAGGCATGGGTGAGAAGGGAAAAATGCTGGGCTGTCTACAAAGGGTCCCTCACGGCTGGGTGTCACCACCAGGGAATGGATCAGGCTGCCTGTTAGCAAATGCCAGACATGTGTCAGGTGTTTGCTGTTGCCATCATCTTCACCTGCTCTAGCACCTTCCCTCCAATCAAAAAACCTGGGTTCTAGCACTCTGTTATCTACTACCTACTTCTCACTGAATTTCAGAGGTCTCATCTGTAATAAGGGGATGATAGTATTAAAGGAGTTAATACTATATTAAATACGTAGAACAGTGCCTGGCACACAGTACACACTCAATAAATATTAGCTATTAGTATCGTTATAGGCATCAGCTGGGCTAAACTCCTGGTATTTCCTATCTGGCCTTCTAGATATTCTCCTAACTCGTTTTTTGTCCCCAGTGAATATGAGCTGCAGTTCCTCTGAGAGTTAATCTGATTCACAGTCTAGGCTCTTGACCATGTTGGTCATTGTCTAGGGTCCTGTGCCCAGTCCCACACTGAGCAAGATGTGGTTTCTGACATCAAGGAGTCTTGTACCATCGGGGGAAAGGGCAGGCATAAATAATATAGTCTGTAAATAGGACAGTGAGGCATATGCAACCCAGATGTCCCCAAGAGGCCTCCCTAAGCTCTGGGAACACATGAGATCACATGAACCAAGCTTTGGTTAGCTGGCAGACTCCACCTGCATGACTGCTGGGAAGCTAAGGATGAACGAGGGCATCTCACGGGGTACTTTAACTAAAGTCAAGGTACATTAGGCTTATTGCATTCCCCTCAGCTAAGAGCCCAGTGGCCCTTAATGAACAGAAGTAGATTGTTTTGGCATGACTTGTTCCTGCCGTGTCCTGGCTGGCTTCTTGCTCACTGATCAGTGATTAGGAGTCAGCACTAGAATTTCGTGCTCACCAAGCTACATCTCTGGAATCGGCCTCTTAGAAATTCAGAACATTTTCTTGCTTTCAGACTTCTGCTCATGACAGCTCTTCCTTTCTCTGGGTCACTCAGATATGACTTGGATCAGATCCAGAGTTTCCTCCAATGGTATGCGGTATGCTTCACCTCCTCCGGTAGAATCCTACTGGTTCAAACTTTAAAGGGCCTTGGAACTTCTTTACTGTCTCTCTGAATCCTCGCCTACCTTTGGCTTCAGTTTCCTCTTCAACATGTTTACTTTGCCTGTCTGTTCTCCATGATGAAGATGTAAGAAAAATAACATCTGCTGTTTACTGCCATCTGATGACATCACAACTTTTACCCTAAGAAGTTGGTATTTTCTTTTTTGCACTTTAGTCAGACATATCAAAAAAAGGGAACACAAACCTCATTTTGTTGTGTCTAGCTTTTTGTTTTGTGCTATCCTTTTCAGGCTGCTGGCTCACTAGGTTCCAAAAATGTACTTTCTCAAAAGTGATAATAATGATAGAAATAATGATGGTGATAACATGGTAACAAATGCCCAATGAGCACTATCGCTGCCCTAAGTACTTTATATGCTGTATCTCATTTTCTGTATCTCCCTTAGCATAGCTGACTACGGGACTGGGCACATAGCAGACTCTTAGGGCATAGTAATAGTAACGGCTACTATTTATTTAGCTTTCTTTTTTTTTTTTAACATTTATTTTTATTTTATTTTATTATTATTATTTTTTGTCTTTTTCGTGACCGGCACTCAGCCAGTGAGTGCACCGGCCATTCCTATATAGGATCCGAACCCGCGGCGGGAGTGTCGCCGTGCTCCCAGCGCCGTACTCTCCCGAGTGCGCCACAGGCTTGGCCCTATTTATTTAGCTTTCACCCTGACCTGATATTTCTACATTCCTTATCTCATGTCATCATTATAGATATTATCATCTTCAGTTACAGTTGAAGAAGGGGAGTGCAACATAAATATATTAAAATTTATTTCATTCATTCTTTCATCAGATACATAGAAGGCAGGTTAAGTGCTCAGCCCTTGGCTCAGTGACGGGAACACATGCAGTCCCTGTGCTCCTGGAGTAAGGTCCTCCAGGAGCAGAGAAGGGACAAGGCAAGGCAGGAAGAGACAAACAGGTGGGCAGCTTGTTTTATGAGGAAGGAGGACACTATAGTTTTGGTCCAACCCGTGAGGCACAGGTCAGCCAAGTGTGCTCAGTGCTGGGATTGGAGGCTCTTGGAACCCGGTTCACTTTTTTTCCTTTGGATGCTCTCGGCTATACAGAACAAAAACTCTCGCTCAGACTGACCTAAAGGACAAGAACTTGTATTATTTTACATAATAAGACTGGAGGTGGTCCAGACTCCAGGATTAGTTGATTCAGTGGCTCAGTGATGAAGGTCCCAGATATTTTTTTCTCTGTGTGCCAACTCTGTTCTCCAGTTAGCTCCTTTCTTGTTTGCAAGATGGTCTCTAGTAGCAGTGAAGTGGATATGCTTTCTTGTTCAAGTCTAAGAGGGGAGGCACTGTCTCACCTTGTGGGTCTCTCTTAGGAGAAAGCAGACTTTTCCTAGAAGCAATCCTGTCATGACTCATTGGCCTGAATTGAGTCACAAGCCTATTCCTGAACCAATCACTGGCACTTTGGGTGAAATGACATCATCTGAAATGGAATTGATTTGGGAAAGCAACCACCATGCCCATTACAGGGTCACATTTCCCAAGATAGACTTAAGTATAATCACAGTGGATCACCCAGTGCTCTGGTGGTGTATAGCTAGAGAATCAGCACGTAGAGTTGCTAAATTTAACAAATAATATAAAATGCCCAGTTAAATGTGAATCTCAGATAAACTATGGATACTTTTTTAGTACAAGTATGTTGTATGCAGTATTTACTGTGTGTCCCAATATTTGGTACATACCAAAATGGATCAGGGACATATGGAACATATGACAAGATTGTAGGGGATTACAGCAGGCGAGGGACTTAGAACTAAGATCAAGTCTGAGTCCTGCCTTACTTGTGTGAGTTCAGTGGAATGTAGACTGGTTCAAAAGGAGAAGAGGACTAGGAGGCCTTTCCTCCACATCTGCTTTGGCTCCTTGTGGCCTGGGTCTGGGAGAAAAGGGATCGCACCTCCTCTTTTGGGACCCTCACTGACCCATCCTGCCCTTTCTTTCCAGGGTCCCGACCACTGCGGGCAGGCCTTGCTGCAGATTGGGATAAACATGATGGCGCTGCCTGGAGGCCACCATCTGGACTCCACCCCCCTGCCGGGGCAGCAGTAAGTCCTATAGCTGTCTCTGAGCCAGGCCTGCTTCTTCTGGACTCTGGCTGAGCCCAGACCCAGGATCCTGAGGCTGTAGGCAGCCCCATCTCTCCATGCACTGTCCTGGGGAGAAAGCCCACGATGAGATATTGGGGATGCAATGTTCACTCGGAAATATGGATGGAACTGGGCCCTAGGATGTGGAAGAATCACCCAAGGAGCTGCAGTCTAAAGTAGAGGCAGACAATGAAGCAAAGAATTGAGTGGGGTGTGCTGCTAAGACAGAGGAGGCTTCTGATCCCACCTGGGCCAAGGGGCCAGAGCCACTGAGTGTCATTGGGGTTAGCGTGGGCCCTCTCTGAGCCTCTTGGAAAGTGTCAGTCTACCCCTAAATGTCCTCTTTTCCCCCAAAAGCACCAAGGAGGGAATTGAGCATAGAGCTGATGCTTGGGAAGTACTTGTTGCCCTGAGTTGGTCAATAAGCAGGGAGGAGGGAGGCATTCACTGAGCTGCAGGTGAAGCCGAGAAGATGAGGAGTAAATAACTGGGGAGTATTGAGTCTCAGTTCTCAGAGGTGGGGCCCTGAGTGGCTGATGGACGTTCACGAGATGAGTGAGTGTGGTCAGCTTTGAACACGTGACCGCCTGGCTTCAAAGCTGGAGCCTGCTGCTTACCAGCTGCATGGCTTTGCACAGGTTCCTGAACCCTATCTGTTCCTTGGTTCCTTCATGTTTAAAACAGGGGTAATAATTGTACCTACTTCCCAGGGATGATGTGAAGTTACATGGATTTATTTATTTAGTGGCTGGCCAATTCGGGGATCTGAACCTTTGACCTTGGTGTTATAATACACACTCTAACCAATTGAGCAAATTGGCCAGCTCAATGGATTTATATACGCAAAATGTCTGTCACACATTGAGGCTATGTAAGGGAATTATTGTTGATCAAGTGAATGCTGCATGTCAGGGGCTGTTAACATAGGTGGTCTTAGGGAATTCTTCTAGAAACCCCTCTCTTGACCCCTCATTCTCAGAAGATGACCTCACTGAGAAAATGTGCAATCACAGACAGACACTCCCAACAGCCTAATATTTTATACCAGGAAAAAGTGGAGCTATTCTGGATGAAGTGGAGTATAAATAAATCTTCCCTGCCCCTGTCCTGTCCAGGCAGTAGGTCAGGACTTTGTAGCCAGATGGGCAGCAGCAGCTCTGGAAACAGGGCTTTGGGGTCCCTCCATGTACCCCAGGTTGTAGGTCCTGGGATGGTCAGCTACTTATTAGCTGTAACTTTGGACTTCAGTTTTTCATCTATGAAAAGGGAATGATTTATACTTATATCATTGGGTTGCTAGGAGAATTCGAATAGTCTGCATAAAGCACTTGCCCGACACACAGAAACTGCTCAATCAATGCTAATTTCTCCTTCAAATGAGGAGTAAGTTCCCTTATTAGAGAATACGGGGCAAAGATCAGATCCTGGCACCTTTTAGGTCCCTGAAAACTACTTACCGATCTCTGCCTCACGACCACCACCCCCAACCCCTATCCAATCTCCTCAGAAGTTTTAAGAGTAAAAGGAAGTTAAACTACATGAAAATGACTTGAGAATCAAAGTATTATTCTTTTGGAAGCAGGGTAAGATTTCTAACTGATCTTGTACAGCAAATACTTTGGGAGAAAAACCACAGACTAACATAACTCCAAGAATTCTGGCTGGCCGTAAATGCTGCAACCTGTGAATATGTTTGTTTACAGTGTCTTCATCCTTACAGTTCTGACAGGGCAGAGTGGGCTGCACAGAGAGGGTGACAGAGAGGGTGGTATTTCCTTTAGTACACTCACAGCCTAGCATTGCCAGGCCTACCCGGAACACTGAGAGAACATAATCCCTGGGCCTACTGACCTGTTAATCACAGATGTTCTGGGGGTGCATGCATGGGCCACATTTGTAGAGAAGGTTTGTGTGTATTTACAGGGTGTCAGAGAGGTTAATTTGTCCAATCTCATGCTGTGTTATAGGCAGTCAATAGGGGCCACCTCTTCTTTCCTCCTGTTCCGAGATGCAGAGGCCTCTCTCGTGGGGAATAACACCATGGTTATTGTCCCCAGATAAATAATTAATGCTGGATAATTGATTTCTCTCTGTGTGTTCCATTGAAATTGAATGTCACTTTGCAGCGCCACTGTTTACCTCAATGTACAAAACTAAATAAATAAACAAGTACTGTCAAGTTGTGTGGGATCATCTGGCAGCCTGGGTGAATCATAAGGGTTAGGCCTTTGGTATTTGAGACCCTTACAAGAAAATAGCAGCAAAAAAGGGCTGTTCTAGGTGCAGCCTACTGGAAAAGAGTAGAGGGCAGGGAGCTACAGCCCCTAGGCCAGAGGTTCATCCCATGCTGAACTGGCATGCGTGATGGGTGGTGGCCTGACAGGATGAAGTGGTTCTCAGCTCTGATTGCATCTGAATCTCTTGGGATGCTTTCAGATTTAAAAACAATAGAATGAACACGCAAAAGAACAAAAGTCTTTAATGTGAGCCTAAGAGGTTGAAAGTATATAGGCCTTGGAATCAGACTTTGGTTCAACTCCCAGCTCCACCTCTTACCAGCTCGGTGACCTTGGGTGGCTGCTTTACCTATCTGAGCACCTGTTTCATCTTTTATGACACGGCTGCTTTAGAAGCTTGTGTAAGTGCTTGGATCCAGGAAGGGAGGTCTCTCTAGGGCCTCAGTGTGCTTTGCAGTGCACAACCCTCACTTCCCCAGGTCATACCAATAACAGTAACCCTCCCAACCCCCAGTAGTGAAAACACTGCAAGGTCAGGTCCAAGCACCTGGAGGGTCAAGGATATATTGTTGGGAGTGAAGGAGGGGGCCAGAGATGGACAGCAGAAACTGTGCTTGCTGTGTCCCTAGCTGGTCTTCATTTGCCCCTTGTTCTCTGAGCTCCCATCTTTGCATCTGGGATGCTGATTCTCCTGTAGGCCCTGGTCATGGTGGTGGTGCTGCTGGACCTAGCCATGGAGGTCAGCCAAGGTGGTCAGTGTGTTGGCACATCTACACACTTCCAGGGTTGTGCCTTCCACCGTCACAATACGGCCCTCGTCTTCTGCAGGATCCTGATGGTCCTTTGATTTAACTGACTCTACGGGAAGGTTTCTGGGGGATAAGTCAGAGACTAGGGTCCGCACAGGGTCGTGTCCAGACATCCTCTCCTTTCCCCATTTCTTTTTACTACTTCTCTTGTCCATAGATCAAGCTAGGGCATCTTGAGGTTTTCTCCCTGGGTTACTGCCAGTAAAGGGCTGGGGTGGGGAAATTGATTAAAGAACTGGCCTTTACCAACCCCCATAGCAAAGTTGGCTCACACTTTGAAGCACTTGCTACGGGCTGGGTACTTTTACACACAGCTACCCATTTAGTCTTCACTATGGCCATGTGTATAATTATTATTATCTCTATTTTGCGAATGAGGGGTTAGGTTCTCTAGGAAGCAGCCTTTGAGGTGGAGTTTAAAGTTCAGGATGGTTATTAGGGAGCACCTTTAGGATCAGAGCCTGCAGGAGGGAGAGGAAGGAAGCAGGATTGGGCAGAAGGTAGAGCTGAGCTGTATGCTAGCTTGATGACCTCAGCTCACAGGGAGTTTCAGACTCAGAATTCATTGGCCAAATGACCAGGGCCTTTATGTCTCACCATGATCTGTCATTAGAATGTGTTAAATTTTTTTAATCAGGAAGTCATTGGGCTGGCTTGCACCAATGCTTTAAGTTCCTATTGAAGTTTTATCGAAGCCCAATGTAAGCAGTAAAACAAAACTGGAGACTTTACCAATTGGAAACTGCCAGCTAGGCTCTAACTAGGATCTCTCTGCTCTAACTAGTCAAATATATTTTCTTTGTCTTCCTTCTGTGTCAGCCTATAAAAATTTGCTGCTGGGGACCTCTCTGGATCTCTTCTGGTTCATGAATCATTCAAAATAAACTATGATTTATTTTGTCTAAAGTTTTTTTTTTTTTTTTTTTTTTTTAACAAGTGGGCAGCTCTAGGAAGCTTAGGTGAGGTGGTTCTGAGACAGTATCTGGAGGGCCTGACAGCTGAGGCTGTCAGCTAATGATACTCCCAGCGACTGGCACAACCAATCCTTCCACAAAGGGTGATCTGGGCAGCACATCACAATGTCCATCCCATGAGGAAACTGAGGCTCGGGGAAGTGAAGTTACTTGCCCAAGTACAGAGCTGATAAGTGGCAGAGCTAGGGTACATGTTCCTAGATGACATTTAACCTGAGTGCTTCCCAATACTTTATCCAGTCTCGGTCTTTTCCACAATGTTCTTGGGGCATTACACAAGGAAATCACTTACTCATTTATTCAGGTAGTTGTTTATTCATTAGCCTTCAACAAAATTATTCTACAAATATTTATTGAGTGCAGATCATGCTGTGTGCTTGAAGATATGTTGGTGACTCAGTTGGACATGGTCTCTGCCCTCAAGAAACTCACACTTTATTGACTAATTTCTCTCTTGGCCCAATCAGACTTGGATTTTTAGCAAGCCTATACAACTTGGGGCTTTCATCTGCAACCTCTCGCTGTGAGTGAATCCCTTCTTCAAGTGGTTTCTGTTCAGCTTGGAGTCTAGGATGAGCCAGGCTGGGTGCAGCTGCAGCAGGTAGCAGGCAACCTCCTGGGTTGCCCCTGGCCTGCTGGGGAGGAGATGTCCAGCTTTCCTGAGCCAGTGGTGGCTGTCACAGGCGAGCCTATCTGCAAGTAGATAATGGCTAGCATGTGTGCACCCCTGGTCTGTGGCTGGCTTTCTGCTGTTGGGTCGTTTTCTATGTCTGTGGTAAAATGTACAGACTATAATTGTCAATGGGATAATTGGATGTTTTTCTGTTGTTTAACTCAAAAGGAAGGCCAGACACAGCTAGAATTGAATTCCTTCCCTTCTCCCATTTCCCAAGAGAAATCCACAGAAACATAGGGTGTGACCTTGAGAAGGCAGAGGGACAATGATTCACCAGTTATTTTTAAGAAGAGAGGCTGGATTTAAATTCCCATACAGTGCAGAGAATGGGATCATAGAGGCATTGAATGTTGTTGCTGGAGCTCGCCTATTCCATCCCTTTATTATAAGATGAGAAAACCGAGGACCAGAGAAGGGAATGGTACTGTCACAGTACTCTTTGGCCCCTTCCCCACATTGTGGAGTCCTGCTTTCTCTGGGCTGTATTTCTTAAGCTCATTCTCCCACCCAGCCTCTCGTAAATTCTAGAAGCTCTGTGTCCTCATCCCAGTGAATTCTTATGTAGCAATTATTTATAAACGAGAAATCAATTCATTCATTCATTCTTTCATTTGCATGAGATTTCCTTTGGACTGAAAACTTACTTTGAGCCAGGCCTTGGGTCGATAGTGATTTATATATATGTCACTTTCTCTACTCAATGGCAAATGTCTGGAGGGCCAAATTCAAATCTGATTCATAATTGTGCTCTATGATTAGAACGCACAAAGTAGGAGCTCAATAAATGGTGTTGAATGAATAAATGTTTAATAAATGTTTGATGAATGAACAACACCTTGGTTAAGGTCTCTGGTGATGGTGAGAAATTAAATAACTTGAATTTTGTTCCTTTCTCCAAGATACTCCTCTGCCTCCAGCAAGTTATTGTTATTCTTTTTGGTAGAAAACTGATGTTTGGAGGGAAAGAGTGAGCTAGAAATTTATCTTGATTGATTTAAAAACTCTGATGGGAGCCAGAGATTTAACTGGTTGAAGGAGTCAGAGAGTTGGAGAGACTTTTCTTTTTTTCTTCTAAAGAAGAGTAATTCAAAAATATTTTGTCTTTGCTTTTAAGTTCACCGGAAAAAGAAATCTGCAATTTCATCATCGGATCTCTTGCAGGAGAGCACAGTGCAGTGGGGAGTGTGGGTTAGGAGCCAGGAGCTGGCCTGCCTCCTTCCCTTTCTCCTTCCCAGCCCAGGCTCTGCACTAACCTGCTGTGTGTCCTTGGACAATCCTTCTCCGTCTCTGAGCTTTAGCTTCTTTATCTGAGGATGGACAGGAGGACAAAAGTATCCCCAGGGCCCCTTCCAGCTGCAACATTCTCAGAGTCTGTGAGTGAGCTTTGGATGGTCTGGTCCCTTTTTTGGACAAAAATATCCCACTTTGTGTTACAGGCTGGGAAAGCAATCCCATTGACTAAAACAAGGTCTTCTCATTTCTTCCCATAAAGCTCACAAAGAAGTCTAGTGTTTATCTGATAGCTGGGGTACAAATTACAAGGCATACTCGTTTGGGAGCCCTTCTAGCATCTGAGGGAGGCCTTGTTCAGGTTTTACGGAAGCCTCTTGGTAGAGCCAGAAGTATTCTAAGGCGGTTGGGGTGTCTTGCTTTGATGAAACATAATAAAGATAAATGCGTGGATCCCACACTCTGACATGCTTCAGGGTTTGGCGAGTCATTTGCAGCCTCACCTCCATCCCTCAGACTATCACTTACCGGCACATGATTGCATGCCTCTACTCCTTTGCAAAGGAGTTTCTTCTGTCTGAAACTCTATCCTCTTCGAATTCTGCTTCCTTTCTTGGTGAACTTGAGGGCATCCTTTAAGGATTGGCCTGGGAAACCTACTGAGATGCCCTAGCTAGAGCTGAGCATCACTTCTCCGTGCTCTGTAATCCCCTCTGTCACTTCACAATGCCATATGTAGCACAGCAAGCCAATGTTTGTTTGCAGTCATTCAGTAAGTGTTTACTGCGTGCTCAGGAAGTGCCAGGTGCTTTTCTAGGTGGAGGGAATTTGTCACTGCAATAAAATGCTCTGCCTTCGTGGAGATCATATTCTTGCATCTCCCCTCTGGAATCCCAGCACCCAGCCCAGGGTCTGGCCCATTAGGGTGCTTGGTAAGTTTTGGAGGTCTTTTCCAAGTGGTTTTAATATAGTGAGACATTCCTTTACAGAGAACTCCCCACTTCACACAGCAGGAGGAATAGAGTGAGGAAGACAAACCCAAGTTCCAGACTTCAAGGATTTCTTAATTAAAGTTCTATTCTAAGTGAAAAGAAATTAAAATGAGCCAGGAAGAGAATAGGTGTAAGTTTCTACAAACTTTTGACCCCTGAGTTTTGGGGGACACTGGATGCCAGACCAGCAGGATAAGCTGGAGATAAGGAACTGGTAGCTGAGCTAGGAAAATTATTCCCTGTGGCATCTGAAGGGTCAGGCACAGTGACCTGCCCCCAGTGATGGGCTTTGAAGAGTGAGGGGGGATATCCAAGAGGCAAGGTCAGAGGCAGGGAAAGGCAAGAGAGGGCCGGGGAGACCCCAAGGCAGGCAGAGTCCAGAGAGGTCCTGTCCGCAGTGTCACTGTTTCCATGGTCTCCTGAGCTTCCATGCTCTGGAGGTGCTTGTGCTGCTAATGCATCACAGATCTGTGGTGATGGGACCAGGGCTGGCAGCGCTGACCTGAATGTTAACCACACACACCCCCTTCTCTCTCAGAAAGAAACGAGGCAAGGGTTTGAAAAATGATTAGACACACCGCAGCCTTTCAATGATCACGAGCTATAAAGAGGTAGCAATATGTCACATAAAAGTAGTCTTGCAAAGTGGAAAGAGCCCCAGCTTTGAATTTGAGGGCTTGAGTATCAGATAAATTAGCTAAAGCACCATCAAAGGGCATAGCATAATAGTTACGGACAAGGCTCTGGTTTCACATTGCCTGGATTTTTGTTTCCACTTATCTACTGTGTGACGTTGGCCAAGTCATTTAACCTACCAAATCTCAGCTATGGGAAACTCATGGAGTTGTTTTGAGGGCTAATTGAGCAATTAAGATTGAATCAACACTTAGCACAATACCCAGAATGTAATAAGCCCTCGATCAATTTTAGCTTTATCATCACCGTCAGCAGTCAAGTCTTGGATAAGTTGCGTAACACCTCTGAGCCTCAGTCTCTACATCTGTAAAATGGGGACAGTAATCTCCAACTGTCAAATCGCTGTGAGAGCTGAAGCAGAGCATGCGTGATACACAGGAGGGGCTCTATAGTGGGTAGTCCTCCCTTTTTGTTGTATGGGTAGTTCATTCCCTCTGACTTTCCAGCAGTCCTGGGGAATATTTTCGGGAGCACTGAGTTTCATACTGAAATTCCTTGGTATGAGACTTTGCTACCCTCTTCCTCCACCCCAACTCCACCCTGGATAATTCCAGCTTTAAAAAAAAAAAAAATCATCCGGCCAGTAGCCTGGTATGTGGAGATGACTGCGGTTGTGTCTGGCTTTGTGTTTAGAGTCTGCCAGACTCCAGAAACCCCAGATTTGGGGGCTCGATCACCTCATTCCAGATGTCCAGGAAAGCCTCCACAATAAGCAGGGCTGCCTGGGAGTAGGCATCTGCCGGAAACAGGGAAGGACTCCTGGGAGCCCATGTCACTGTCTGGGATGCCCTCCCTGCTTCCCAGGCATGGGGGCAATCTTTATAGCACCAGGTTCAGATTCCAGTTCACCATGGAGGCCAAGGAAATAGAACCCCAGTTCTGGCCCATGGCCCCTCTGGCTCCTTGGCCAGACACCCTACAGGCTCCTGACTGTGGCGGTTTTCCACCGTGAAGGGAATGTGACTCATGGCCAGTCCATCTGCCTTGACCTCAATTTTCAATTCCCTTCCTCTGTGTGAGTAATAGGATCAGTTGTCTGTATTTGCACAGGAAAGATTTCATGCACAGTGAGATGCAGCTCCAAGTTCATGGCTGAGGACAGTTGAACCGCTGGGAGCTGGGAGGGGCTGGGACAACAGGCAGCCCCTACCACATAGCCAGAGTGGCCCTGATTAACCAGACTTTTTATGTTGGGGTCAGTTAGCAAATCCAATAGCAGAGGTGGAGCCCGGAGAGCCAGAGAGCTAATGACAGGGAGTCAGGCGAGCTATGCAATTATGGGATGTTCAGTGCTAACACAGTCCAAACCTTAATGAGCTGCAGCCCATAGACTCCAAAATTGAGAAGAGCAGCTCATTATGTGGCGGCACAGTGACCAGGGCTGGGAGTGGATGGACTCGTGATGGGGCCACGTGGGGTTCACCAGACCTGGCCTCCTCCCTGGGAAAGCTTGGGCCCTGTTTGATGGACCTGTCTGCAAGTCCTGGCCCCCACTTCTGCTGTGGCCTTGTGTACCCCACTTGTCATGGTGCCTCACCCTGAAACCAAACAAAACAGAAACTAGCTTCTCCCTGGATGTGTTTCCTATCTCAACAAGGACAGCTTCAGTCACCAAAGGCGGAAACCCAGGAGGCAACTTAGATCCTTTCTTCTCCCTCCCAGATTGTCCACTTCTTCTCATGCCCTGTCACTGCCTTAGCTAAGGTTTTTACCTTCTCTCTTTGTATTACAACCATCATCTCTCAATAGGCCACCCTCCTGTCTAGTGTTTAACCCTACATGGTTCTATTTACCACTGACTCTCTGTATAATAATGTCACTGCCCTTCTCTAAAATGCTTTCAGTGGCTCCAAATTGTTTTCAGGTTCAAATCCAAATCCCTGGTCATGGCATTCAGGGTTTTTCATCAACTGGTCCAAGTATCTGTCTTCAGACCCCATCCTGGCCACTCCTTCAAAGGCTCCCTGAGGCTTTAGCCCAATGAATCTTCTTGCCATATTACTATTTTTGTGCCTCTAGGCCTTTGTACGTGGTATCCCTGCTATGTGGAAGTCCTTTTGCTCTTGTCATCCTGGCTAACTCCTCTCCTCTAAGAACCAGGGCAAATGTCATTTCCTTTGTGTAAATATTCCCAAGCGAAGTCAGGCCCTCTGTCTTCTGTGATCCTAGGCCATCCTGCTCACACCTTCTTTATGGCAGTCTGGTGTTTATTTGATAAAAGCTGAGACTCTGGAGTCTAGAGGCCTCGACTTAAGTAATGGCTCCACCATTTCCTCATGATATAGAAGCTAATATGTACAGAGGGCTTAGAACACTGCCGGGCTCCTTGGTGGAGCTCAACACATTAGCTACTGTTATAATTATTACCAGATTGGATTGCTGGTACTTTCTTGCGTGGCTGGAGTCTTTCTGGGCTCTGTGAGGGCTGGGATTTTCTGCTCTTCGGCTTTGCAGCCTCAGCTCCTAGAACAGGGCTGGTGCCTAGCAGGCTCACAGAAAACACCAGGAGACCGGGGCTCCAGGCCTGGCCCCCGGCATGTACTATGGTGGGACCTGGTGAGACAAGGCAGCCCCTCCTGGCCTCTGCAGCTGGGAGCCCTTTTGGAGGGCAGAGCTGCCAGTGCAGCCCAAGGTGCAGGGACTTTACTCCCCGCAGTCTGCCCACAACTGGGGATAGAGAATCCCTGGTCAGAGCCTGAGGCTTAGGGGTGGAGGGAAGACATGGCAGAGGGGTCTGAGTGGTGGGGGCTGGAGGCAGATGCAGAGTTTCTGGAGCTTTGCAGATGGTGTAGTGACCAGCTCTTGGAAACCCTCTAGTGGCAATTTTTATCCTCTCACCTGCGTTTCATAAAACGACTCAGAGGTATCAGGATGGCAACAGACACATTAGGTCTCTGAATTCTCCTAAATGTTCCACTTTGGTGAATGCAAATATTCTCCTTAAAGTACAGAGGACACCAGAAGGTGAAGCTAACCCACTTTTAGTTTACACGTCAAGTCCCATGTTACTGCCATGAAAGTTGAGGACAAGCAATAGCAGTAGCTGAATTCATGCATGAGAGAATGCGCTTATGATTCCTACCTGGCAATACTAAACATGGCATTTGAACAGAGGACAGCCTTTCATAAAATGTTTTCACTGCAGCATTTAAGAACAAGTGGTCTAGAGTCCAAGGAGATGGGTTCAGAGCTACACTTTATTACTTACAAACTGTGTGATCTCATGTAAGTTACTTCACCTCTCTGAGCTTCAGTTTCCTCATCTGTAAAATTAGGATCATAAGAGTGCCCTCCTTACAGGGTCATTGTAGAACTAAACGAGGTAATACATGTGAATCAGTCCGTGAGACGTTAGCACAGGGCCCATCCTTAATAAGTGTTACTGTAATGATTATGGGTTGTATCCCCCTTGACTCTCACAACCCAGTGAGACAGTATAACAGCACAGGTTATTGTTATTCCCATTTAATAGATTTTTAAACTTAATTCAGTTCCATAAATATGCCCTGAGCATCTTCAATGTGTCAGGTCCAGTACTAGGTGTGGCATGTGGGGAGGAAAAGACAGACACAGGCCTCCCCTGCCTTGTCTAGTGGATAAAGCAGACATTTGTAAGTAGTTAAACAAATGAGACTAGTGTGTGACAGGGGAAAGGCAGGGCACTACAGATACATGAGACACATGAGACACATGAGACATAAACTCGTCTAGGAGTCAGAGGAGGCTCTTTCCAAAGAGATGTTGGGTCAAGACTTCAAGGATGTGTAGGGATCAGCAAGGTGAAGAGGAGGTGGGAGAGAGGGCCCAACATGTGCAAAGGCTGAGAGGCTGGAAGTCACAGCAGAGAGACTGAAAGAGCTCAGTGTGGCTGGGACGGTGGTCAGGAATGAGGAGGAAATGAACAGGGCAGGGAACTGAGGCTCAGAGAGGGCAAGTGTCATGTGCAAAGGCACACAGCTATTAAGAGGTGGGAGTGGGAGGAGGACACAGGTGATGAGTCCTAATCAGATATTCTTGCTGCTAGTATCATCGTACTGACTCACTTGCATACTGACAACGCACATATACCCTTTTCAGAGTTAAAACATAAGTCATTCATGAGTTAATGAAAGGCCAGGGAGTGTTAATAATGTCTGCTCTCAATCAAAGGGCATCTAAAAATGCCAGAGCTTAACAGAGTTAACAAGATGGGGCTCTGAGTCACCAGAGAAGAGGCAGCTGTAAAACATGCACATTGGCTCATTGGACTGGAAATAGTTACCTGGAGCCAAATTCAGGTTCCCTGGCTTTCTGAAACAGAAACAACAGTGATCTCCAGTAGGGTGCTGGGCAGATTGGGCAGGTGGTGAGAGCAAGGCTTTGGGGTCAGGCAGACATGGACTGAATCTTGGCATGGTCACTGACTGCTATAGGAAACTTTCTGAGCCTCAGGTTTTCCTCCTTTGTAAAATGGGGATAATAAATAGTGTCTCTATGAATACAAGTTAGATATTGTATGTGCAATTACTTGTTATGTGCCTGGTATGCAGAAGACACTCAAAAAATAGTTTCTTTTACAGCATGCTTGTAACTGTGCAACTTTAAAAAAACAATTTGTTAGAGTAGTCAACTCTCTTCTCTACCCTCAAAGCTTCCTATGGATTGAGAGAGGGCCACAGCCCGGAGAAATGGATGTGACAAAGTGATGGTAGTACCATGATCCATTTCCCCGTCACAAATTACTCCCTGTTATTAGCTTTGAGGTGTATTGGAGGGCCCTGTTCCCCTTCCCCAGCACTCCTGGGGTTATGTGAAATGTAGGATCCATTCTGTCACTACGGTAGAGTGAACAGTTTAACAGAAAATGATACAGGACATGTATACCAAACGTTAAGAGGGGAGAATGAAGAGCGAGAATGGGAATTTCTGGGTAACTTCAGTCTGTAAACTCTTTCCACTGCTACAGCTTAGAGCAGAGGGTCAGAGCATGGAGATGGGAGAGAACACAGAAAAGCACAGAAGAAAAGAGGCCACTCCCAGCATAATAGGTGGATGCAGGAGGCATTTCGTAGAGTCCACTGAAGGAGAGAAATCCTCCTAATGTTTTGGTATTGCATGGTTGGGTCAGTGACAAGTTTGAGCCAGGGCTGCCGTGAGCTGTTCAGCACCGTACACTGGTGACGAATCCACACTTAGAATATGAACTTGGAGTGCTTAGGGATGGAGAGATGGAAAATAGTTTGCCACTTACACAAAAGCCCCGATGCACACAAAAGCCTTTGCTGATGTAGCTCGGCATGGGATTCAGAAGCAGATTAGAAGCAGGGCAATGAAAACTTTGGAAAATCTGAACAAGATCAGAGTAGCAACATTTCCTTTAGTCACACTTGGCTAGGGCTTCACCAGTGCCTTCATGCAGAGGGGCTGGAAGTTAATACCCTTACCACACTGTAAATTATTTATATCCTGTTGCATAAATAATTATGCTTACATCAACTGTTTAGTAAACAGTTTATAGTTCACTGCATAGCAGAGGTTAAGTCATTCTAAATTAATCTATGTTTTGTTTTTATAAAGCCCAGGGTGAATCTTCCACGTTGGGTTCTAGAGAGAAGTATGGGCTAGGTGGGCCCACTGACATCTGGTGGCAAGATTCCTTGGAGGACTCAGGAAGTCTTCTGTTTACTCAGAATAAAACCTAAAGTGCTTACAGTGGCTTCCAAGGCCCTCCGTGATCTGGCCCGATCCCTTCTCTGAGCTCATCTTCTCATCTTTCCCTTGCTCCCTCCACTCTAGCCACACTTATCTCCGTATGTCTCTCAAACCACTAGGCATACTTCCTCCCAGGGCCTTTGCACTAGCTGTTTCCTCTGCCTGGCCTGCTCAGTGCCCATATTTTAGCACGGCTGATTCTTTCACCTCCTCGAAGTGTTTACCAAGGTCTTACCTTCTCAGTGAGCCCTACCTGATCACTTATTTAAAATAACAATTACCAGGGGCTGGCCTGTGGCTTATTTGGGAGAGTGTGGTGCTGATAACACCAAGGCCACTGGTTCGGATCCCTATATAAGGATGGCCGGTTAGCTCACTTGGGAGCGCGTGGTGCTGACAACACCAACTCAAGGGTTAAGATCCCCTTACCAGTCATCTTTAAAATAAATAAATAAATAATATATAATAATTACTTCCCTGCTTTTCACATGTGAAATCTTGATCCTCCTTATTCTACCTCTACTTTTTAATAGAAATGATCTATTTTCAACATACTATATGCTTTTTAATTTATTATATTTACCATTATTGTCTACTTTTCCCTGCTGTAATATGCCCTCCACAGGGGCAAGAGGGATGTTGATTCGTCCTGTTCACTTAAGTATTCTGAGCAGCTAGAAAAGTTCCTGAAGCAGAGCAGGCACCAAGTAAATATTTATTGAATAGATGAATGAATATTCAAGGTGGGACTTATGAGAGCAGGTGGGCCATGCACTCTGCATGGATGCTGGCAGTGCCTGGAGGTGTTTGGAGTAAAGTTCTATAGGAGGCCAGTCCAGTAAGAGGGACTGGAATTCTTGAAAAGAAGAGACGGTAGATCTACTGGACTCACCATGTCTCAAACTGAAGCCGTTATAGTGTCTTCCAAACTTGTTCCTCCTATCCATGCAGCTGCTCAAGTCAAAAATCTGGGTCTCCTCTTTGACTGTTTCCTCTCATTCATCATCTATATAAATCGGTGTCAAAGTCTTGTTGATTTTAATCCTCTTAATTACTCTTGAAGGATTGTTGCCCAACACCACTTCTGCCCCTGGCGCTCAGGCTTTCTTCTCACCTTATGCTTGAAAGTCACTTCGGATGAATATAAAATCCCTGGCTCACACTTTATTTCCATTTCCTTGAGTATTTAAAATATGCAGCTCTACTTGTTTCTGGTATACAGTATTGCTTTAAAAAAAAGTCTGATGATCACATAGTTTTCTGTCTCTTATCAGTCACACGCATTTATTTCTAGTGCACAAAGGACTCCCTTCCTCCCTCCTTCCCTTTGTTCCTTTTCTTTTTTCTCTCTCATCCAGTGATCTTGCCAGAATGTGTCTTGTATGTTTGTTTTCATGTATGCAGTATGCTCTTTCAATAAGTAGATTTTAATCTTTTTCCTCCCAGGAAAGTTCTCCTCACTTGAAGTTTTTAGTATTTATTCTGTTCCTGTGCTTTGGGTTTTTTGCTTTTTTTAATCAGGAACTTTTATCACGTGTCTGTCAGATCTTCTTTACCTACCTTTAATATTTGTCACTTTTGCTTAAATCCTTTTTATCTCTTTCTTCATTTTTGCATTTAATTTTATTAAGTCATCGTCTTATGTATTTCTTCTTATTTATTCTTTGTGTCTAAAATGACTTTTCCCCTTTTATTTGTAATTCTTTCCTGATAGGACATCTTTCTGAGAATTTATGTGTGTCTTTCATGTCATATAATTTTCTTAAAATGCTCAGTTATTTTGAAATGGTGAGTTATAGTTTTTGTCTGTTTTATGAGTACATTTTCCTGGCATTTTTTCATTTTAAGAATATTATTCTGCTCTTTATTCTCTTTTTAAAATAATTGTGTGTGGGATGAGGCTTCAGTAAATTTCTGTTGCTTACTTTTAAGTGAAATCAGTTTCCATGAACTTATAGAGGGAGGCAGTGTTCAGGAAAGCTCTTCTAACTGCAGAGAGCACCACTTTCTCTTATTCTTATGTAGAGCCCACAAATAATGGTGATCTGCTCTCTGAGGGTTCCGAACTCTGCTTCCTTCCCTCACATTATTCTGAATACCCCCTTCCTTTGCCTCTGTTGTTGCCATCCCACTTGATTCTGATTTCACTCCCAGAAGTTTCTCCTTAATGTGATGCTTTGTTGTAGAAAATATTCCTGGTGGGTCCTCCTTGAGGGCTTGTAGCAGATATGTTGTACTCACCTAATATTGGAGAGGCAAACCCCTTCTAGTTTCACCTGCTATTCTCAAATTGTCCTACGGTGCTTTCCAGTAAGAACCTAGTGGCTATTTGGGGGTTTTCCTTTCTCGCCTTCATCAGATGCCACTTTATTGACGCCTCCTTCTTCTTCTCATATGATACCAAGTAGGGCCTGTAGCTGTTTGTGGTTTGTCCCTGCTTGCATATATTTTTAGGTTTGTGGTGATACCTTATCACCTTGTTTTGTTGTAAATATTATCCGGGGGGGAGGGGGTTGTTATCTAGTTGTTCTGTCAATTTTTATGTGGGGATTTGAAGAGGTTGAAAAATTATGCCATATTTTCAGGTTTATTTTCATTTCACGTACTTGAACGAAGTTCTGATGATACAGCTGTTTTATTAAAACTGTTCTAGTAGTAACTAACACATATAATACTGCCTGTCAGGCATTTCATGTATAAAACATATATTCATATATAATATATAAATATCTAGTACTATTAATATAGGGTTAAATACTATTATTTTCCCCTATTTGCCAGGGAGGAAACTGAAGGACAGAGAAGTTATATAACTTGCCCAAAATTTTACAGGTAGCAAGTAGCAGAGCTGGGATTTGAATTCAGGCAATTTAACCCTAGAGTTCATGCTCTGGTGGGAGCACTTGTACCCAACAGAAGCCATAATGATGCCGAGAAGACTCAGTGGCACAGCTGGTGGTGTTATGATGGTATCTAGAAGAGGTGGCAATAGGAGAAGTGGTAACTGTGACAGCCTGAGATGTCCAGTAGAGTCCAGAGAGCATGACATTAACCAGAAGGAAAGACAGCCACATTGGGTGGACATGGCAGGGCTTGGCAGCTAGAGTAGTACCCAGTGTAAAGGTGCTGAAGGGAGAAAGGATGACAGAATCATCCAATTTCACCTTGTGGTTGACTGAACGAAGTTTTCTTTTTTTTTTTTTTTGGTGGGGAGTGGGTAGTGCAGAACATATATGAGATGAACTTTAGGGGCTCCTGGAAATTCTTATGAGAGAGTTATGGCCCATCATGACGGGAAGAGAGTGAAGAGGTTGAGCTGTATTTGTTTATGTCTGTCTCTTATGTTAGACTATGAGCTTCCCAAGGGCAGGGATCACCAGCACAGGGCCTGGCACATAGTCAGCATCAACTGTATGTCATTGAATCAGGTTGACCAAGAATTGCCTGGGAGATACTGCTTAGTTTTAAACTGGTTGTCAAACTGGTTGAGAATACTTTATGTTTGCCATTGGAGACAGACACTTCCCCTGGGAGCTCAGATCTCCCTTCAGGCGCTTCACAAGGGCTTGGATACGTATATCCATACCTCACGCTAGCACCATTGGCCTGTAGGTTCAGGCCAG
Organism: Cynocephalus volans; assembly: GCF_027409185.1. Lineage (NCBI taxonomy): Eukaryota > Metazoa > Chordata > Mammalia > Dermoptera > Cynocephalidae > Cynocephalus > Cynocephalus volans. The sequence continues at coordinate 115,167,883 of NC_084463.1, forward strand.
AATTCAGACAGTGGTTGCTAAGGGTCTAAACTCTACCCAATTGGAGCAGTGCTTGGTGGAAGATAGGAATGTTTGCAGAACATCTTGTTCAAAATCTTTCTCTGGCTCTATTGACATCTGCTTCAAGTATTTATCATCATGTCTTTTGTGGGAGTTAGTTACTTGCCCAGCTCTTAAACTTTTACCACAGGGCAGGGAACTCACCTATACTTTGCCTGATATTCCAGCCAAAGACAGAACCCATACCTCTTGAAATGTAGCCCAGAACAGAGCATGGGGAGAGTTCAGTGCTGTGCACTCATGCCCGTCTTGTGTAACTCCCTGCAAGTTCGGAAAATATTTCCAGCTGGGTTGGCAAGGGCTTAAAATCCAGGCAGTCTCTGGCTTACTCGCTTCAATTACATATTTATTGGTACCTGCAATGTGCCAGGCCTTGTGCTGAGTGCTGGTGATCCTGAGGTGAATCAGACAACGTCTGCTTCTGAGGATATCTCCATGGCTGGTGGGGGAGAGACACAGGTGGGAAACTGTATAGTGAGGTCAGAAGGCACACAGTCTCTGGAGCAGGCTTCCTGCATGGAGTTCTGGCTCTCTTAAGTTATGTCACCCTCCTGTACCTCTGTATTTTCATCTGTTAAATGGAGACAGTAAAAGTGTGTACCTAGTCAGGTTGCCAGGAGAATAAAATGTGTGATAAATGCACAGCCCTGGGGGCACCGTAGAGGTTTAATAAATACTAATTATTATTGCTGGTGGACTTTATCTACTTTTCCTTTCCCTGTGACTTCAGAACAGCTTTCCATCTGGTTCTCTCTATATTCTTTTTGTTAAACACAACTATATTATTAACCCAGTGGTTTAGGTGTAACTTGGGCAGCTTGGGTGGAAAGCATTCTGGGATAAATCAGACTAGTGCTGCGGGGTGGGCCTTGAGCAGCCAACACATGCTGCCCTTCACCTGCTGGTGGCCTGGAACCTCCCAATGTCCTCCCCGCCCTGGCCAGAGTTGGTCCTGGACCTAAGAGAGATGTGCTCACTTGGTGGCACCTGGGAACTAGTTACTGCATGGAGTCAGCAGGATGCACGGATCCCTGAGCTTATTAGTCTGCTCTGTTTTTTCTCAGTATGTCTGGTTGCTGCTTGGGGAGAAAAAGGAGGCATCTGTGTAAACAATCTCTAGCAATAAAAGTTATTTTAAGCTTATTCTTAAAAAACAAAACAAAACAGATTCTGCTTTACCCACTGGAGCCTTGTTCATCCCCCTCCCTGAAGCTGTCGCCCTGGAAGGCGGCTCCTGCAACTGGACAGCCTGGAACGGCTTTGGTCTGAAAGGCCGCAGTTACAGCCCTGGGGCCCGTCATGCTGGCCACCCCCTCCCCAGAGCTGTAGGCAGCATCAGCAGCTCACAGTTTCCCTTCATCTTCTTGTTGCTCACAGCAGCCTCTGAAGTTCCTGCTCGGGAAACCGTCCTCTCCATCTCTCTCTGTTAAGCTGCATCATCCTGTTCATGGCTCCTCTGCTTCCTTCCTTTCTTCCTTCCTTCCTGTCTGTCTTCCTGTCTGCTTGTCTGCCTTCCTTCTTTCCTTTTGAGTGAGCGGGATTGGAAGCAGCAAAGAATAGAAGCTAAGAGCAGACTCTGGAGTCAGAGAGATCAGGCTCTCAACCTCGGTGCTACTACTTTTCACCTGGGTGATTTCACTCCTCTGTATCTCAGTTTCCTCATCTGCAAGATGGGGATAATAATGGTACCTAACTCAGACCATTGTCCTGGGGGGTAAATGAAATAATTCATGTAAAGCACTTAGCATGATGCTCAACACATGGAATGTGCTCAATAAATGCCATCCGTTATTATATTTGTAGTTATTGTTGTTGGTGTAAAAGTGTTACACATGAGGAAGGGCAGCAAAGAGAACTAGCATTTTGGAGCATCTCCTTTGTGCCATGCAGTGTGTTAAACCTTTCACATTCACCATTTAATTCCTCTATGAACCCTGTGTGGAAAGTTCTATTATTATCTCTATTTTACAGATGAAGAAATTGAGGCTCAAAGAGGTTAAGAAACTTACTCAAAAGGTTAATTTGTGTTGTTAAGTCAGGTACTGGTTATCCTGGTTGGGGAGTGAACAGAAGGGGGCACAAGGAAGACTTTCAGGGTACTGGTAATAATTCTATTTTCTGTGTCTGATTGCTGGATATGTGGACATGTTGACTTTATGAAAACTTATCAAACTGTGGCTTGATGTTATGAGTTGTTCACTTTTACGTGTATATGTTAAATTTCAATAAGAATTTCAGAAAGGAAAAGAAAAAACACTAAGAAGCATCTTGCCTAAGGTTACATGGATTATGAGAAGCAGAGCCAACTCTTTGTACCCCCATGTACCACCATGTGAGCCTGTTGGCTTGTGCCTGGAAAAGTCCCTGTTACACACATGGCCCTTGGGCATTTGGCTGTTTCAGCTCTGGGGAAGTTCTGGCTCAAGGCCTGTCTGTTCAGGCAGTTAAGGAGGGCTCAGGGTTACCACGAACCAGTCAGAGGGAAGAATGCCACAGGGCTGAAGGTCCTGTCTTATATCATATCTTACCATATCATATATCATATCATATCATGGGTTCATGCTATCAACATGACTTATCATTGGTGAGGTTAACCTCGATCACTTGGTTAAGGTAGTGTCTGCCACGCCTCTCCACTGTAAAGTTACTTTTTTCTCCCTTCTCTATACTCTTTTCTTTGGAACTGAGTGACTAAGTGTGGCCCATGCTCAAACCCCATCCCCTCCATTTTTAATCATTAAGTTTATGTGATGTAAGATTTATAGACACACACACACCCATCCAAGTATTTGTGCAGGTAGGGATATATGAACTCACATCCGGACGCACAGGTCCAGACATCCAGATTATAGACAAACACTCAGGTGAATTCATACCCACAAACACAGACACTCATAGGCACAGACACGCAGATCCTGGAGGAATCAATAGTTTTGTCATTCTACTTCCTACGAGCAGAGGGGTGAATCAACTAGGATTTTAATTAACATAGCTGCTGAAATCTCTCTTTCTAATTCTTAAAGATCTTAAAGAGCAATAACTGAGTACACCTCCCATGCAAATTTCAGGTGGAGGGTTTGATAAAAATGTGAGGTTTGGATCACACAGGCCTCCCAGGATGGGCCAGGCCTGAAGGATTTGGTGACTCTGCTTCCCTTCTTTTCCTTTGCTGGCTCTTCCATGGCTGCGGGGTTGGGTTGGCTCTTTCTCTAACGGGTCAGAGGTAAGAGGTGTGAGAGTCTCCATTCGGGAAGTGTTCTGGGAGCCTGCCTAGCACGCAGGTTTCCTTGTGCCAGATGCTGGTCCCAGGTGCAGTGGTTTTGCCATCTTCCAACCTCACCAGTCCCCACACCTGTGGCTCTGCACTGCCACCCTTCAGTGGCTTCTAGGGTTTTCGGCTCAACCCTACCCTGGTGTTCAAGGCTTCTCAAGGTCAGGGCCCTCATCTACCTTCCCTCTTTCCTCCTCACTGCTCCCTCTTTTCTAGGATGTACAACTCTAGTCCCAGGGATTTACTTAGTGTCCCTTTGACTGCCCCACCTTGGTGTCGCCCCCTTTTTTTTTTTTTGTCTTTTTTGTGACTGGTAAGGGGATTGCAACCCTTGGCTTGGTCTTGTC